>NC_064843.1:68201102-68519316 GCF_024166365.1 Elephas maximus indicus
ATCCTTGTGGCATATTGTCCCTTTAATCATTATATAGTGTCCTTCTTTATCCTTTATTGTGGGTTTAACTTTAAAGTCTATTTTGCCAGAAATTAATATTGCCACTCCTGCTCCTTTTTGATTGCTGTTTGCTTGATATATATTTTTCCATCCTTTGAGTTTTAGTTTGTTTGTGTCTCTAAGTCTAAGGTGTGTCTCTTGTAGGCAGCATATAGATGGATTGTGTTTTTTTATCCATTTTGCCACTCTCTGTCTCTTTATCAGTACATTTAGTCCTTTAACATTCAGCATAATTATGGATAGGTATGAGTTTAGCACTGTCATTTTGATGTCTTTTTTTGTGTGTTGTTGAACGGTTTCTATTTCCCACTAATTTTTTGTGTTGTGTAGCTTATCTTTATATATCATCTTTTCCTCTTATTTGTTGTTGTTGATTTTGTTTCTGCTGAGTCTGTATTTTTTTCTTGTATTTTATTTTGATGTGTTAGATAGTTAATCTCCTTTGTGGCTACCTTAATATTTACCCCTATTTTTCTAAGGTTAAGCCTAAGTTTTATTTTTGCATATCGTCTTGTCTTCCTCTCCTTTTGAGAGACCTATGACTACATTTCTTAGTCCCCCTTTATTATTTTAATGTTGTCATCTTTTACATAATGACATCGCGGTTTCTCTGTTTTGAGCGTTTTTTCATCTTTATTTATTTTTGTGATTTCTCTGTCTAGGTTAACATCTGATTGCTCTGTCCAGTGTTCTAGTCTTGGGCTGATAACTGATATTACTGATTTTCTAACCAAAAATATTAGTATTTCTTGTAGTTTTGGTTTTGTTTTTACGAATTCCCTAAACTCCTGTTTTCTGGAAATGTCCTAATTTCACCTTCATATTTGAGAGACAGTTTTGGTGGATATATGATTCCTGGCTGGACATTTTTTTTCCTTCAATGCTTTATATAAGTCATCCCATTGCTTTCTTACCTGCTTGGTTTCTGCTGAGTAGCCTGAGCTTATTCTTACTGGCTGTCCTTTGTAGGTGACTTTTTGTTTATTCCTACCTGCTCTTAAAATTCTCTGCTTATCTTTGGTTTTGGCAAGTTTGATTACGTCTTGGTGACTTTGTTTTAAAATCTACCTTATGTGGAGTTCGATGAGCATCTTGGATTGATATCTTCTTATCTTTCACAATGTCAGGGAAATTGTCTGCCAACAAATCTTCAACAGTTCTGTGTGTATTTTCTGTTATCCCTCCCTGTTCTGGTACTCCAATCATTTGTATGTTATTTCTCTTGATAGAGTCCCACATGATTCTTAAGGTTCCTTTATTTTTTTTAATTCTTTTATCTGATTTTTCTTCAAATATATTAGTGCCAAGTGATTTATCTTCAAGGTCATCAGTTCTTCCTTCCACTTGCTCAGTTCTGCTCCTCTGACTTTCTATTGAGTTGTCTAATTCTGTAATTTTATTGGTAATCTGAATTTGTGATTGTTGTCTCTCTATGGATTCTTGCAGCTTATTAAGTTTTTCATTATGTTCTTGAATAACTTTTTTAATGTCTTCAACTGTTTTACCTGCGTATTGACTGGTTCTGCATGTTGCCTGATCTTCTTCCTGATGTCATGAAGGGTTCTGTACATTAATCTTTGGAATTCTGTATCCGGTAAATCCAAGAATCACTTTCATCCAGAAGATCCTTTGATTCTCTGTGTTGAGAGCTTGTTGAAGGGATCATGGTCTGTTACATGGTTTGATATTGACTGTTGTCTCCGAGCCATGTATAAATTATTGTATTAGTTTATTTTATGTTTGCTTACTGTATCCTCGTTTCTTGCTTTTTGTTGTTTTGATATCCCCAGATGGGTTGCTTGAGTGAGCTAGCTTGATTATTTTTGCCTTTGGAGCTCTGTCATCCTGTCACTAGGTGGCTAGAGCTGTTATCAGGTGTATGAGCTTATGAGTGCATTCACTTTCTTTGTGTGGATTCAGCTCAGGTGTCCAGGTAGCCGGTCATCAAATGTGTTGTACAGGCTCTGTCCTACAGTCTTAGAAGGCCAGGGGTGTTTGGTGTAGGTACGCTCTGAACAGAGCACGGGGCTGAGAACCGTCCCCGGAGTGTCTCTGAGGAAAGCGCGTCCCTGTTACCTAGAGCGTACAGGTGGGTGAGTTCTGCAGGGTGGACTATGGGCACCCAGTGGTTTTGGTTGTAAGGACTGGGAGGTACCAGTTATCCTTGGACTTTTGTCATGGGTGGCTGGGTGACCTGAGTGGAGCCACCAGTCCTTAGGCACCTGCTGTGGGTAGGTGAGGGCCCTGTTTAATAGGCAAAGCAGTGTCAAATAGCAAACACCGACCTCTCCACCACAGAGCTTAAACAGTTGCAGTCTGCCAGCAAGGGCCTGTTCTGAAATAGGCCCACACAGGTCTATGCAGGGGATAAAGTTATTCAGAGTCCACGGACTGTTTATGCCTGGGTAGGAGCTGCTTCTGTCCTGAGCTTCCTGGTTAGTGGAGCCGGCAAATTATCTTCTCCCTCCGATATGAGTTTATTCCTTCTCCAAGTCCGGGAGCATGGCTCAGCATGCTCCAATGGGCCTATCTCAGGCCCAGGGAAATCAACAGCCACTGAAGCTGATTTAGGGCCGGGGGGAGGGGGCTTGGTAAAATATACACAAGTACTTAGCTTTTGCTGAGAGCGCTATTCTTCTCTGGTTCGGGAGGTGTGAGTAGGCTATGCAGCTGGCTACTTCTCCCTGAGGAAACAGCAGCTGAATGCTACCACCAGCCTGCCGCAGCCGCGGCTGGGAGTGGTCCCTGAGGGATCCCAGCGATTGTGGTCTGGCAACTCCTCTCCGCTTCTGAACCGACTCTCCCACCCCGTCACTCAGTCTGTTTTCTAACTTTGCCTTTGATGTTCAGGGTTCCTACCTTGTCATAAGTATAATCGTTTCACTTGATTTTTTGGGTCTTTGTTGTAAGAGGGATCGCCGGAAGCATGTGGCTATTCCGCCATCTTGGCCCCGCCCTTGAGTCCCTGCTTTTACATCTTCAGGGTATATACCTAGGGATGGAATTGTTGGTTTGTATGATATTTTTTTATGATAATTCTGCCAGCGATGGATGAGGGTTCCAATTTCTCCACATTCTCTCCAACACTTATTATTTTCCATTTTTAATAACCACTAGCTTGAGGAGGAAATTCAAAATTAACAAAGATATTTTAAGGCAAAATACAGATACTTAAATCCATCAATTAGAATTTTCTCCTAAGGAGGCTATTTCTTTTGCTTTAATAATCATGACAATGATATAACTTAGGGGAAGGTTTGGTTACCTACAGAAATACAAAATCAGAAGTCATAAACAGACATATAACGGTCCTCACTGTGTGCCAGGCACCATTCCAAACAGTCTGCATACATAAATACCTTTGAAGCTCACAGCTACCCTTTGTGGTAGGGACTATTGCTGTGCCCATTTTAGAAATGAGGAAACTGAGGCATAGAGTGGGTAAACCACTTGTTCAAGGTCACTCAACTACGAAGCAGCAGAGCTGCAGTTCAGCTGCTACAGAAGGCTGAAGTTTACTGGAGATGCAGTGACAGAGGACCATGTTAGACAATACTTTGGGACTACACTCAGCCAAATACAGAAGAAGGGAAGCTATATAGGACAAACAACTTGGTTTCTTCGACAAATAAAATGCAGAACAGAAAAAGGAGGGAAGAGAAACCTATAGATTGAAAGAACTCTCAAGAGACATTTCAACTGAATATAATGTGTAGAGGTGGGTTCTATTAACCCATTTTAGAGATGAGGAAATCGAGGCTCTGAGTTAAGTAACATGTCCAGGGCTGCCTGGCAGTGCCAGGATGTAGACTCCAGTTGGCTTGCCTCCAGAGCCCACCCACAAGAGTTTCATGTCCTCACCTCTTATGCAAAGGTTCAGGAGGAGGCTGCCAGTAATATTTGTGAAATTAAATGAACTGGTGAACTCTTGACATCTGTATTCAACTTAGGATAAAAACTAAGAGAAATTTAAAGATTTCATATCTAGGCCTAACATTTTATAACTCAGTATCTGTCCATGGAAGACCAGATAATATGACTGTTATTCTAATTTACACACCAACCATGAACACCAAAGATAAAGAAATTTAAGATTTTACAACCCATTGCAGTCTGAAATTGATCAAACATGCAAGGTTTATTAATAATTACTGGTGATTGGGATATGAAAGTTGGAAACAAAGAAGGATCAGTAGTTGGAAAATACAGACTTGGTGATAGAAATGACACTGAAGATCACATGGTACAGTTCTGCAAGACCAACGACTTATTCACTGGAAATGCTTTTTTTCAACAACCTAATCCACAGCTGTATAGGTGGACCTCACTGGATGAACTACACAGGAATCAAATCAACTGTGTCTGCGGAAAGAGACAATGGAGAAGCTCAATAGTCAAGACAAAGCCAGGGGCCAATTGAGGAACAGACCATCAATCACTCAAGTGCATGTTCAGGCTGAAGCTGATGGAAATCAAAACAAGTCCACGAGGGCCAAAGTACCACCTTGAATATATCCCGCCTGAATTTAGAGACCAGCTCAAGAATAGATTTGATGCACTGAACGCTAATGACTGAAAACCAAAAGAACTGTAGGAAGACATCAAGACATCATACATGAAGAAAGTGAAAGGTCATTAAAAAGACAGGAAAGGAGACCAAAATGCATGTCAGAAAAGACTCTGAAACTTGCACTCAAGTGCAGAGTAGCTGAATGTAAAAACAGCTTGGGGGTGGTGTCTGACAAGGGGGAAGGAGAAACAAGACCAACAGTGCAAGGCTGACTCCCATGAGGTGGAGGCCAGACAAGCCACCTTTCTCTGCCCTCTCTACCAATTTTGACACCAACCATCCCTCCCACAGCACTCTCTACTGGGTTTGATAATTCATTGCAATGGCCACACAGAACTCACAGACCATACTTACAATTATGGGGTTTATTAGAGAAGTAACCGTTACAGTTCAGGCTCAAGAACACTCAGGATATAGTTCTTCCATCAGGACAGCCTCTCCCCAGCTGTGCTCGAAGGCACGCCTCTCCCTGACCCTCAGTGTCTGCCCAAAGGCACTCAGCTTTCTCCCCCCATGGGCCAGGAAGCCTACTGCGCTGTCTCCTGCTGCCAGATCTCTGCTCTTGGGTCGCTCCTTCCTTGGTGGTGGTGAGCTCCTCTTCTCTGCTCTGGAATTACCTCCCTTTCAAGGCAAAACTGACCAATCCCCTTGGTGGGCCACAATTACCATATCACACAGTCACCTGGGTGGGAGTTACAAGACCATGGCTAGAAAGGCCACACACAAGAGTAATTAATCGCAGTGCACTGAAGCAAACAGGTGAAATCATGAAGTAAAAGCACTGAACAGAAGATTTTAAAGGGTGGCTCAAGAAGACAAGGTAAATTATTACGATGAAATGTGCAAAGACCTGGAGTTAGAAAACCAGAGGGGAAGAACACACTCAGCATTTCTCAAGCTGAACTGAAGAGAAAATTCAAGTCTCAAGTTGCAATATTGAAGGATTCTATGGGCAAAAAATAGAACAACCCAGAAGCATCAAAAGAAAATAGAAGGAATACACAGAATCACTGTACTAAAAAGAATTGGCCAATGTCCAACCGTTTCAGGAGGTAGCATATGATCAAGAACCAGTGGTGTTGAAGGAAGAAGGAAAAAATATAAGCTGTACTGAAGGCATTGGTGAAAAACAAAGCACCGGGAATTGATGAAATACCAACTGAGATGCTTCAACAAATGGAAGCAGCACTAGAAGAGCTCACTCATCTTTCTCAATAAATTTGGAAGATAGATACCTGGCCAACTGACTGGAAGAGATCCATATTTATGCCTATTCCAAAGAAAGGTGATCCAACGGAATGTGGAAAGTATTGAATAATATTATTAACACATGCAAGTAAAATTTTGCTGAAGATAATTCAGAAATGGTTGCAGCAGTACATTGATAGGGAACTGCCAGGAATTCAAGCCGGATTCAGAAGAAGACGTAGAATGAGGGATATCACTGCTGGTGTCAGATGGATCTTGGCTGGAAGCAGAGAATACCAGAAAGGTGTTTACATGTGTTTTATTGACTATGCAGAGACCTTCAACTGTAGAGACCATAACAAATTATGGATAACATTACGAAGAATGGGAATTCCAGAACACTTAATTGTGCTCATGTGGAACCTGTACATAGACCAAGAGGTAGTAGTTCAGACAGATTAAGGGGATACTGCTTGGTTTAAAATCAGAAAAGGTGTACACCAGCATTGTATCCCTTCACCACACTTCATCTGTATGCTGAGCAAATAATCCGAGATGTAGAAGAATGGGATATCAGGATTGGAGGAAGATTCGTTAACAACCTGCGATACGCAGATGATACAACCTTGTTTGCTGAAAGCGAAGAAGCCTTGAAGCACTTACTGATGAAGATCATAGACTACAGCTTTCAGTATGGATTATGCCTTTCATTATGGATTACACGTCAACATAAAGAAAACAAAACACAACTGGACCAATAACCAACATCATGAGAAACAGAAAATATTGATGTTGTCAAGGATTTCATTTTCTTGGGCCCCTGATTAATGCCCATGGAAGCAGCAGTCAAGAAATCAAATGACGTATTACATTGGGCAGATCTGCAAAAGACCTCTTTAAAGTGTTAAAAAAACAAAGGTGTCAACTTGAGTATTAAGGTGTGCCTTACCCTTTTCAGTCGTATCATGTGCATGCAAAAACTGGACAGTGAATAAGGGAGACTGAATTTTGGTGTCAGCAAAGAATTTTGAATATACCACAGACTTCCAGAAGAATAAACAAATCTGTCTTGAAAGAAGTACAGCCAGAATGCTCCTTAGAAGTGAGTATGGTAAGACTTCTTGCTTACTTTGGACATGTTAACAGGAGGGACCAGTCCCTGGAAAAGACATCTTGGTAAAGTAGAAAGTCAGTGAAAAAGAGAAAGACTCTCAGCCAGATGGATTGACGCATTGGCTGCAACAGTGGGCTTAAACATAGCAATTCTTGTGAAGATGGCGCTGGACCGGGCAACGTTTCATTCTGTTGTGCTTGGGGTTGCCAAGTCAGAGCTGACTTGATGGCACCTAACAATAACAACCACCTTTGTGACTTGCTTCTTTCATTTAGCATAATGTTTTCAAGGTCCACTGATGTTATAACGCTTAATTCCTTTTTATGGCCAGATAACATTCTGTTGTTTTGGATATACAACATTTTATATATCCATTCATCAATTGATGGATACTTGGGTTGTTTCTACCTCTTGGTTATTATAAATAACGCTGCTGTGAACATTTTTGTACAAATTTTTGTAGAGACACATGTTTTCGTTTCTTTTGGGCATATACCTAGGAGTGAAATTTCTGGGTCAAATGGTAACTCTATTTTTAACTTTTTTGAGGACCTGCCAGACTGGTTTTCAAAGTGGCTGTACTATTTTACATTCCCACCAGCAGTATATGTATGAGCATTGCAATTTCTTCACATCCTTTTAACACTATTATCTGACTTTATTTTTCAGTCTGACTTTGATTCTAGCCATCCCAGTTGGAGTGAAGTGGTATCTCACTGTGGTTTTGATCTGCGTTCCTCTGATGACAAATGATGTTGAACATCTTTGCTTTTGTATTTGCTTTGGCAAAACACCTGTTAAGGTCATCTGCCCATTTTTTAATCGGATTGTCTTTTTATTATTGAGTTGTAGGTATATTCTAGATACAAGTCCCTTATCAGATACATGATTTGGAGATATCTTCTATTCTGTCTGTTGTCTTTTCACTTCCTTTTTTTTTTAAATAGTGCTTTAGGTGTAAGTTTACAGCTCGAGTTAATTTCTCATACAGAAATTTATACACATATTATTATATGATATTAGTTGCAATCCCTATAATGTGACGGCACACTCCCCCTTGCCACTCCAAGTTTCTTGTGTCCATTCAACCAGTTCCTGTCCCTACCTTCTCATCCTGCCTCCAGACAGGAGCCGCCCATTCGGTCTCTTCTATCTGCTTGTACTGAGAAGTGTACTCTTCAAGAGTACTATTTTATGTTTTATAGTCCAATCTAATCTTTGTCTGAAGAGTGGGCTTCAGGAATGGTTTTAGTTCTAAATTAACAGAGCATCCAGCAGCCATGACTTTGGGGGTTCCTCCAGTCTCAGTAAGACCATTAAGTCTGGTCTTTTTAGAATGTGATTTCTGCTCCACACTTTCTCCCCCTTAGTCGGGGCCTCGCTGTTGTGTTCCCTGTCAGGGCGATTATTAATGGTAACCAGGCACCATCTAGTTCTTCTGGTCTCAGACTGTTGAAGTCTCTGGTTTGTGTGGCCCTTTTGTCTCTTGAGCTAATGTCTTCCTTGTGTCTTTGGTGTTCTTCATTCTCCTTTGCTCCAAGTGGGTTGGGACCAATTGATGCATCTTAGATGGCTGCTCACAAGCTTGTAAAACCCCAGATGCAGCTTACCAAAGTGGGATTCAGAACATTTTCTTAATAAACTTTGTTATGCCAGTTGAGCTAGATGTCCCCCGAAACCATGGTCTCCAGACTCTAGCCCTAGCTACTCTGTTTCTCAAAGTGTTTGATTGTGTTCAGGAAACTTCTTAGCTTCTTTTCACTTTCTTGATGGTGTCCTTTGAAACACAAAAGTTTTTAATTTTGGTGTGGTTCAGTTTATCAATTTTTTCCTTTGTTGCTTATGCTTTTGGCATCATGCTTAAGAAATCATTACGTAATCCAGGGTCACGAAGATTTACACCTACTTTTTCTTCTCTTTCTAAGAGTATTATACTTTTAGCTTTTATATTTAGGCCTTTGATCCATTTTGGGGTTAATTTTTATCAATGATGTCAATTAGGGGTCCAACCTCATGCTTTTGCATGTGGATGTCTAGTTGTCCCAGAATCTTTTTGTTGAAAACACTGTTCTTCTTCCATTGAATTGTCTTGGCACTGTTGTTGAAAATCAGTTGACCGTAACTGTGAGGCTTTATTTCAGAACTCTCAACTCTATCCCATTGGTCTGTATGTCTGTCCTTATGCTAATACCACACTGAATTGATTATCATAACTTTGTATTAAGTTTGAAACCAGGATGTATGAGCCCTCCAACCTTGTACTTTTTTTTCAAGATTCTTTTGGCTCTTCAGAGTCCCTTGAATTTCTACCTCATTTTTAGGATCAGTCTGTCAGCCTCTGCAAAGAAGCTAGCTGGAATTTTGATGGGGATTGTGTTGAATCCATAGATCATTTTGGGAGTATTGCCATCTGAACAAATGTGACACCTTCCAAGTCACTAACATGGATTGTCTTTCTATTTATTTGTTGTTGTTGTTAGGTGCTGTCGAGCTGGTTCAGATTCATAGCGACCTTATGCACAACAGAACAAAACAGTGCCTGGTCCTGCGCCATCCTTACAATTGTTGCTATGCTAGAACCCGTTGCTGTAGCCACTGTGTCAATCCATCTCATTGAGGGTCTTCCTCTTTTTCGCTGACTCTCTACCAAGCATGGTATCCTTCTCCAGGGACTGATCCCACCTGATAAAAAAAAAAAAAAATTTTTTTTTTTAATCATAGCACGTCCAAAATATGTGAGACATAGTCTTGCCGTCCTTGCTTCTAAGGAGCATTCTGGTTGTACTTATTCTAAGACAGATTTGTTCATTCTTTTGGCAGTCCGTGGTATATTCAGTATTCTTCACCAACACCACAGTTCAAGGGTGTCAGTTCTTCAGTCTTCGTTATTCATTGCCCAGCTTTCGCATGCCTATGAGGTGAACGAAGACACCATGGTTTGGGTCAGACATACCTTAGTCCTCAAGGTGACATCCTTGCTTTTCAACACTTTAAAGAGATCTTTTGCAACCAATTTGCCCAGTGCAATCCATCTTTTAATTTCTTGACTGCTGCTTTCATGGGTATTGATTGTGGATCCAACTAAAATGAAATCCTTGACAACCTCAGTCTCCTCTCTGTTTGTCATGATGTTGCTTATTGGTCCAGTTGTGAGAATTTTCGTTTTCTTTATGTTTAGGTGTAATCCATACCAAAGGCTGTGGTCTTTGATTTCATGAGTAAGTGCTTCAAGTCCTCCTTACTTTTAGCAAGCAAGGTTGTATCATCTGCATAATGCAGGTTGTTAATAAGTCTTCCTCCAATTCTGATGCCCTGTTCTGCTTCACATAGTCTGCCTTCTCAGACTGTTTGCTCAGCATACAGATTGAATAGGTATGGTGAAAGGATAAAATCCTGATATACATCTCTCCTGACTTCAAACCACGCAGTATCCCCTTGTTCTGTTCGAATGACTGCCTCTTGGTCTGTGTACAGATTCCTCAGGAGCACAATAAGTGTTCCAAAATTCCCATTCTCCACAATGTTATCCATAATTTGTTATGAGCCACACAGTCGAATGCCTTAGCATAGTCAATAAAACACAGGTAAACATCTTTCTGGTATTTTCTCCTTTCAGCCAGGCTCCATCTGACATCAGCAGTGATATCCCTGGTTCCATGTCTTCTTCTAAATCCGGCTTGAATTTCTGGAAGTTCCCAGTTGATATACTGTTGCAGCCACATTTGAATGATCTTCAAAATTTTTGCTTGCGCGTGACATTAATGACATTGTTTGATAATTTCCACATTCAGTTGGATTACCTTTCTAGGGAATAGGTATAAATATGGGTCTCTCCCAATCAGTTGGCCAGGTAACTGTCTTCCAAATTTCTTGGAATCAATGAGTGAGCACTTCCCACGCTGCATCCATCGTTGAAACATCTCAGTTGGTATTCTGTCAATTCACAGAGCCTTGTTTTTCGCCGATGCCTTCAGTGCAGCTCGGACTTCTTCAGTACCATCAGTTCCTAATCATGTTACCTCGTGAAATGATTGAACATAGACCAGTTCTTTTTGGTATAGTGACTCTATGTATTCCTTCCATCTTGTTTTGATGCTTCCTGCATCGTCTAATATTTTCCTGTAGAATCTTTCAGTATTGCAACTGGAGGTTTGAATTTTTTTCAGTTCTTTCAGCTTGAGAAATGCTGAGCATGTTCTTCCCTTTTGGTTTTCTGTCTCCAGGTCTTTGCATATGTCATTATTATACTTTACTTTGTCTTCTCGAGCTGCTCTTTGAAATCTTCTGTTTAGCTCTTTTTACTTCATCATTTTTTCCTTTTGCTTTAGCTAGTGGACATTCAAGAGCAAGTTTCAGAGTCTCTTCTGACATCCATTTAGGTCTTTTCTTTCTCTCCTATCTTTTTAATGACCTCTTTCTTTCTTCATGTATGAAGTCAAATCTGCTTTTGAGATGGTCTCTAAATTCAAGTGGGATATACTCAAAGTTATACTTTGGCTCTTGTGGGCTTGTTCTAATTTTCTTCAGTTTCAGCTTGAACTTGCGTAAGAGTAATTGATGGTCTGATCTGCAGTCTCTGGCCTTGTTCTGATTGATGATACTGAGTTGTTCCATCATCTCTTTCCACAGATGTAGTCGATTTGATTCTTATGTGTTCTGTCTGGCGAGGCCCATGTGTATAGTCGTCCTTTATGTTGGTGAAAAAAGGTATTCACAATGATGAAGTTGTTGGTCTTGCAAAATTCAGTTGTGCTATCTTTGGCATCATTTCTATCAACAAGGCCATATTTTCCAACTATCAATCCTTCTTCTTTGTTTCCAGGTTTCTCATTCCAAGCACCAGTAATTATCAGTGCGTTCTGATTGCATGTTTAGTCAATTTCAGAGTGCAGAAGTTGGTAAAAATCTTCAGTGTCTTCATCTTTGGCCTAAATGGTTTGTGCATAAATTTGAGTAAGAGTCCTATTAACTGGTCTTCTTTGTAGGTGGATGGATAGTGTCCTTTCACTGACAGTGTTGTACTTCAGGATAGATCTTGAAATGTTCTTTCAACACCATGTTGAAATGTTCTTTTCAACGCCAAATGAATGCAATGCCTTACCTCTTCAAGTTGTCATTCCCAGCATAGTAGACCATATGATTGTCTAATTCAAAATGGCCAGTACTAATCTATTTCAGCTCACTAATGCCTAGGATATTGATGTTTATGTGTTCGGTTTCATTTTTGACGATTTCCAATTTTCCTAGATTCATACTTCGTACATTCCAGGTTCCAATTATTAATGGATGTTTGCAGCTGTTTCTTCTCATTTTGAGTCGTGCCACATCAGCAAATGAAGGTGCCAAAAGCTTGTCTCCATCCACGTCATTAAGGTCGACTTTACTTTTAGGAGACAGCTCTTCCCCAGCCGTATTTTGAATGCCGTCCAACCTGAGGGGCTCATCTTCCAGCACTATATCAGAATGTTCTGCTGCTATTCATAAGGTTTTCACTGGCTAATTCTTTTCAGAAGTAGACTTCAGGCCCTCCTTCCTAGTCTGTCTTAGTCTGGAAGCTCAGCTGAAACCTGTCCGCCGTAGGTGACCCTGCTGGTATCTGAATACCGGCGGCATCGCTTCCAGCATCACAGCAACACACAAGCCCCCACAGTATGTCAAACTGACAGATGTGTGGGGGTCCATTTATTTAGGTCTCCTTTAATTTCTCTCAATGAATTATTTTGTAGTTTTCAGTGTAAACATCTTACGCGTCCTTTGAAATTTTTTTCCTAATTTCATTTTTGAAATATTCATTACTAGTCTATAGAAGTATAGTTGATTTATGCTTGTATCCTGCCACCTCGATGAAATTCATTTATTTCTTCTAGAATTTTATTAGTTGATACGTTAGGTTTTTCTATGTAAAAGATCGTGTTATCTGCAAATAGAGATATTTTTCTTTCCAATGTGGATGCCTTTTATTGCATTTTTTTTCCCCCTAATTGCCCTGAGTAGAACCTCCTACCTAGAAATAATGAGGGAGACATCCTTATTTTGGTCCTGATCTTAGGGGTAAAGCTTTCAGTCTTTGACCAAGATGTGGATTTTTCATAGATGCCCATTGTCTGGCTCTTCTTAGGTCAGTATCATACTGCCTTAATTATCTAAAGTTCTTAAAGCTTGTCACTATTCTTGGGCATTGCTCTTCCATAATTATTTTGTCCAATGATTTGGAACATTCTTAACAAAGTGGCGGAAATGCTGCAGAGAATTCCGCATGGGTGAATGTTACCCCGAGCAGGTCCTGCTCTGTGCAGCTTCTCGTCAGTAAAGACACTGAGGTGAGGAGGGAGGAAAACCCTTTACTGTAAGTGCACGGACGAGGAGTAAGGAGGCGTATACCTCAAATCAAGCTCCCCGAACAAAGGGAGGCACAACCTTTTATACGCTGTCTCACAAGGAAGTACATACAAACATTATGGGCTATGTAGGTTATTATGGGCTCAGTAAGACAAACTGCATTTTTTTCTTTGCCATGTAGGCTAGTAAACTGGGTTTGACTGGCTTGAGCCACACTAGCGCTTTGAGGACAGTGGACAGGAGGAGGCAGGTTCCCCTTGGTCTGAGCAGCTGCTGATTGAGGAACACCCAGCCTCTATCACTTAGGGCTTTGTTTGATAATGGCTGAGCAGCTTCTGGCAGTCTTGGCAGTCATTAACAGCTTACAGCTTCCTGGTTTGTGCATAATCAATTTATGTAGGCACAACTCAGAGTTACATTCTGGAGATTTAAAAGTGCTTTAGCATAATTTGTGTAATCAGTATTAAATTTTTACTGGAAAAGTTTTTGTTGTTTAATAGTTTTAAAAAGTCTAAAAATGGTGTCTGGGATATCATAGGACTTAATTCTGTGGTCGTTGGCATAAACAGCCTGGTGAGGTGGGCAACCCTGGTTTGCTTGCTCTGAGACCCTGTGCCAGTTTCTGGACCTCAGTTTCCTCTCTGTCCTGCTATGACCCAGTGGAGTGCCATGGAACATTCTAGGGGCTTCATGTGCCGCTTCTCCTCTTCACCTGCACCCCACGCTTTTCCCCCTCACCTGCACCCCACGCTTCTCCTTCTCACCTGCACTGGACTCTTCTCCTCCTCACCTGCACCCGATCCTTCTCCTCCTCACCTGTACCAGACCCCCTCCTCCTCACCTGCACCCGACGCTTCTCCTCCTTACCTGCACCTGACCTCCTCCTCACCTGCACCCGACACATCTCCTCACCTGCACCCGACACATCTCCTCCTCATCTGCACCTGACACATCTCCTCCTCACCTGCTTCTCCTCACCTGCACCCGACACTTCTCCTCCTCACCTGCACCTGACCTCCTCCTCCTCACCTGCACCTGAAGGCAGGCTGAATCTCAGCAGGCTCTACCACCTGTGAGGGCCACACAGGTGGTGCCGACTTGAAGGAAAAAGTGAGTGAAGTTTGTTTTGTCTACTTGGAAAACAGGTATTATTCAAAGCTAAGTGTTTTTAGTGCCCTGCTTTGTATAAAATGCTTTCTCTGTCTCCTTGTCATAAAAATGTGTGCAACAAAACATTGGCCTTTCCAGCCTTTTTACGTGTACAATTCAGTGACATTAGCTACTGCTTACAGGTTTTTATTGATCTTAACAGACACCCAGTGCCCCTTAAGCAATGACTCCCCACCCCACTTCCTCCCGTCCAGGTAACCACTGATAGACTTTGGTTTCTATGATTTACAAAATGCACTTCTGAGATTGTGAGTGAGATTTTAAAATGCCAAACTTAAAGCCTTGTGTTACGAGAAAGGGTTCCATCCCAGAGTCTAAACACTAACAGTCTGCAGATACCTTTTCCAGGTACGCACTCTAACTCGCCTGTTCCTTCTTAGCTGGAGCTCGGTCCAGCTGGTGCTGAAGACTCTTTCCTGAGACTGCTTACCTTTGCTTTGGCTACCTTCAGATTGTGAGACACCCACATTTATCACAAATAGTAGCACTCCTGTCCACTTCCAACCCTTTTTCAAAGGGTGTTAGTTGCCGAGGAGTGGATTCCAACTCACAGTGACCCCATATGTGCAGAGTGGAACTGTGGACCGTAGGGATACCAATGGCTATGACCTTTCAGAAGCAGATGGCCAAGACTACCTTCCGAAATGCCTCTCGGTGGGTTTGAACCGCCAGCCTTTTGGTGGTTGGTAGTCCAGCGCTTAACCATTTGCACTGCCCAGGGACTCCTTTTTCATCTTTTTTTCAAAGCCACCTTTTTCTTCAGGTGTGGTGTTTGCAGCTATAGGTGAGTTCACCTTGCCTGTGTGGATGGTGTGGTTTTTCTCTCTAGTCCTGCTCACACTGCTGTCTAGAGCTACACAGTCCACAGCCTGCGAGCGGGCTGCATCCTAACTGTGGTGCTTGTGGTAGTGACCCAACATGGGACCCACGTGTAGCGATGGCCAGTGTTTGACCCACTGGCACCTCCCACTTGGAGACGTCCACTGCAGTCTTTACCTTTGCTGCATCAACTGCTTGTGATTTGGTTTGCTCTCCCTCGGGAGAAATATTCTCATAGTTCATTAGGAAGCCCCAGGTCCAAAAATTCACACCAAGGTGTTAAGTTGAACCTCCTCTCCTAAGGCAGTCCAGGGGGTCCACCACTATTATTTTTAAGAGAACACTCTGTTGATAGTCGAGTTTTTAAGTTGTTCATGCGCGTTGAAGAACACATCCCCTACCATGTGTATCCTATTGAAAGAGGAGGCGTTTGGGAAGTTGAGTCCCCCACTCCAACCTTTTGAGGCTGCTCCTTGGTTCTGAGGAGTGTAGTTTCTACTGCAGTAAAATGCTAAAATACAGGTGCAAATGCTGCTGTGGGACCCAGCTGGCAGTGCTCCTGGGACTGCTGTTGTCTGGTGGACAGCCCTGTGGGCTTTCACAAAGGTCTGGCCAGCTGCTGGTCAGAATTCTAAGCCTGTCCAGAAGAGACATTCTAGGAGTTATATGTGACTTACCCCCTGAATCTTGAGATTCATTTCCTCTCCCCACATGTACACACACACACACCCTGTTCAAGGCCTTGCTTTGTTTTTTAACTTTTTATTTCGAAAGAATATTGGAACTTCAGAAGGTTGGAAAGATAGTAGAGTTCCCGTATACTCACCTTCCCTTAATGTTAAATTCTTGTACAATCAGAGCATAATTACCAAACGAAAACATCAACATTGGCCCAATCCTTTATTCCGACCTTACCAGTTCTTCCTCTGATATTCTTCTTCTGATCCAGGGTCTAATCCAGAATGCCATATTGTATTGCTTTCTTTAGTCTCCTTCTATCTGCAATAATTTCTCCATCTTTCCTTGACAGTTTTGATGAATACTGGTCAGGCATTTCATAGAATTTCCCTCAGTTTGGGTTTGTCTGATAGCTTCTCATGACTAGACTGGAATTACCAATTCTGGAAAGAAGATCTTAGAGAAGTACCCTTCTCATGACCATATCAGGGGAACCTGGTATCCACATAAGTTATCCCTGGTGCTGTTCACCTTGATCGCTGGGTTAAGGTGGTGTCTGCCTGGCTTCTCCGCTGCAAAGTCACTGTTTTTCCCTTCCCACACTCTGTTTATTAGAATTGAGACACTAAGCTCAGCCCTCACTCGAGGAGAGGGAAATTAAGCTCTGCCTCCTGGAGAGAGGAGTATCGGAGAATTTGTGGACAGTTGTTAGAACCACCATCAGAACCCGTTGCTGGCAAGTCAGCTCTGACTCATGACGACCTCATGTGTGCAGAGCAGAACTGTACTCCGTAGGGTTTTCAATGGCTGCGACCTTTCAGAAGCCAAATGCCAGGCCTTTCTTCTAAGGTGCCTCTGGGTGGACTCAAACTGCTGCCCTTTTGGTTACTAGCTGAGTGCTTAATCATTTGTGCCACCCAGGTACTCCAAACAAAACAAAACAAAAGCCTCCAAAGTAGTTAATAAATATCCCGTGGTGGTGGTATTGCAAGGCCGTGAAACTCCTCGTTTGTCCTCGGAATTGCCGCGTGCGTTTCTGTGCCCAGCAGTGGCTCCGCCTGCAGCACCCGCACTGTGGTGTGTTCACAGGGATTCTCTGCTTCGTCCCGCCTTCCATGTTTGTTACCTGGATTCTTCTGTGAGGAAGATTTGCCCCTTTTTTTCTGTTTATTTTTTTCCAAGCCTTACTTTAAAAGAATACAGCAAGTGGCGTGCGGTGCCGTTCTCGGTTAGAGCCAGAGCTCGGAGTCCACTGCACTCACTGCAGCTCTGCCCCTGGCCGCTGAGGCTGTCCGTGGCCCTGAGATATAAGTGGTACGGTTCTCGGGAAGTGCTCAGCTACACGTGTCGTCCTCGTCATTACCTCGCCTCACGTACGCAGAGCCGTCCCAGATCTGCACCTCCCAAAAGCCAGCGGCCAGGAATTAGGCAGAGAACAGAGCGGAAATGGCAGCATTCATTTGTTCAGCCTGTGTCTGCAGGCAGTGGTGGTAAATAAGAGAAGTCGCTGATGTCCGTGTGAACTTCACAGCATGTGTCACTAGCTGTGTTGATACTTGAAAATATTTTTTTACCTTAGGAGGTTGTTTGTCCCATGTTAGACAAGTGATGCAGAAATTTGCCTAATGGCACACAGCTGGTCAGAGGCTCTGCCAGACCCGGGTTGGGTCCCCCCAGCTCTGGGAGCCTTGTTCCTAACCACAGGAATGACCTGCCTCCCAACACATCAGGTCAGAGAAGTACATGCTCTGCTTTTGAAGGGTGTCCCTTGGGTGTGCTACACTTGAAGAGATTAGGTTAGCAAAGGCACGTGGAAGTGAGTGAGTCCATTATTTGGATGGTGCAGGGTAAGTATAGTATTCACATAAATGAATCCCCTAAGTGGGTGTTCCTATGTCCCTACTCTCACCCCTAGTCTTCCTAATGTGTGGGGATGAAATTAGAGTTCTAAGATTCTTTTTTTTTTTTTGCTTCCTCAGCGCATTTACTATCTTTCCCTGGAATTCTACATGGGCCGGACACTGCAGAACACGATGGTGAACTTGGGTCTTCAGAGTGCTTGTGATGAAGCTATTTATCAGGTACAGTGTTCTCGTGGCCGGCTGCTGGGTCATCCTCAGGGCCTCTTGTGACATACTGGGGTGGTAGATATAACCTACATGATCAAAAGCTCTTTGAGTCCTCCTGAGACCAAGAAGTTTAAAAGCCACTGATCTAGATAATGTGAGCAGTTTATCTAGTTGTACACTAAAGCTAGACTGATGTAATAATTAATCATACACCAGAATTGAAAGCCTTAAGGTCTGCTTCTGGAATGGTTTTCCATCAGTTTCAGTAGTTGCGACTTTGTTACTTTATTTCTAATTCTTAACATACCATCCTGTTTTACAAGATCATTTTAATATAGTTGGGATACCACAGGAAAAAAAGCTTTTAGGTATCGTGTAAATATCACTAACGTGAAGGTAGAGAATTACTAAGATCTCTTGGCTTCATTTCTCAGGATATATGTCATGATCTATTCACTATACATGGGTTAACAACTTGGCAGTAAATATCGTTGGCTATTAAACCATGTTTAATTCTGACTGGTATTAAATAATTCAGCAGTTTTTGAAATACCATCTCCTGCCGGTCTCCTAGTGCTGGTGTCTCTGCTGCCACCTTCTCTCTGCCACTGCTTCTCGCCATCTCCAGTGTTACAGCTCTCCCTCTGTCCTGGCTCTGCTGCCTGTCTGTCTTCTGTGTTACAGCTCATCTCTGTCTCCCTTTAAGCCTAGTGGGATGACAAAACCAACTATCCCCTTGTCAGGGTTCTATACACCTTATCTGCATGGCCTCACCCCCACAGGGATGCCATGTACCTTATTTACATTATTAGCAAATTGTCCAACTACCATGGTGGCCCACAAGCACCTCATTTGCATAGCCCCACCAAGTCATTTGGTGGGAGTTACAAAGACTATGTCTGTTGTTAGATGTGGTTGAGTCAGTTCCGACTCGTAGCAACCCTACGTACAACAGAGCAAAACACTGCCCGGACCCATGCCATCCTCACAGTCGTTGTTATGCTTGAGCCCATTGTTGCGGCCACTGTGTCAGCCCATCTCGCCGAAGGTCTTCCTCTTTTTCACTGACCATCTACTTTACTAGGCATGACGTCCTTCTCCAGGGACTGATCCCTCCTGACAATATGTCCAAAGTATGTGAGACATAGTCCTGCCATCCTTGCTTCTAAGGAGCATTCTGGTTGTACTTCTTCCAAAACAGATTTGTTCATTTTTATGGCAGTCCATGGTATACTCAGTATTCTTCATCAACACAACAATTCAAAGGCATGAATTATTCGTTAGTCTTCCTTATTCATCATCCAGCTTTTGCGTGCATATGAGGTGATTGAAAACACCATGGCATGCGTCAGGGGTACCTTAGTCTTCAAGGTGACATTTTTGCTTTTCAGCACTTTAAAGAGGCCTTTTGCAGCACATTTGCCCAACAAAATGCGTTTTTTGATGTCTTGACTGCTGCTTCCATGGGTGTTGATTGTGGATCCAAGTAGAATGAAATCCTTGACAACTCCAGCCTTCTCTCCATTTAGCTTGATGTTGCTTTCGGCCCAGCTGTGAGGATTTTTGTTTCCTCTATGTTGAGGTGTAATCCATACTGAAGGCTGTGGTCTTTGATCTTCATCAGTAGGTGCTTCAAGGCTAGGAGGTCTATATTAAGAAATTCACTGCACTGCAGCGATATTAAAATGTTACCTCTATTTGTATTTGCAGCTGGGACTGGACTTGGAGGAACTAGAGGAAATAGAAGAGGATGCTGGCCTGGGGAACGGAGGCCTGGGGAGGCTGGCAGGTAATCACAGGCACCTGTCTAGGGGACGCTGGGTCCTGACTGGCTGACTTGGTTGGTGGTGGCACAGTGAGGGCAGGCGTGTTCTAGATGCTGACCTCTGTGGAAAATTAACTCTCCCCAGAGTGGACGGGAGAGTGTGTTTCTCAGATCAAAATCTTTGCCACCAGTGAAAACATAAAAGCACAATATATATTCTCTTTCATACAAGGGGCGATTCGTAATTATCATTGAGACCAAGCTCATCAAGCTGGGAGGGATTCTGAATATATCGACCACTTTCAGGGATCTAAAAGTCAGTATGGTAAAACCTGCGAAAGCCGGAACCTGTGTAAGACAGGAACCTGTCAGAGAAGGAAAACTCAAAGTTTCCACTAAAATGAGTGGTAGTAAAGTGGTCAGACTGTACCCCGTCAAAGACGGAAAGCTTGTGAGACCTGGAAAAATAAAGTCGTCCCATTGTATTTCAGTTCTCACAGGCTTCACTGTAATTGAGAAGAAGACAGGTGGTAGAAACACGCACACCACACACACATTTCATACACATACATACCACACATACACACCACACATACACACCACACACCACATAGCACACAGACACACGCCATGCCACAGCACACATCACCACATAATCCACACCACGTGCACACTCACATCCCCACCACATAATACCACACCACACACATACACCCTGCTATGCCATACCACATACACAACACATACCACACACATTATGCTAAACACTCCACCCCACGTATACACACCATTTCCACACATACACGCACACCACCACACGTATACCACACGATACACACACACACCACACACACACACCCGCACAACACATACATACCACACCACGTGCCACACTCCACATACACACAAACACACACTTTATGAATGCTGCCTCGTTTGTTCACAGCAGGCTTCTAGCTTTACTACGAGAAACAGATTGCCCTGAAGTCATTCCTACTGGGGATGGTTTCCTTGGACTGCCTTACCTGAGATAGGAGAGGGGAGTTCAGGTTTTCCTTTTCATGAAACCTGAAGTTGACTGTGGCCACCACTGAGTCATTGTCTATCACCCTGTAGATCAGACCCTGTTAATATCTGGCCTAGGTCCTGCTGACTGGCTTTGACTCCAGCAAGCTCTTTGTGTTTGGATTTCCAGCCTGTTTCCTTGATTCGATGGCTACCCTGGGACTGGCAGCATATGGCTATGGAATTCGCTATGAATTTGGGATTTTTAACCAGAAGATTGTGAATGGCTGGCAGGTGGGTAAGCTTTGATTTCTTCACTGGTCTCCAGCTCTTGTTCCCAAAAGAAAATAAGCAGGAGCACTTTCAGTTTGGCTTTTTATGCCAGACTTCCTGGAGTTAGTACATGCCACTTACAGGCAACGTGAACATAGACCAGAGTTACACTGGTCGACTACATAAGTTTGCCATACTTACCTATTGTTATTGCTGCGTGGAACTGATGGTTGCTGGCCTCCTGGTGAGCTCATTGTAAATCGCCTCCATTTGGTGGCTGATAGGTCTGGTTGGGGCAGGACAAAGGAGAAGACCACCAGACAGGGTTCTGGGCAGTGACCATCCCCGGGGTCCACTGTCTAATCCCAGAACAGTTTCATCACTCTGAAAGAAACCCTATTCTCATTTGCAGTCACACGCCAGCCCCTGGCAACACTAGTTTGCATCTGTCTCTGTGGACTTTCTGCTCTGAACATGTCATACAAATGGAATCAGACAGCATGTGGCCCTCAGGCTTGTTTCCTTGAGCTCACGTTGTCCAGGTTCACCCATGTTAGTGCGTATATCAGCACTTCAGTCCTATTCATTACCAAATTGAGGTGATTCTTAATGTCTTTTTATTTTAATGCATTTTTCTGAATTTTATATGACTTGTTACCTTAATAGTCCAGAATGTCATTTGCCCACAGTGGACTTTAGTTCTGTTTCAGTGTGGCCCTCCACGGTACAGTCCACGCAAGGACAGGGCTGGCTCCAGGGCTGCTCCCTCACCCAGGCCTTTCTCTTCCTTTCCCCAATGCTGACCCCTTCTAGGTAGAGGAGGCTGACGACTGGCTGCGTTACGGCAACCCCTGGGAGAAGGCGCGCCCTGAGTACATGCTTCCTGTGCACTTCTATGGGAGAGTAGAACACACCCCGGATGGGGTCAAGTGGCTGGACACACAGGTATCGAACCCAGAGCTCCTGAGTGGAAACGCTGGAGGCTGAGCGAGGGATGCTCCATGTTTCATTTGTGGGAGTGGGGAGCTGCTTCTCCGGAGGACTCACCTCCAGGTAGCAGCCTGGGGGAGGCTCTGGTCTCTTCACACCCCCACTTTCCAGCACTTCCGATGGAATTCCAGTTGGGAACTGCGGAGCCTGGCAGAGAGAGGTCAGGGTGAAGCCACATGCTCTGTCATTTAGTAGGACTGCATGTTGGGCTTGAGCCTGGCAGCCATGTGTGTCATCTGCCTACTAGACATATCACCGTGTCCATGTTGTTGAGTAGCAAGCAGCGTCGTGTTCTCACACGGCTAAGGGTGGACGCACCTCCCACCACTGGCACAAGGTCTGTCTGCGTGGCTGTGTGGTCCCCCTGGTGTGCTCATTGGCCCACCGCTGGTCATGGACACTGAACGCTCTGAGCGCCGGGTGTGTGAGAGGCCCAAGTGGGTGCCTAGGAGGTCCACAGACCCTCCCTCCCAGCTCAGAGTCCAGTGGTGGACCAGGTGGAAGAGGGTAGCGACAGTAGCAGGGGTGCAGATGTGGGAGAGACCTGTTCAGTCCCAGGGCTGGGAGAGAGCACCTCCTGGTGTATCAGAGGTAGGGAGCAGGAGGAGCTTCATGAAAGAGAATATTCGTGTGATGCACCTTGAGGGTTGTTAGGACTCAGACATACCTGATGCAGGTGGGATGAGTAAAGCTGAGTGTGAGGCTGCGAGACTGGAGTTGCAGGTGTGTGAAGTTGTGGCTCTGCTCTTCTGGATAGGCACTTTAACCAGGGTACATGGAGCCAGACTTGGCTGGAGCCACATAGTGGAAGCTAAGCTGCTATGATAAGTTCATTTTGTTTGAAAAAGCAGAGAAGGGGACCTACGTTTTTGAGTGTGTACGTCTAAAAGATGACGTGTTGGTGTGGGGAGGGGGCGGGCAGGAGAAGGGAGGGCTGGAGGCTGGGGGCGCTGATGGCACAGGGCATGATGAGGGCCTCAGCTTCGGGGGGCAGTCAGGAGGGAGTGGAGGCGGTGGCTTTGAGATGCTTTGCAGAGGACTTGTCATGTGAAGGTGGAGGGGAGAGTGGGGCGGGGGCAGGAAAGGGAGGATGATCCTGGGCTTTCAGTCCTGGCCGCAACACTACAAAGTCCCAGAAACTAACAGTCTCAAAGCCCACAGCTGTTTGTACAGACTGCCTCAGGCATTCCCGTGTAAGTGTGCTCCTAGGAGAGCCCAGGGGCTGGGAGGGGCTTGAGGTGTTCCACGACTCTTGCTGGGCTTAATGTTCTGGACAGGCCTGAATGGCCAGTGTCCTGGAGCCGCAGTGTGGTGGGCCCTGCTGGAGGAGGAGCAGCCCTGCTTTTTTTCTTGGGTGAAGTGTGAGGTGTTGGTTTGGAGAGTGCTGAGTTTTAGTGTCAAGGTGTCCACGGGTGGAGCCTTTCCAGCAGACCTCAGAAATGTAGGTCAAAAAGAGAAGTCATCTATTGGAGAAGTTAATCAAGTCCTAAAATTGCTAAAGCTGAGCATTGAATGAGACAAGAGAAAGCTTAAGACCGACTTTGGGGATCCCTTAGAGGGTGAGGAGAGCAGGGCAGTAGTTGGTAAGGTAGGGAGCAAGGTGAACAAGCGCCCCCTGCAGTGGTTGGTAAGGTAGGGGAGCCAGGTGAACGAGCGCCCCCTGCAGTGGTTGGTAAGGTAGGGGAGCCAGGTGAATGAGCGCCCCCTGCAGTGGTTGGTAAGGTAGGGGAGCCAGGTGAACGAGCGCCCCCTGCAGGCGCTGAGAGAGGAAGGCTTAAGCAGGAGGTGTCCACGATGCACATATTGAAGCAGGCAAAGCTAAAAAAAGACAAGGGTGGCCTTGGGAGTGTGGCCAGGGCTTACCTGACTGGTGGCAGTAGACAGACCCAGGCTTAGGCTGCCGGATGGTGGGTGCCGGGACTGCACCCAGGGTTGTGGTGGAGGAGAGCTCAGCCAGTTGGTGCAGATTTTAGCTAGGAGCAGCTCATGTGTGCTTCTAGCCAGCGGAGGCTGGGCCTGATCAGGAAGTGAAGAGGTCCGTATCAGAGGCCAGCACTGACACCTGCCCAAGGGGGGATTTTCCAGGTGAGAGGCAGGATCCTGGGTGTCTCCTATGCAGGTGGTGCTGGCCATGCCCTACGACACGCCGGTGCCGGGCTACAGGAACAACACCGTCAATACCATGCGGCTGTGGTCTGCCAAGGCACCCAACGACTTCAAGCTGCATGACTGTACGTGCCCCCCTCTGTCTGTCCATCCCTACCTGGCGGCTCGCGCTGTGGGCCTCCTTCCAGACTCAGTGCACTTCTTCTCGGGTTGCTGGACTCCCCCCTGGAGAAGGCTGGCGAGCGCCCTAGCCCAGGCGGGCTCTGAGCTGACGAGCCTATTGTGCAGTCAGTGCCTAGCAAGGACCAGGCCAGGGGCTCATCTCTACCACTTGCCCTAAGAAAGTGGGGAGCCTGGGGTGGCCGATGTGGGGAAGAGGGACGGGTGCCCTGAGGAGCAGGCAGTGAGATGAAGTAGAACAACGGGTTGGGGTGGGGGACCTGGGGAATGTGTGCCCTAACCCTCTCCACGTAAATGGTAAGTTGTAGGGCTCATGTTTCTGAGGCCATGTGGGGGTCATGCGAGGGGGCCTGTGCACACTGGCACCCCCACTTCCCCCTGTCTCTGTCTAGTCAACGTCGGGGACTATATTGAGGCTGTCTTGGATCGGAATTTGGCTGAGAACATCTCCAGAGTCCTCTACCCAAACGATAACGTGAGTAGTGGGTGTGGTTAGCTTCTGTCTGTGCTGTGCTGTGCCTTCACCATGCTGGGGAAGTGAATCGGGGGCTGAAGGACCCCTGAGCAGAGCCTGTTTACTGGGTTCCAGTTGGGAGGTGGGATGCTGAAGTGGCTGTCAGCGGTCTTGTGTCAACCTTTGTGAGCATGTTCACACCCTTGAGGAGCAAGGGCAGTGGCACTTGAAAGAGTGTGCCTGTTAGGGTTTCTCCTTTGCCTGCTTTCTCCTTCCTTCAGAACTTGTTTACGGGAGTTCTTTGCCTCCTCGCACATGTCTAAGTGTTCCCTGTAAACACAGTGGCTCCTAGTGGCTTGGCTGATGAGGGGCAGGGTTTGAGCTGACCACATGCCTCTACATGGAGAGGCCCGGCAAGGACAGGGTGTGGGGGGCGGCATGGGGACAGGGTGCGGGGGGGTGTGGTGACAGGGTGCAGGGGGCAGGGTGTGGGAGGGTGTGGGGACAGGGTGGAGAGGACAGGGCATGGGAGGGCATGGGGACAGGGTACAGGGAGCGTGGGGACGGCTTGGTGTGGGACGAGGGGACAGGGTGCAGGGGTGGGACGTGGGGACAGGGCTTGGGGACGGCTTGGGGACAGGGTGTGGGGGGGTGTGGGGACAGGGTGGAGAGAGGGGGATGGGCCCAGGGCATAGTGATGGGGCATGGGGACAGGGTGCAGGGACAAGCCCAGAGATAGGGTGCAGGGGGACAGAAATGGGCTACCAGGTAGAGAGGGTGGGCCCAGGCCTGTTGAGGCCGTCTCTGGCCAGGCAGCGCAGCTTCTCCAGAGTCAGCTGGGTGGCCATTGTGCATCGGGCCTGTGGGGCCTGTTTGGCCACGGTGCTCTGAGACACACAACAGTTAGGTTTTGGAAAGCCAGTAGCCCGCGCATGGCAGCACTAGATGGTTGTGGCTGCCGTGGTCTCTGCTGACATTGAATTTAGTGTCTGGTGGCTCTTTGGTTGTCGTTGGCAGACAATAGCCTGCAGAGTTTGCCTGCTCCGGGCTGTGCACTTCTAAATTCACTTTTTTACTCTCTCACAGTCATGTGTGTACATGGCAAGGGGCACTGGTGCTGAAAGGCTGACAGCAAGGTACGCCAGTCTGCTCCACCTCGTTCCCATGAGGGTTTAAGCAGATCCTCAGCCTTAAAGTGCAAAGTACATTTATAAGGCTTCTGGTCTTGCGGCTTGAGTGACTGGCATTGGTCACGCCTCTGCATTCTTACTGTGCACTGCACGCTCCATGCTCAGCGTCTGCACCTGGGCAGCGTGACCCGGGCTATCATCCATGCCATCTCCGTGTCTGAGGCTGAGTGGTGCACCAGAGTTCAGGCCATTCATCACCTTCTGCCCAGAACCTGTGCTCGGCTATCTGACCCCAGGCCTCCTGAGGGGAGGATACAGGCCTTGCCTCTGGCTGGGGTGCTTAGTGAGGTGGGGGTGCTCAGCGAGGTGGGGGAGCCTCAGTGCTGTGCCTGGCCTTACAGGCACTTGCTGCTGTTGTCCATATACACATCTTGGGGCCCCCGGGGCCCCTACCAGCCTGGTGGCCCTCCTCCTGGCAGGCGAGTCTCCCAATATGGGGCATCAGCATGTGGGGCACCTGTGTCTGCAGTTCTTCGAGGGCAAGGAGCTGCGCCTGAAGCAGGAGTACTTCGTGGTGGCTGCCACCCTGCAAGACATCATCCGCCGCTTTAAGTCGTCCAAGTTTGGCTGCCGGGACCCCGTGAGGACCTCCTTCGAGACGTTCCCAGACAAGGTGCGTGCATGCACAGGGCAAAGTGTGGGGCCGTCAGGGCAGGGTGTTTGCAGCATGTTCCCTCTCAAGGCGGGTGTGGTGGGCGAGGACGGACTGGCAGCACCCTTGCCATGGCATCTCCTGTCCCTGGCCTGCCCTGTGCCATGCCTCTGGACGTCTGCTGTCACCATTGTGGGACCACACCTGCCTCCCTCCTTGTCTAGGCGGCATGGGCAGCGAGGGAGAGGAGTGGGCGAATGGCCCTCTGGGTGGATCAGGTTCTACATAAGCCATTTTAAGATGAAGACTCCATATCCTAGTGGAAAGGACGCTCAGTCAGGGATGAGAGCACGTTGCTGCAGAACCCTCTGGAGTAGGGAGGAGAAGAGCCAGCGCAGGGCCCCCCACATGCCTGCCCCCTGGCCGTGGCTCCCCAGCAAGACCCTTGAGACCCTCGCAGCCTCTGCTTCTGAGAAATCTCCAGTGTCTTCGCTGTCATCACCAGTTGCTGGCACTGTCGTCAAACGGCTCCACTGCACACCTGTGTGGTAGCTGTCTGCTTCCTGTCTGTCCCCTCATTCAGAGAGGGGTGCGGCTGAGTCTTCTAACCTTGGTGCCCCAGGCTGAACACTCTGCTCCACCAGCAGGTGCCAAGGGCAGGCTGCTGATTGAGCATTGCCCTCCTGTCAATTCCAGGTGGCCATCCAGCTGAATGACACCCACCCGGCCCTTGCTATCCCTGAGCTCATACGAATCCTGGTGGATGTGGAAAAGGTGGACTGGGACAAGGTAAACGCTGAGGGGAAGGGCACATGGGGTGACAGTGTTCTCTGCAGACCTGGGCGTGTGTGTGGTGACAGTGTTCTCTGCAGACCTGGGCGTGTGTGTCAGGTGACAGTGTTCTGTGTAGACCTGGGTGTGTGTATGGGGTGACAGTGTTCTCTGCAGACCTGGGCATGTATGTGGGGTGACAGTGTTTTCTGCAGACATAGGTGCGTGTGTCAGGTGACGGTGTTCTCTGCAGACCTGGGTGTGTGCGTGGGGGGTGACGGTGTTCTCTGCAGATCTTGGTGTCTGTGGGGGGGGTGACGGTGTTCTCTGCAGACCTGGGTGTGTGCGTGTAGGGTGACGGTGTTCTCTGCAGACCTCGGTGTGTGTGTGTGGGGGTGACGGTGTTCTCTGCAGACCTCGGTGTGTGTGTGGGGGGGGGTGACAGTGTTCTCTGCAGACCTCGGTGTGTGTGTGGGAGTGACGGTGTTCTCTGCAGACCTCGGTGTGTGTGTGGGGGGGTGACGATGTTCTCTGCAGACCTCGGTGTGTGGGGGGGGGGTGACGGTGTTCTCTGCAGACCTGGGTGTGTGTGTATGGGGTGACAGTGTTCTCTGCAGACCTGGGTGTGTGTGTGTGGGGTGACAGTGTTCTCTGCAGACCTGGGTGTGTGTGTGTGGGGTGACGGTGTTCTCTGCAGACCTCAGTGTGTGTGGGGGGGGTGACGATGTTCTCTGCAGACCTCGGTGTGTGGGGGGGGGTGACGGTGTTTTCTGTAGACCTGGGTGTGTGTGTATGGGGTGACGGTGTTCTCTGCAGACCTGGGTGTATGTGTGTGGGGTGACAGTGTTCTCTGCAGACCTGGGTGTGTGTGTGTGGGGTGACAGTGTTCTCTGTAGACCTGGGTGTGTGTGTGTGGAGTGACAGTGTTCTCTGCAGACCTGGGTGTGTGTGTGTGGGGTGACGGTGTTCTCTGCAGACCTGGGTGTGTGTGTGTGGGGTGACGGTGTTCTCTGCAGACCTGGGTGTGTGTGTGTGGGGTGACGGTGTTCTCTGCAGACCTCAGTGTGTGTGGGGGGGGTGACGATGTTCTCTGCAGACCTCGGTGTGTGGGGGGGGGTGACGGTGTTTTCTGTAGACCTGGGTGTGTGTGTGTGGGGTGACGGTGTTCTCTGCAGACCTGGGTGTATGTGTGTGGGGTGACAGTGTTCTCTGCAGACCTGGGTGTGTGTGTGTGGGGTGACAGTGTTCTCTGCAGACCTGGGTGTGTGTGTGTGGAGTGACAGTGTTTTCTGTATACCTCAGTGTGTGTGTGTGGGGTGACGGTGTTCTCTGCAGACCTGGGTGTGTGTGTGGGGTGACAGTGTTCTCTGCAGACCTGGGCGTGTGTGTGTCAGGTGACAGTGTTCTCTGCAGACCTAGGTGTGTGTGTGGGGGGTGATAGTGTTCTCTGCAGACCTCGGTGTGTGTGTGGGGGGTGACAGTGTTCTCTGCAGACCTCGGTGTGTGTGTGGGGATGACAGTGTTCTTTGCAGACCTCGCTGTGTGTGTGGGGATGACAGTGTTCTCTGCAGACCTGGGTGTGTGTGGGGGGGGTAACAGTGTTCTCTGCAGACCTGGGTGTGTGTGGGGGGGGTGACGGTGTTCTCTGCAGACCTCGGTGTGTGTGTGTGGGGCGACGGTGTTCTCTGCAGACCTGTGTGTGTGTGTGGGGTGACAGTGTTCTCTTCAGACCTGGGTGTGTGTCGGGGGGGTGACAGTGTTCTCTGCAGACCTGGGCATGTATGTGGGGTGACGGTGTTCTCTGCAGACCTGGGTGTGTGTGGGGGGGGTGACGGTGTCCTCTGCAGACCTGGGCGTGTGTGTGTGGGGTGACAGTGTTCTCTGCAGACCTGGGTGTGTGGGGGGGGGGTTACAGTGTTCCCTGCAGACCTGGGCATGTATGTGGGGTGACGGTGTTCTCTGCAGACCTGGGTGTGTGTGTGTGGCGTGACAGTGTTCTCTGCAGACCTCGGTGTGTGTGTGGGGTTACATTGTCCTCTGCAGACCTGGGCGTGTGTGTGTGGGGTGACAGTGTTCTCTGCAGACCTTGGTGTGTGTGTGGGGGGTGACAGTGTTCTCTGCAGACCTGGGTGTGTGTGTGTGGGGTGACAGTGTTCTCTGCAGACCTGGGTGTGTGTGTGTGGGCTGACAGTGTTCTCTGCAGACCTCGGTGTGTGTGTGTGGGGTGACAGTGTTCTCTGCACACCTGGGCATGTATGTGGGGTGACAGTGTTTTCTGCAGACCTGGGTGTGTGTGTGTGTGTGGGGTGACGGTGTTCTCTGCAGACCTCAGTGACTGTGTGTGGGGTGACGGTGTTCTCTGCAGACCTCGATGTGTGTGTGGGGTGACAGTGTTCTCTGCAGACCTTGGTGTGTTTGTGGGGTGACATCGTCCTCTGCAGACCTGGGCGTCTGTGTGGGGTTACGGGGTTCTCTGCAGACCTGGGTGCATGTTGGGGTGACGGTATTCTTCTCAGTCTGTTAAGCCTGTCCAAAGAATTATGAATCGTTGGCTTTATCCTTGGAAGCTGTGATAGGTTTGTCCTTGTAATCTTGTGGGAAATAGATGGAAATTACCACTGAAAATAACAGAGTGGCAAGGGAAGGAAGGCCATTCAGGGAGCTTCTGGTCTTTTTCCCGTGTGACCGGGAGATATCGAGTAAAGAACAAGGGTTATGAGGGGGGAAAAGAGCAATTGGTTGAAGGCAAGGAAAGGGTTCTGACGCTTCTTAGGGCTTCTCATGTATGTGTCTTGTATTAGAATTCATGGTAAAAAGCAGCAGTATTAAGTTAAAGAAATGCATATTTTTCATATTTATAAGCTCTCATGATTCAACTTGGGTCCTAGATTTTTTAGTATAGGAAAATGGTCTCAATCTAGCTTTAACTAAACCTGCCTGTAAATCCATATTTTTTACTCTGTTATGGAAAACCTGGGTACCCACAGGTCTCTGGGAGTATGCCGTCTGGGTGAGGCTGCCCAGATATGGGTGCCACCCATTGGGTCACCCCTCCTGGCCAGCAGAGGGCAGGGCACATGGAGAGGCCCACGTCCTCTGCAGTTATGACTGCAGACTGGACAGATGAGTTACTGGAAATAGAAAACAGTGCAGTGTTCTGTGTCTGGGGTTAGGGAGACTAACATGCACCCAGGGACAGTCTCTAAGTTGTGCCCCCCCAACTTTAAGATGAATAGATGTTGATAGCAACATGTTAGCAGAAACACCTTCCCCCCTCTTGTCTGGCTGCCTTGATCAGGCGCCTTTCATATTTGTGGCACCTCAGAATGTCATTCTGTGGGCCTCATCTGTCGCCCCCTTGGACTCGTGTCCTGGAGCAAGTGTCCCTCTTTGTTCCCCCCTCCCCACCCCTCACCGTGCCTCTCGTCTGTTTTGTTAGCCCATAAAAAATGGTTTGCAAAGGAAGATTGAAAACGTGGTTCCCAGACGGGCATTGTTTGTGTGCACACTTGCACGTGTGTGCTGGCTCAGGACTTAAGCTTGGCTTCCTCATTTGGCCGTGTCCGAGGGTGAAGAGCAGTGGGTTTGTGGTCTATTTGGGCAGCCCCAGATGAGCCCTGGGAGTGAGCCTCCGGATGTGTGGCAGTCTTCCCAGGGCCTGTACCTTCTTCTCCAGACCTTTGTCTTGTCTAGGCATCCTGGCAACAGAGGTGCTGTTCCTGGCACGCGTGACGTGCTCGAGTGGCCCTTTTGTAAATGTTTTTCGTTACTTAAATTTTTTTATTTTAAATCAACTTTGTTGTTGAGCCCATACAGACTAATCGCGACCCATGTGACAAAGTAGAACTGCTCCGTAGGATTTTCTTGGCTATAATCTTTATGGAAGCAGATGGTCAGATCTTTCTTTTGTGGTGTTAATGAGTGGTTTCAGACTGCCAACCTTTAGGTAGCAGTCCAGTGCTTAACGAGGGCTCCTTTGAGCGATCCTTTTGTTTATGCTAGGCCTGGGAAATTACAAAGAAGACCTGTGCATACACCAACCACACGGTGCTGCCCGAGGCCTTGGAGCGCTGGCCTGTGGCCATGTTTGAGAAGCTGCTGCCGCGGCACCTGGACATCATCTATGCCATCAACCAGAGGCACCTGGACGTGAGCATCTGCCCCTGGGAGGGGGTGTGGGGCTGCAGCAAGGCCAGGGGCCCTCTGCGTCCCCTGTGGTGAAGCGTCTGACCTGTGAGAGGAGCGGTTATGTCCTCTAGAGTGGGGTGGTAGGGCTGTCTCTCAGCAGCAGTGTGGGCTGGTTTCCCTGCAGAGGCCTCAGGTGTACAGGGTTTTGTGGATTCAGCCCTTTCTAAAACGTCTCCACCCTGAGCAGGGCTGAGATATAGTGTCCTTTTCTGGAAGGTCAGAAGGCCTCTTCCCACGGACGTCATAGTGGCGTTTGGGTGCTTGAGGAACAAGCACGCTGTTTGCTCTGCTCCGCAGAGTGGGTGGTGGTGCGACAACAGGGGGACTGAGAATTCGGGTGTAATTATAGTTCACTTTTAACCCCTTGTTGAAAAAGTAGCTGTTCCCACTGGTCAAAATCTGGTTATGTCTAATAGAAATAGCTGCCTGGACCAACAGGGGCAGTGGTCCAGTCTTTCTCACGCGTCAAATGGCCTGTCTTCCCACCGGGCCAGGCCTCTCATCTTTCCTTGACAGAGCGGCTGTGAGGCCTTGGGCCCAGCCCTCCCTGCTGAGCCCTCTTGGAGTCTGAGAGGTAGCGCTAAGCAGCTGAGCCGTGTGGCTGCTGTGGCGCTGGGCTTTCTGGAGGGAGAGAAAATCCCAGGCTGTGGCAGCACTCACTTGGCCCCCAGGAGCTCTGGTTCTGAGATTGCTGTGTCCTCCATCTCACACAGCACGTGGCAGCCCTGTTTCCTGGCGAGTCCCAGGCTGTGGCGGTGCTCATCTGGCCCCCAGAAGCTCTGGTCACTGAGATTTCTCTGCTCTCCACCTCACACAGCACGTGGCGGCCCTGTTCCCTGGTGACGTGGATCGCCTTCGGAGGATGTCTGTGATCGAGGAGGGGGACTGCAAGCGGATCAACATGGCGCACCTGTGTGTGATTGGGTCCCATGCCATCAATGGCGTGGCCAGGATCCACTCAGAGATCTTGAAGCAGTCTGTGTGCGTACCCTTGCCCGGCATGCCAATGCTTCATGCACCACCTTCTCCCCAGGCTGTGACGGTGGGCCCGCAGCGTGTGTGCTCAACTGCTCCACGTGCAGGAGCCTGGAGAGATGGTGCTGCTGCGTTCCCTGCATCTTCCGCCTGCCCAGGCAGGGTTCTGGTGTCTGGAGTGCAGGCGTGTGGAAGCATCAGAGGGGCTGTGGCTCTTGGTGTGGGGCGGGGCGGGGGGCTGCCGTGGCCCCTGTCTGGTGTGCCTGTGTTTCTGCTGCTGGCCAGGGGCTTTGCGTGGCGTATTGGTTCATCGCCACAACAGACTTCTGAGTCAGGTGTCCTGTTCAGCGGATGAGGAAACTGAGCCCGGGCTTCTGGAGCTCTGAAGCTTGCATGCTCTCCACAGTCCTGACTGGAGGCTGTGTCCATGAAGACCACGGGAATGTGGTCTGCAGAGGGCCAGCCCTAGGACCATGTGGGACAGCCAGCGCAGAACAGCTGGATAGCGAGCGCTCTGAAAGCAGGCACTGTGGACCTCATCTGGACATATGCAGTGACCTTGGCCACTCTGAACTTTTTAGAAAATAAAACACACCAAGTTCCAGGGTCTTCAGGACATTTTATTAAGAGGTCCTTATGTCTGCTGCTCAACCTATTTCAGAACAAAGTGTTTGTGATTGTTACCTGTCTTCTGTGTTTTTAGCTTTAAAGACTTCTATGAGCTGGAGCCAGAGAAGTTCCAGAACAAGACAAATGGCATCACACCCCGCCGGTGGCTCCTGCTGTGCAACCCTGGGCTGGCTGACATCATTGTGGAGGTGAGGACCGGAGCCTGCCTCTGTCCCCGTGGGGACGCTGGGCCTAACAGGGAAGTGACGTGGAGAGTGGGGCTGGTCTGCAGGCTCTGGTGAAGGCGTCCAGAAGCAATCTCTGGGCTCCAGGAAGGGCTGTGGGGACCACCAGGCAAAGTGACGCAGCCCCACAGATGAAAGGGGCGGCTGTGCATGCCAGGGGTCTGTGAGGCAGAGGGGCTTCTGCTCATGCACTGGTTCACAGATGGTTTTGGTGAAGAAGGAGGTACCTGGAATTTGGTCGTTGGTGGCTGTGAAGGTGGTGTCCTCAGATGCTGACACTCCAGTGCTTGGTGCAGGTGCAGGCATCCTGAGAAAAACATGGTGCCTGAGAGCTTGTCAAGGGAGACTGCTTGGCACGGGGCTGTGTGCATGTGTGTGTATATGGGTGTGTGCATGTGTGTGCATACGTGTGCGTGTATGTGTGCATGTGTGCACGCCTACGTGTGCATGTGTGTGGAAGTGTGCACACGTGTGTGACTGCACACGTGCATGTGTGCACAAGTGCACGTGTATGTGTGTGCATGTGTGCAAATGCAAGTGCATACATGCGTGTGTGTGCACCTGGCTGCACATGGTGTGTGTGCCCCAGAAGCCTTCTTGAGAACAAGGCAGTGGAGTGGAGACCTGGGCCATGGAGGGAGGTACCAAGGGTGGTTCCCCAGGTGGAGCAGATCTCTGGTCCAAGGCACTGTAGCCAGAGGGAGGAGGTGCATCCAGGGACAGGAAAGGCAGGTGTGGCTTCAGTGCTGGGGACAAGGTGGGGCAGAATGGGAGGAGAGGCTGGAAAGACAGGTGGGGTATTGGTGGGCTAGCTTAGGAATTTTTCTTTTTGCTCTAAGTTAGCAACAGGAGGCCCTAAGGAGGAGATACTCAATGAGATTTCCATTTTGAGGTGGGTGCAAGGAAGCGGAGAGGCGTGGCAGGGGTGGGCGCTGGGAGGTGGGGGGCCTGGAAGTGTTGGTCGGTGGAAGGTATGGGGTGGGGGAGGGGTATGGCAGGTGGAGGCGTATAGCAGGTGGAGGGGTGCGTGTAGCAGGTGCGGCAGGGATAGGTGTGGGGAGGTAGAGCGGCGGGGGTTGGTGTGGGGAGGTTTAGTGGTGTAGTAAGGATGGCGCGGGTAGGCAGGGCGGCATAGTAGGGGTGCACGCGGTTATGTGGGGCAGCGTAGTAGGGGTGCGCGCAGTTACATGGAGCAGTGTAGTAGGGGAGGTGGAGCGGTGTAGCAGGCAGGGCTGGTTATGTGGAGCAGGTAGTAGACATGGGCGCGGGGAGGTGGGACGGTGTAGTAGGGACGGGTGTAGTTAGGCTGAGCGGAGCAGCAGGGTGGGTGTGGGGAGGCGGGGTTAGGTGAAGGGCAGTAAGGAGGACTCGTGTCCCGCTGCCCCGGGTGGCCTGCTGTGTTGAGGTGGGTGGTGGTTTCACATGCCACATAGGAAACCCGTGAGGGGACTGATGTGCAGGAGTCTCCAAGTGCGTTGTAGGGTCTTGGTTTGGCGGACGGGGACATCGTGCGGGAAGTGTCAGGAGGACACAGAGCCTGACCTGAGAGGTGCCCAGGGAGGGGCTGCTCAGTGGTCCTGGAGGCCTGGTGTGGACAGCGTGTCCTGGAGAGATGGAGGGCAGGCCTGCAGGGTGACTGGAAGGGGTGGGCCTGGGGAGGAGGAGGAGCAGAGAAGGTGACAAGACTTGGGACCAGAGGGTGGTGCTTGTAGGAGGCACGCCCAGTGGTGGGTGGAGACACATGTCCCCTTTACTCTTACAGAAAATTGGGGAGGGTTTCCTGACTGACCTCAGCCAACTGAAGCAGCTGCTGCCCTTGGTCACTGACGAAGGTTTCATCAGGGATGTGGCCAAGGTCAAACAGGTGGGCGTCCTACTCAGGGCTGTGTCATCGCGGAGCTGTGTCCTGGGGCACCCGTGCAAGCCCATCCTGGCATTGAGTGTGTGGGCGTATCAGGACTCAGAGTGGCCCAGGGTTCTGGGTCCACATCCCACTCAGGCTCTTGCAACGACTCCCACCCCGAGGCCCTAGACTATCTCCAAGCCTGGCTTCCCGCCACCACCAGCATTCTGTAGGAGGGCTCAACCGGTGTGACGCTACCAGAGAGTGTCACTTAGAAATGTCTGATCACTGCCCTCTGCGGTCCCGTCTCAGCATCCCCAGCCGCAGCCAACTGGAGAGTTTGCCTGTGACCTCACCCTTTCCAAACCAGACCAGCATTAGTCGTTTGAAACCTTTTAAGCACACACACGGCAACTTCGATAGGGAAGCCAGGGAAGCAGCTGCCAGCGGTGCCATGGAGATGTCTGGTCCTTTGCATGGCCAGCCGTGTGACTTCCCCCGATGCCCACACAGAGCGAGGAGCCTAGAAACAGTCCTTCGTTCCAGGTCCTTCCTGTGTCTGGCTCCCTGTGGCCTTCCCTGACTGCCCACTGACCCATCCCCTCATGTTCCTGTCCTGCAGGTCTTCAGCTCTGCTCTAGCTCTGTGCCTGGCGGTGCAGGTCTGCCCAGCACCACCCTGTGTGTGTGTGCCCCCCCAGAAAGGGAAGCTTCACTGGGCCTCAGAAGCCCATGTTGGGAGCAGCATCGTGGGGTGGTCCTGTGAGCTGTCTAGCACATCCTTTCCTTTGACCCTTCCTAGGAGAACAAGCTGAAGTTCTCTGCCTTCCTGGAGAAGGAGTACAAGGTAAAAATCAACTCCTCTTCCATGTTTGATGTGCACGTCAAGAGGATCCATGAGTACAAGCGCCAGCTGCTGAACTGCCTGCACGTCATCACCCTGTACAACCGTGAGTGGCCCCTCTGTGTGCCTTCCCTGTCCTCCAAGCATCCAGCGGACACATGCCTCCTGCCAGGCCCCAGGACCTGATCTCCGTAGTCAGCACGGGGGGTGGAGATGACATCACATGCTGTTCTGTGTGTGTGTCCAGTGCCAGAACGGTGACCAGAGAAGGGACAAGTGAGCCCTCGGCTTCTAACCCTGCTGTGTGGGGGGCCCTGGGATGAGGCCTGGGATGATCAGCGTGGGCCCCATTAGTGGAGGTGGGACTTCCGCAAGACCCTGAAGCTGGGTTTTGTGTTCAGCTTGGTTTTTATTTTAAATGTATTTATTATTTAGACTCAAATATTTGTCAGATTTTTGCTTAGCACAGGCATTTAAAGTATACTTACAAGGAACAGGATAGAACCGGTTGCCACTGAATCAGTCCCAACGCAGTGACACCATGTGGGTCAGGGTAGGACGCTGCTCTCTAGGGTTTTCAGTGGCTGATTTTTGGAAGTAGATTTCCAGGCCTTGCTTCTGAGGCACTCTAAGTAGACTGAAACCTCCAACCTTTCAGTTAGCAACGGAGTCCATTAACTGCACCACACGGGTTCCAAGAAATGGTGTATGTTAAAGTTATTCATATACCTTAAATTATTTAGATGGCATTGAATAATGAGAATAAACATGAGTCACTTTAAATGTAAGTGTTAACATTTGCTAGGTTTACAAATAAGATAGTAAAACCTTAAGGAAAAATTAGGTTTTCGAAATTACGTAAGGTTGATAAACTGAATATTAGTTCTGAAAACCAAAAACGCTGCAAATACCCTTTTAGATACCAGAGCTACTCAAGGGCACCATGTCCACTGTTATAACAAGATGAGGCTCATCCAGTGGGTTGGCCAGGTGGCTGCCTTCCAGATTTCTTGGCATAGAAGAGCAAACGCTTCAGCACTGCACCCGTTTCTCGAACCATCTCAATTGGTTTTCCGTCAATTCCTGAAGCCTTGCTTTTTGCCAGTGCCTTCAGTGCAGCTTGATGTTTTTCTTCATTACCACCAGTTTTTTTTTTTTTTATTGTACTTTAGGTGAAGGTTTACAGAACAAATGAGCTTCTCATTAAACAGTTAGTATACATATCGTTTTATGACATTGGTTAACAACCCCATGACATGTCAACACTCTCCCTTCTCAACCTTGGTTTCCCTATTACCAACTTCCCCTCTATAATCCTGGGCTGGTGCGCCCCTTTACTCTCATTTCGTTTTATGGGCCTGTTCAATCTTTGGCTGAAGGGCAAACCTCTGGAATGACATTACTGAGCTGAAAGGGTGTCCGGGGGTCATACTCCAAGGGTTTCTCCAGTCTCTGTCAGGTCAGCAAGTCTGGTCTTTCTTTTTGAGTTAGAATTTTGTTCTACATTTTTCTCCAGCTCTGTCAGGGATCTTCTATTGTGATCCCTGTCAGAGCAGTCAGCGGTGGTAGGCCAGCACCATCTAGTTGTACTGGACTCAGTCTGGTGGAGGCCGTGGTAGATGTAGTCCATTAGTCCTTTGGACTAATCTTAACCTTTTGAATTTAGTTTTCTTCATTCTTCCTTGTTCCCAAAGGGGTGAGACCAATGGCGCATCCTAGATGCTCGCTCACACGCTTTTAAGGCCCAAGATACTACTCACCAAAGTAGAATGTGGAACATTTACTTTATAAACTGTGTTATGCCAGTTGAGCTAGATGTTCCCTGAGACCATTGTTCCCACAGCCCTCAGCCCAGCAATTCGGTCCCTCAGGGAGTTTGGATATGTCTATGGAGCTACCATGATCTTGCTTTTAAAAAGTTGCTCTGGCTTCCCCAGTAATGTGTACTGCCTTACTCTTCACCAAAGTTACCACTTATCTATTGTCTATTTGGTGTTTTTCCATCTCTACCCCTTCCCTCCTCATAACCATCAAAGATTGTTTTTTTCTCTCTGTAAACCTTTTTGTGAGTTTTTATAATAGTGGTCTCATACAATATTTGCCCTTTTGTGATTGACTTATTTCACGCAGCATAATGCCCTCCAGATTCATCCATGTTGTGAGATTCTTCACAGATTCATCTTTGTTCTTTATCATAGTGTGGTATTCCATTGTGTCTATGTACCACAGTTTATCCATTCCTCTGTTGATGGGCATCTAGGTTGTTTCCATCTTTTTGCTATTGTGAACAATGCTGCAGTGAGCATGGGTGTGCATATGTCTATTCATGTGACAACTCTATTTCTCTAGGATATATATGTTCCTAAGAGTGGGATTGCTGGATCTTATGGGATTTCTATTTCTGCCTTTCTAAGGAAGCACCATATCATTTTCCAAAATGGTTGTATCTTTTTGCACTCCACCAGCAGTGCGTAAGAGCTCTGATCTCCTGGCAGCTTTTCCATCACTTGTTATTTCCTGTTTTATTAATTTGTGCCAGTAATGCCAGGGTGAGATGGTATCTTATTGTGGTTTTAATTTTGCATTTTTCTAATGGTTAGTGATCATGAGCATTTCCTCATGTGTCTGTTGGCTGCTTGAATGTCTTCTTTGGTGAAGTGTCTATTTATTTCCTTTGGCCATATTTTAATTGGATTATTTGTCTTTTTGTTGTAGAGGTGTTGGATTTTCCTGTGGATTTTAGAGATTAGATCTTTGTCTAATTTGTAATAGCCAAAAAGTTTTTCCCAGTCCGTAGGTTCTCTTTTTACTCTTTTGGTGAAAATTTTGATGAGCAGAAGTGTTTAATTTTTAGAAGATCTAAGTTATATAGCTTATCTTCTGGAGTTTGTGTGTTGTTGGTTGTGGTTTGTATCCTGTTAATGCCGTGTATTAGGGCCTCTAGCATTGATCCTATTTTTTCTTCTATGAACTTCATAGGTTTTGGCTTTATAGTTAGGTTTTTGATACACTTTGAATTAGTTTTTGTGTATGGTGTCAGGTATGGGTCCTGTTTCATTTTTTGCAGATGGACATCCAGTTTTGCCAGCACCATTTGCTAAAAAGACTGTCTTTTCCCCATTTGATGGACTTTGAGCCCTTGTCGAAGATCAGCTGACCGCAGCTAGATGGATTTACATCTGGGTCTCAGTTCTCTTCCATTGGTCAATGTATCTGTCGTTGCACCAGTACCAGGCTGTTTTGATTCCTGTGGCTATGTAGCAGCCTCTGAGGTCAGGTAGTGCAAGTCCTCATACTTAATTCTTCTTCAGTAGTGTTTTACTTATCCAGGGCTTCTTCTCTTTCAATATAAAGTTAATGATGAGTTTTTCCACCTCTTTGAAGAATGTTGTTGGTATTTGGATCAGGATAGCAGTGTATTTGTGCATTGCTATGGGTTTGTCTTTTTCACATTGTTGAGTCTACCTATCCATGAGCACGGTATGTTTTTCCATTTATGTAGATCTCTTTTGGTTCCTTGCAGTAGTGCTTTGTAGTTTTCTTTGTATAGGTCTTTTACATCCCTGGTTAGATTTATTCTTATTTTATTTTTTTAGGGGCTATTAAAAAAACACTTTTTTTTTTTATTTATTATAAATGGTATTTTTTTCATGATTTCCTTTTCATCATTTTCTTTATTGGTATATAGGAATCCAACTGATTTTTGTATGCTTATCTTGTATCCTGATATTCTGCTGAATCTATTAGTTCCAGTAGTTTTCTCATTAAGTCTTTTGGGTTTTCTATGTATAATATCATATCATGCACAAATATAGACATTTTAACTTCTTCATTAACAATTTGGATGCCCTTTATTTCTTTTTCTTGCCTTATTGCTCTAGCTAGAATTTCTAGCATAATGTTAAATAGGAGTGGTGATAAAGGGCATTCTTCTCTTGTTCCTGTTCTCAAGGGAAATGTTTTCAGTCTCTCTCCATTAACAGTGATGTTGGCCATTGGTTTTGCATTGATGCCCTTTATTATGTTGAGAAATTTCCCTTCTGTACCTATTTTATTGAGAGTTTTTGTCAGGAATGGGTTTTGGACTTTGTTGAATGCCTTTTCTGCGTCAATTGAGATGATCACGTGATCCTTTTCTTTCCTTTTATTTATGTGATGGGTTACGTTGATTGATGTTCTAATGTTGAACCATCCTTGAGTACCTGGTATGAATCCTACTTAGTTGTGGCGTATTATTTTTTTAATATGATGCTGAATTCTATTGGCTAGAATTTTGTTGAGAATTTTTGCATCTATATTCATGAGACATACTGGTCTGTAATTTTTTTCTGTGATGTCTTTGCCTGGTTTTGGTATCAGGGTTATGTTGGCTTCATAGAGTTAATTTGGAAGTATCACTTCCTTTTCTATGTTCTGAAATAGTTTAGTACTGGCATAAGCTTATCTCTAAAGGTTTGGTAGAATTCTCCAGAGGGGCCATCTGGGCCAGGGCTTTTTGGGGGGGGAGTTTTTTTTATTACCTTTTCAGTCTTCTCTCTTGTTATGGTTCTGTTCAGATTTTCAACATCATTTTGTGTTGGTTTGGGTAGGTTGTATGTTTCTAGAAATTTGTTTTCTCTAGGTTTTCAAATTTCTTGGAGTATAGTTTTTCATAATATTCTGTTATGATCCTTTCTATTTCAGTTGGGTCTGTTGTGATGTCTCCTATTTCATTTCTTTTTGGGTTATTTGCATACTCTCCTGTTTTTCTTTTCTCAGTGTGGCCAGTGGTTTGTCGATTTTGTCGATCCTTTAAGAGAACCTACTTTTGGACTCTGCATTGCATAGAGAAGGCCAGCAGATGAATTTCGCTTGATTCAAACCATTTAAAAATACTTTGACTTAGTTGCAATATTAAAAAATGAGAGACGGGGCCAAGATGTCAGAGTAGTCAGATGCTTCTGGTGATACCTCTTAAAACAAAGACCTGAAAAAGCAAGTGAAACAATTATATTTATGGCAAGCTAGGAGCCCTGAACATCAAAGGCAGACTTAGAAAGCAAACTGAGAGGCTGAGATGGGGGGCAGGGGGGAGATGGTTCAGAAGCAGAGAGGAGTTGCTGGACCTGAATCTCTGGGAACCATCAGGTACCATTCCCTGGAGTGACTGTGGCGGGGCTGGTGGCAGCATTCTGGACGCACTTTTTCTCAGGGAGAGACAGCCTACTCACACCTCCAAAACCAGAGAAAAACGGTACTCTTGACAAAAGCTAAATATTTGCATATATTTTACCACGCCCCTAGCCCCTAAGCTGGCGTCAGTGGCCGTTGATTTCCCTGGGCCTGAGATAGGCCTTTCTGAATGCCCTGAGCCATTCTCCCAGCCTTGGAGAAGGAATAAATTCACAATTGGGGGAAAAGATAATCTCCCAGCTCCACTAAGCTGGGGAGCTCAGGACAGAAGTGGCTCCTGTAGAGACACAAATGGTCCGTGGACTTTGAATACCTTTCCCCGCTGCAAGGACCTGTGTGGGTCTATTGCAGAAGAACAGACCCATGTTGGCAGACTGCAACTGTTTCAGCTATGTGGTAGGGTGGTGGGTGTTTGACGTTTGACACCACTTTGCCTATTAAACAGGGTCCTCACCTACCCACATCAGGGGCCTAAGGTGTGGTGGCTCCACCAATATCACCTAGCCACACGTGACAGGGGTCCAAGGATAACTGGTACCTCCCAGTCCTTACAGCCAAAAGGATTAGGTGCCCATGGTTGGTCTGCAGACTGTGCACTCTAGGGAATCGGGACACGCTTTCCTCACAGACACTCGGAGGACAGTTGTCAGCCTTCTGCCTTGTTCAGAGTGTGAGCCCCTGCTGCAACCAGATACTGGTACCTGTACTAATCACCCCTGCCCCTCTTAGACTGAAGGACAGAGCCTGTACCACACACGTGATGACCCACTACCTGGACACCTGAGCTGAATCCATGCAAGATAAGTGAATGGACTTCTAGGCTGATATACCTCATAACAGCTCTAACCATCTGGTGACAGGATGTTAGAACTTTCAAGGTGAAAATAATTAAGCTAGCTCACTCAAGCAGCCTATTTGGACATATCAAAACAAAACAAAGCAAGAAACTAGAATATAGTAAGCAAACATAAAATGATCTAATAACTCATAGATAGTTCAGAGACAACAGTCCACATCAAATCACATAAAGAAGCAGACCATGATCTCTTCAACAAGCTCTCAAAACAAAGAATCAAGGGATCTTCTGGATGAAGGTGTATTCCTGGAATTACCAGATTCAGAATACAGAAGATAAATATACAAAATTCTCCAAGACATCAGGAACGAGATCAGGAAGGATATCAGGCAAAACACAGAACAATCCAAAGAACAGAGATAAAGCAGTTGAAGAAATTAAAAAGATTATTCAAGAACATAATGAAAAATTTAATGAACCGCAAGAATCCGTAGAGAAACAGTGATCAGAAATTCAGAAGATTAACAATAAAATTACAGAATTAGACAACTCAATAGACAGAGGAGCAGAATTGAGGAAGGGAAAGACAATTAGTGAGATTGAAGCTAAAACACTTTGCACCAATATATGCAAAGAAAAATCATATAAAAGAATTAAAAAAAATGAAGAAACCCTAAGAGTCATGTGGGATTCTATCAATAGAAATAACCTACAAGTGCTTGGAGAACAAGAACAGGGAGGGATAACAAAAAATACAGGGAGAATTGCTGCAGATTTTTTGCTTGAAAACTTCCCTGAAATTGTGAAAGATGAAAAGGTATCTGTCTAAGATGCTCATCAAACTCCACATAAGGTAGATCTCAAAACAAAATCATCAAGACAGAATCAAACTTGCCAAAACCAAAGAAAGAGAATTTTAAGAGCAGCTAGGGATAAATGAAAAGTCACCTACAAAGGAGAGTCAATAAGAATAAGCTTGGACTGCTCGGGAGAAACCATGCAGGCAAGAAGGCAGTGGGATGACTTATATAAAGCATTAAAGGAAAAAAATTGCCAGCCAAGAATCATACATCCAGCAAAACTGTCCCTTAAGTATGAAGGTGAAATTAGAACGTTTTCAGATAAACAGAAGTGTAGGGAATTTGTAAAAACCAAACCAAAACTACAGGGAATACCAAAGGGAGTTCTCTGATTAGAAAATCAATAATATCAGCTATTAGCCCAAGACTAGAACATAGGACAGAGCAACCAGATGTCAACTCAGATAGAGAAATCACAAAAATAAATCAAGATTAAAAAATGCTCAAAACAGGGAAACAGCGATGTCATTATGTAAAAGAAAACAACATTAAAACGATAAAGAGAGACTGAGAAATTTAGTCATAGATCTTTCAAATGGAGAGGAAGACACGGTGATGTAAAGAAATAAAAGTTAGGTTTAAACTTAGAAAAATAGGGGTAAATATTAAGTTAACCACAAAGGAGACTAACAATCCTACTCATCAAAATAAAATACAAGAAAAAAATAAAGACTAAGCAGAAACAAAATGAACAACAATGAATAAGAGGAAAAGACTATGTATAAACTACTCAGTACAAAAAAATTAACTGGGAAAAAGAAACTGTCAATAACACACAAAAAACACATCAAAATGACAGCACTAAAGTTATACCTGTCTGTACGCTGAATGTAAATGGACTAAATGCACCAATAAAGAGACAGAGAGTGGCAGGAGGGATCAAGAAACACAATCCGCCCATATGCTGCATATAAGAGGCACACCTTAGACTTAGACACGCAAACTAAAACTCAAAGGATGGAAAAAAATATATCAAGCAATCAACAATCAAAAAAGAGGAGTGGCAATATTAATTTCTGACAAAATAGACAAAGTTAAATCCACCACAAAGGATAAGGAAGGTCACTATACAATGATTAAAGGGACAATATGCTGTTAGGTGCCGTCGAGTAGGTTCCGGCTCTTAGTGACCCTGTGCGCACCAGAACAAAACACTGCCCCGTCCTGAGCCATCCGTACAATTGTTGTTATGCTTGAGCTCATTGTTGCAGCCACTGAGTCAGTCCACCTCGTTGAGGGTCTTCCTCTTTTCCGCTGACCCTGTACTCTGCCGAGCATGATGTCCTTCTCCAGGGGCTGATCCCTCCTGACAACATGTCCAAAGTATGTAAGATGCAGTTTTGCCATCCTTGCTTCTAAGGAGCGTTCTGGTCGCACTTCTTCCAAAACAGATTTGTTCATTCTTTTGGCAGTCCATGGTATATTCAATATTCTTAGCCAACACCACAATTAAGATCAATTCTTCTTCTGTCTTCCTTATTCATTGTCCAGCTTTCACATGCATATGATGCAATTGAAAATACCATGGCTTGGGTCTGGCGCACCTTAGTCTTCAAGGTGACATATTTGCTCTTCAACACTTTGAAGAGGTCCTTTGCAGCAGATTTACCCAATGCAATGTGTTGTTTGATTTCTTGACTGCTGCTTCTGTGGCTGTTGATTGTGGATCCAAGTAAAATGAAATCCTTGACAACTTCAATCATTTCTCCATTTGTCATGATGTTGGTTACTGGTGCAGTTATGAGGATTTTTGTTTTCCTTATGTTGAGGTGCAATCCATACTGAAGTGAAGGCTGTGGTCCCTGATCTTCATTAGTAAGTACTTCAAGTCCTCTTTACTTTCAGCAAGCGGGGTTGTGTCATCTGCATAACACAGGTTGTTAATGAGTCTTCCTCCAATCCTGATGCCCTGTTGTTCTTCATATAGTCCATTTTATTGGATTATTTGCTCAGCATACAGATTGAATAGGTGTGGTGAAAGGGTACAACCCTGACACATACCTTTCCTGACTTTAAACCAATCAGTATACCCTTGTTCTGTCTGAACAACTGCCTCTTGATCTATGTAAAGGTTCCTCATGAGCACAATGAAGTGTCTGGAATTCTCATTCTTTGCAGTGTTATCCATACTTTGTTATGAAGCACACAGTAAAATGCCTTTGCATCGTCAATAAAACACAGGTAAACATCCTTCTGGTATTCTCTGCTTTCAGCCAGGATCCATCTGACATCAGAAATATCCCTGGTTCCACGTCCTCTTCTGAAACCGGCCTGAATTTCTGGCAGTTCCCTGTTGATATACTGCTACAGCCGTTTTTGAATGATCTTCAGCAAAATTTTGCTTCCGTGTGATATTAATGATATTGTTCTATAATGATATTGTTCAACAAATGCATGCAGTGCTGGAAATGCTCACTCATCTATGCGAAGAAACATGGAAGACAGCTTCCTGGCCAACTGACCAGAAGAGATCCATGTTTATGCCTATTCCCAAGACAGGTGATCCAGCAAAATGCGGAAATTATAGAACAATATCATTAACATCATGTGCAAGGAAAATTTTGCTGAAGATCATTCAAATGGACAATATACCAGGAGGATAGAAACATATTAAATATTTATGCACCCAATGACGGCTGTAAGACACGTAAAACAAACTCTAACAGCATTGAAAAGTAGCGATAGACAGCTCCACAATAATTGTAGGAGACTTCAATACACCACTTTCGGTGAAGGACAGAATATCCAGAAAGGGTCTCAGTAAAGATACGGAAGATCTAAATGCCACAGTCAACCAACTTGACCTCATAGACGTATACAGAACACTCTATCCAACAGCAGCCAAGTATACTTTCTTTCCTAGTGCGCATGGAACATTCTCTAGAACAGACCACATATTAGGTCATATAGCAAGCCTTAGCAGAATGCAAAATATCAAAATATTACAAAGCATCTTCTCTGACCATAAGGCCATAAAAGTAGAAATCAATAACAAAAGAAGCAGGGAAAAGAAATTGAACACTTAGAAACTGAACAATACCCTGATCAGGCATAACTGGGTTATAGAAGAAATTAGGGGTGGAATAAAGAAATTCATAGAATCCAATGAGAATGAAAACACTTCCTATTAAAACTTAAGGGATACCGCGAAAGCAGCGCTCAGACGTCAGTTTATATCAATAAATGCACACATACAAAAAGAAGAATGAGCCAAAGTCAAAGATTATCCGTACATCTTGAAAAAATAGAGAACAACAAAAGAAATCCTCAGGCAGCAGAAGAAAGCAAATAATAAAAATTAGAGCGAAATTAAATGAAATAGAGAACAGAAAAACAATTGAAAGAGTTAACAAGACCGAAAGCTGGTTCTTTGAAAAAATTAACAGAATTGATAAACCATTGGCCAAACTGACAAGAGAAACAGGAGAGGAAGCAAATCACCTGAATATGAAATGAGATGGGAGCTATCACAACAGACCCAACTGAAATTTAAAAGGATCAGATTTCCTTGAAAAATTGTGCTCTAACAAATTTGAAAACCTGGAAGAAATGGATGAATCTAGAAACACATTAGGTAGCTAAACTAACACAAACAGAGGTAGAACAACTAAATAAACCCATAACAAAAGAAGAGATTGAAAACGTAATTAAAAAACTCCCAACAAAAAAGCCCTGGCCTGGACGGCTTCACTGCAGAGTTCTACCAAACTTTGAGAGAAGAGTTAACACCACTACTACTAAAGGTATTTCAGAGCATAGAAAAGGACAGAATACTCCCAAACTCATTCTATGAAGCCAGCATATCCCTGATACCAAACCAGGTAAAGACACCACAAAGAAAATTACAGACCTATATCCCTCATGAACATAGAAGCAAAAATCCTCAACAAAATTCTAGCTAATAGAATTCAACAGCATATTAAAAAAATAATGCACCATGACTACGTGGGATTCATACCAGCTATGCAGGGATGGTTCAACATTAGAAAAAGAATTAATGTAATCCAACATATAAATAAAACAAAAGACAAGAACCACATGATTTTATCAATCGATGCAGAAAAGGCATTTGACAAAGTCTAACACCCATTCGTGATAAAAAAAAAAAAAAAGCTCTCAGCAAAATAGGAATAGAAGAAAATTCCTGAACATAATAAAGGGTTTTTTTATACATAGCCAACATCCAACATCATCCTAAATGGAGAGAGTGTGAAGTATTCCTCTGGAGATCAGGAACCAGACAAGGATGCCCTTTATCACCACTCTTATTCAGTATTGTGCTGGAGATCCTAGCCAGAGCAGTTAGGCTAGATAAATAAAGAGTATCCAGATTGGTAAGGAAGAAGTTAAAAGTATCTCTTTGCAGATGACATGATCATATACACCGAAATCCCTAAAGAAACGAATAGAAGAGTTCAGATTATCAGGATACATGAAAAACGTACAATAATCAGTTGGATTTCTCTAAACCAACAAAAAGAACATTGAAGAGGAAATCACCAAATCAATACCATTTACAGTAGCTCCCAAGAAGATGAAATACTTAGGAATAAATCTTACCAGAGTCGTAAAAGACCTATACAGAGAAAACTACAAGACACTACTGCAAGAAACCAAAAGAGACCTACATAAGTGGAAAAACATACCTTGCTCATGGATAGGAAGACATACATTGTAAAAATGTCTGTTCTACCAAAAGCGATCTATAGATACAATGCAAGCCCAATCCAAATTCCAGTGACATTTTTTAATGAGTTAGAGAAACAAATCACCAACTTCATATGGAAGGGAAAGAGGCCCCAGATAAGTAATGCATTACTGAAAAAGAACAAAGTGGGGGTCCATATACTACCTGATTTTAGAACCTGTTATACTGCCACAGTAGTCAAAACAGCCTGGTACTGGTACAAAAATGGATACATAGACCAATGGAACAGAATTGAGAATCCAGACATAAATCCATCCACATATGAGCAGCTGATATTTGATGGAAGGCCGAAAGTCAGTTAAATGGGGAAAAGACAGGCTCTTTAACAAATGGTGCTGGCATAACTTGATATCCATCTGCAAAAAAAATGGAACAAAACCCGTACCTCACACCATGCACAAAAACTAACTCAAAATGGATCAAGGTAGTAAATATAAAATCTAAAATGATAAAGATGATGGAAGAGAAAATAGGGACAACTCTACGAGCTGTAATACATGGCATAAACAGTATACAAAACATTAATAACAATGCACAAACACCAGAAGAGAAAGTAGGTAACTGGGAGCTCCTAAAAATCAAACACCTGTGCTCATCCAAAGACACCACCAGAGGAGTAAAAGATTACCTACAGACTGGGATTAAGTTTTTAGCTGTGACGTTTCCTGTCAGTGTCTGATGTCTAAAATCTACATGATTCTGCAAAAACACAACAACAAAAAGACAAATAACTCAGTTAAAAAATGGGCAAAGGATATGAACAGGCACTTCACTAAAGAAGACATTCAGGTGGCTAACAGGTACATGAGGAAATGCTCACGATCATTAGCCATTGGAGAAATGCAAAGCAGCACTATAGTGAGTTCCCATCTCACTCCAACAAGGCTGGCATTAATCCAAAATAATAAATGTTGGAGAGGTTGTGGAGAGACTGGAACACTTCTACGCTGCTGGCGGGAATGTAAAATCGTAAAACCACTTTGGAAATCAATTTGGTGCTTCCTTAAAAAGCTAGAAGTGGAGCTACGATACCATACAGCAATTCCAATCCTTGGAATGTATCTTAGAGAATTAAGAGCTTTTACACAAACAGATGTATGCACACCTGTGTGCATTGCAGCACTGTTTACAACAGCAAAAAGATGGAAGCAACCAAGCTGTCCATCAGCAGATAAATGGATAAATTATGTTATATTCACAGAATGGAATACTACACATACAAAAAGAACAGTGATGAATCCATGAAACATTTCATGACATGGAGGAATCTGGAAGGCATTATGCTGAGTGAAATTAGTTGCAAAAGAAGAAATATTTTATGAGTCCACTATTATAAGAACTCAAGAAACAGTTTAAACAGAGAAGAAAATATTCTTCGATGGTTAAGTGAGTGGGGAGAGAGGGAGGGAGAAGGGTATTCACTAGTTAGATAGACAAGAACTATTTTAGGTGAAGGGAAAGGCAACACACAATACAAGAGAGGTCAGCACAACTGGACTAAACCAAAAGCAAGGAAGTTTCCTGAATAAACAGAACACTTCGAAGGCCATCGTAGCAGTGCTAGGGGTTTTGGGACCATGGTTTCAGGAGACATCTAAGTCAATTGGCATAATAAAATATACTAAGAAAACATTCTGCATCCCACTTTGGAGAGTGGCATCTGGGGTTTTAAACCCTAGCAAGCGGCCATCTAAGATGCATCAATTGGTCTCAACCCACCTAGAGTAAAGAAGGATGAAGAACACCAAAGATACAAGGTAGTTATGAGCCCAAGAGGCAGAAAGGACTATGTAAACCTGAGACCAGAAGAACTAGATGTTACCCGGCTATAACCGATGACTGCTCTGACAGAAACACAACAGAGAACCTCTGAGTGAGCAGGACAGCAGGGGATTCCGGCCTCAAGCTCATGTAAAAAGGCCAGACTTAATGGTCTGACTGAGACTAGAAAGACCCCAGAGGTCATGGTCCCCAGACCTTCTATTGGCCCAAGACAGGAACCATTCCCAAAGCCAACTCTTCAGTCAGGGATTGGACTGGACTATAAGGTAGAAAATGATACTGGTGAGGAGTGAGCTTCTTTGGTGAAGTCCCCACATGAGACTATGTGGGCAGCTCCTGTTTGGATGGGAGATGAGAAGACAGAGGGGGGACAAAAGCTGGCTGAATGGACACGGAAATACAGGGTGGAGAGAAGGAGAGTGCTGTCTCATTAGGAGGAGAGCAAGTAGGAGTATATAGCAAGGTGTATATAAATTTTTGTATGAGAGTCCGGCTTGATTTGTAAACTTTCCCTTCAAGCACAGTAAAAATTAAAAAAAAAAAAAAAAAACCCAACTTTTGGTTTTGTTGATTCTTTATATTGTTTTTCTATCCTCCATTTCACTTATTTCTACTCTGATCTTTATTGTTTCCTTTCTTCTGGTGGCTGTGTGCTCCTTTCTGTTTGTTTAAGTTGTGTAGTTAATGTTCTGATTTTGTCCCCTCTTTTTTGATGTGTGCTTCTATTGCTATAAGTTGACCTCTCTGCACCGACTGCCTTAGCTGTGTTCCAACATTTTTCATATGAAATGTTTTCATTCTCATTTGATTCTAGGAATTATTTGATTTCATCTCTGATTTCTTCTATTACCCAGTGGTTTTTAAGCAGGGTGTTATTCAGTTTCCATGGAATTGTTTTTTTTTTTTATTCGCTCTTCCTGTTGTTAATTTCTACTTTGACGGGTTTGTGGTCAGTGAAGATGCCTTGTATTATCTCAGTATTTCGGATTTTGTTGAGGGTTGCTCTGTGGCCTAAGATGTAGTCTATTCTGGAGAACGTTCCATGTGCACTGGAAAAGAATATGCACTTTGCAGCTGTTGGGTAGAGTGTTCTCTGTATGTGTATGAGGTCAAGTTGGCTGATTGTGCCCTTTAGCTCTTCTGTATCTTTGTTGAGTTTCTTTCTAGGTGTTCTGTCCTTCACCGAGAGCGCTATGTTGATGTTTCCTGCTATTGTGGAACTGTCAGTTTCTCTTTTCAGTCCTGTTAGAGTTTGTTTTATTATTTTGGAATGCTGTTATTGGGTGCATAGATGTTTATTATGGTTAAGTATTCATGATGGATTGTCCCTTTAATCGTTATATAGTGCCCTTGTTTGTCTTTTATGGTGGATTTTGTTTTCAAGTCTCTTTTATCGCAGATTGGTGTTTCCACTCCTATTTTGGTAGTTATTTCTTGATACATTTTTTTCCATCTTTAGATTTTTAGTAAATTTACATCTTTGTTTCTAAGGTGTATCTCTTGTAGACAGCATATTGATGGATCCTATTTTTTATCCATTCTACCACTGTCTCTTTTTGGGTGCATTTAGGCCATTTACATTCAGTGTAATTATTGATAGGTGTGAGTTTATTGCTGTCATTTTGTAGTACTTTTTTTTGTGGTCCTGACATTTTCTTTTTTTCCTGTTACTGTCCTGTGGCGAATTCCTTTTGTTTGTGGATTTCTTTTTCATTTGTTTTATTTCTGTAGATTTTTTTTTTTAATTGAGACTTTATATTTTTCTTCATTATTTTGATGAGTAGGTTTTTTAACTTTCTTTGTGGTTACCTTGAAATTTACTGTATTCTTCGTAGGTTTGAACCAGTGTATTATTACTTGGTATTGCCTTGCCTTCCTTTTCATTATACTTCACCATTTATCCCCTCTTTTGTTGTTCTGATGCTGTTGTCATTTACAGATTACCCTCTCTCTGTTACCCATTGTATTTCTTTTGGTTTTGGATAGTCTTTGAGAGTTCACTTCCTAGGTTGGTATCTGGCTGGTACAATCTTGCATCCTATATTCAGGTTGTGGTCTGATGTTTGTTCTCAGACTGAAGGATTTCCTTTAATAATTCTTGTTAGTTTGGTTTGGTTTTTATTCCCTTAATTTTGGTTTATCTGGAGATGTCCTAATTTCACCATCATATCTGAACGTGAGTTTTGTAGGATATATTATTCTTGGTTGGCAATTTTTTTCTTTCAAAGTTTGATATATGTCATCCCATTGCCTTCTTGCCCACCTGGTTTCTGCTGAATAATCAGAGCTTAGTCTTATTGTTTCTCTTTGGTATGTGACTTTGTTTTTCTTGAACTGTTCGCAGGATTTTTTCTTTGTCTTTCGTTTTAGTGAATGTCATTAGGATATGCCTTGGTGATTTATTTTTGGAATCTTTCCTATATGGGGTTCTTTGAGTTTCTTGGATAGTGAGCTTTTCATCTTTCATGATATTAGGGAAGTTTTCTGTCAGTAATTCTTAAGTGATCCTCTCTGTGTTTTCCGTTTTGTCCCCCTATTCTGGAACTGTGATCACTTGCAAGTTTTTGCTTCTGATTGCATCCCACGTGATTCTCAGGGTTTCAGTTTTCTTCATTCTTTTTTTTTCCTCAGACTTGTAGCCAAGTGTTTGTCGTCAATTTCACTGATCCTGTCTTCCATCATTTCAAACCTGTTCCTTAGCCCTTCTTTGACACTGTTCATTTCTGAAATCTTGTTTATCTTTTGGATTTCCAATTGCTTCTGAATGATTTGTAGTTGTGAATTTATTCCAGCATTTTGTTCCTGTATTATTTTCCTGAATTCTCCCATTTTTCGGTCTGTAGTTTCCATGAATTTGTCTGTCTTTTCCCTGAATTTGTCTATTTCTGCTTCATTTTTGTCTGCTTTTTGCTTCAACTCTTGGTAGCTCTGAATATTAGAGATTTGAATCCCCTCTCAGGTAGTTCTAGTGCCTTTTCTTCTACTGAAAAGTCATTTGGTGTTTTATTTTGGAAGCCTACCGGAACCATCTTGTCCTGTGTTTTTTTTAATGTGTTTTGATACTGTCTGCTGTCTTCGGGACATTCAGTAGTTATTTTCTTCGTATATCAATTGTAGATCTGTTTGTTTTGTCCTTCCATTTTATATTTGGTTATGTTTGAGCAGGCGGGCTATCCATTCTTTTTTGTTTACACGTCTTTGGTCACGAAATTTTTTACCTTTTTTTTGAGTGGGCAGGGCCAGTTGCTCAGCTGTGGTGCTTCAGGGCAGGTTCAGCTGAAGGGAAGGGGCTAGGATGGGTCATTTGTGGCATGTCCTAGAGCCAAGAGGGCGAGTTAGGTATCAGTGCAGGAAAGGTTCCGGTAGGCTGTGCCTGTGCTGCTCAGGAGTGTGATGTTCAGCACATGGTGCAGGTAGGCAGGAAGGAGGGGAAGGTTGTGATGTGTGGAGCTGGTATGGGAAAGAGGAGAGAGGGGAGAGAGAAACAGGAGCCAAAAACAAACAAAAGAGTGCTAAGGGAGCTTGCCATTGGAGTAGAGAAATGAGAAACCAAGAAATGGAGAAAAAACTAGATAAAAATTTGGAATTAAAAAAAATAATAAAAGCTCCCAGGGGTCTCACGGGTGTGGCTGCAAAGACCAGGAAAGTGGCTCCCAGACTGCACAGTGTAGCCTGGCTAGAGGGGGTATAGATGTCACACAACACCAGGTATTCAGGAGACAGGAAAAGAAGGTAAATATAGAGAGATGAGAACTGGGAAATGAAGAGGACAGAAAGGAAAAAAGAAAGGGAGAAAAAAAAGAAATGCCACCAGGGATCTCACTTACGAAGTTGTTTAGTTTCAGGGAGTGGCTCCTAAGCCGTGCAGTACAGCCTGGCTAGAAGGGGCTCTCAAGCTGCTAAAAGAGAAAGAAAACAAACAAATAAACAAAATAGAACAAAGCAAAGCAAAAAAAAAAAAAAAAGGCCCCAGGGATCCCACCGGCATATTGTCACGGGCCTGGGGAGTGGTTCCCCAGTGGAGTAGGGCTTCACAGCCTTTCAAGAGGAAGCAAAGATGGCACACAGAGCCAGGTGTTCAAGAGAAAGGAGGTAGAGATGCTGGGAGGCACGGAAGAAACCAAAAGAAATGGAAAAACCAACACTAGCAACAGAAAGATGGCACTTATGGAGACGGCCGGTGTGGGCATGGTCAATCCAAGTGGCCTGGGATGAAGCAGATGCCTCCAGTCCAAGAGACTGTGGGTGGTGGGAAGAAAAGGAGGCCTGGGGTGGGGGGTGAAGGATGGGGGTTAGGAAAGCGTATATCACTGATTACAGGGTGCTGTGTTTCCTGCTGGGAACATCATGAAGCTGCTTTCCTGTACTCCTTGTCTGCCAGTCTCCAGTGTGGGTGGGGCAAATCCAAGCAGCATGGACGCTACGCTTCCTGGCCAGCCAAGCCACAGCTGTCAGCCAGGAAGGGTGGAGGTAGAACAGCGGGGAGAGGGTGGGGAGTGGGAAACCGTGTGTCACTCGTTACCAGGCGCTCTGTCTCCTGCTGGGAGCTCCATGAAGCTGCTTACCTGTGCTCCCTGCCTGTCAATCTCCAACAAGAGTCGAAGATGGCAAGTCCGTGCTGCGTTAGCTGATAGACATCTCTGTGCATTATCTTCCTTGCTCTCTGTTCTCTGTTAGTTTCTTACTCCATTCAGTGTTTGGCTGAGTTCCTATCTCTTCATTAGACACTTCGGGTTCCAGGAATGACGTTTGTCTCTGTTTCACTTAGTTTTTCGGATCTTTGCTGTGGGGGGACGGCATGGTGCTTTTGTCTATGGTGTCATGTTTGCTAGAAGTCCTTTGTACTGTCAGTTCTTGATCATGTGCTGCCTCCTGAAATGATATGCTGTTGATTGTGCTAAATACTTCAGATTTGGGGAAAATTCAAGCCTCAAGTTGCAATATTGAAGGATTCTATGAGGAAAATATTAAATGAGGCAGAAAGCTTCAAAAGGAGATGGAAGGAGTATACAGAATTGGTTAGTGTTCAGTCATTTCAAGAGGCAGCATATATGATCAAGAACCGATGGTACTGAAGGAAGAAGTCCAAGCTGCACTGAAGGCATTGGTGAAAGACAAGGCTACAGGAATGGACAGAGTACCAATTGAGATGTTTCAACAGATGCAGCACTGGAAGTGCTCACTCGTCTATGCCAAGAAATTTGGAGAGCTACCTGGCGAACAAACTGAAGAGATCCATATGCATGCCCATTCCAAAGAAAGGTGGTCCAACAGAATGTGGAAATTAACAAAGAATATCATTAATATCACACCTAAGTAAAATTTTGCTAAAGATAATTCAAAAATGATTGCAGAAGGACAGTGACAGGGAACTGCCAGAAATTCAAGCCAGATTGAGAAGAGGACATGGAACAAGGGATCTCATTGATATCAGATGGATCTTGGCCAAAAGCAGAGAATACCGAAAAATGTTTGCCTGTGTTTTATTGACTATGCAGAGGCATTCAGCTGTGGAGATCATAACAAATTATAGGTAAGATTGCGAAGAGTGGGAATTCCAGAACACACAATTGTGCTCATATGGAACCTATGCATAGACCAAGAGGCGGTTGTTCAAATGGACCAAGGGTATACTGTGTGGCTTAAAGTCAGGAATGTCACGTGTCAGGGTTGTATGCTTTCACCATACCTATTTAATCTGTATGCTGGGCAAATAATCCAAGAAGCTGGAATGAAGACGAATGTGACATCAGGATTGGAGAAAGACTCATTAACAACCTGCGATATGCAGATGACACAACCTCGCTTGCAGAAAGTGAAGAGGACTTGAAGCACTTACTGATGAAGATGAAAGACTACAGCCTTCAGTATACATTGCACCTCAACATAAAGAAAACAAAAATTCTTTTGTAACTGGACCAAGAAGCAACATCATGATAAACAGAGATAATATTGAAGTTGTCAAGGATTTCATTTTACTTGGATCCATAATCAATGCCCATGGAAGCAGTAGTTTACAAGTCAAAGGACATACTGCATTGGGCAAATGTGCTGCAAAAGACCATTTTAAAGTGTTAAAAAGCAAAGATGTCACTTTGAGCACTAAGGTACGCCTAACCCAAGTCATGGTATTTTCAGTCACCTCATGTATATGTGAAAGCTGGAGAATGGATGAGGAAGACTGAAGAATTGATGCATTTGAATTATAGTGTTGGTGAAGAATATTCTGTGGACTGCCAAAAGAATGAATGGATCTGTCTTGGGAGGAAGTACAGGCAGATTATTCCTTAGAAGAGAGGATGGGGAGACTTCCTCTCACATACTTTGAACATGTTATCAGGAGGTACCAGTCCCTGAAGATGGACATCATGCCTGGTAAAGTAGCTGGTCAGCAGTGAAAAAGAGGAAGACCGTCCACGAGATGGACTAACACAGTGACTGCAACAGTGGGCTCAGACATAGTAAGGATTCTGAGGATGGTGCGGAATCAGGCAGTGTTTTTGTTCTGTTGTACATAGGGTTGCTATGAGTCAGAACTGACTCAACGGAACCTAACAACAATAACAAGGCTTGTCCAGGTGCAAGAACCTGGCCCCTCTGAGACATGATGTAATACGGTAGGTGCAGTCCTTCCGGAGTGCTCCTGACGCTGAGCCTCAGCAAGGTGACATGAGGCAGCAGAACGTGAGCTCCTCTCCCCCATCCTCTTGGATGGTGGGGCAGCACAGCCGCTCAGTGATGAGTGTGCCCCCCACCCTGGAACAGCACCTGCATAGTCACCTAGCAGTAGCTAATGTTATGCAACGCAAACCTTCTGTTTTGTTTTCCTTGGCATGGTTTTCTTTTGCAGGCGTAAGGTCTGCATTTTTCTCCGTCATTTTCCTCTATAATGTGCCAGTTCCCCTGCCTGAACAATTCTGTTGGTTCTCCATGTATGAGCAACAGTAAAAGTAGCTCACAACCCCTTTCCTCCACTCCACCACCCACTTTTAGCCAACAGTGTCATCATCTTTTAGCGTTTACCTTCGTACTTTTCAATGTTTATGTATCTACCTAATCTGTTAGCTTTTTTTTAAAATTTTTTTATTGTACTTTACATGAAGGTTAAAAGAACAAACTGGTTTCTCATTAAACAGTTAATACATATATTGTTGTGATATTGGTTACCAACCCAGTGCCATGGTCAGTTAGTCTCCCCTTCTTGACCTTGGGTTCCCTTACCAGCTTTCCTGTCCCCTCCTGCCTTCTCATTCTTGCCCCTGGGCTGGTGTGCCCATTTAGTATCATTTTGTTTTATGGGCCTGTCTAACCTTTGGCTGAAGGGTGAGCCTCAGGAGTGACTTCATTACTGAGTGAAAAGGTGTCCAGGGGCCATACCCTTGGGGTTTCTCCTGTCTTTCAGACCAGTAAGTCTGGTCTTTTTTTGTGAGTTAGAATTTTGTTCTGCATTTTTTTCAAGCTCTGTCTAGGACCCTCTATTGTGATCCCTGTTAGTCAGTGGTAGCCGGGCACCATCTAGCTGTACTGGATTCAGTCTAGCAGAGGCTGTGGTAGTTCTGGTCCGTTAGTCCTTTGGATTAATCTTTCCCTTGTGTCTTTGGTTTTCTTTGTTTTCCCTTGCTCCAGATGGGGCGGGACCAGTGGAGTATGTTAGATGCCGTTTCACAAGCTTTTAAGACCCCATATACTACTCAGCAGTGCAGAATGTAGAACATTTTCTTTATAAACGACGTTATGCCAATTGAGCTAGATGTTCCCTGAGTAACTTTTTAAAAAAAATTTTATCATGGTAAAAAATACAAATATCATAAGATTTGCCAATTCAACAATTTTTTTGCATTTTTTCAACAATTCCTACATGCATAATTCAGTGACATTGATTACATTCATTGTGCTATACAGCCATTAACCACTGTCCTTTTCCAAATTATTCCACCACCCTTAACAGATCTCAGTGTCCCCCTAAACAGTGACTCCCCCTCTCCGTTTCCCACTCACCCATGGAAACCACTTATAAACTGTCATCTCTATGTATTTGTTGTAGATATTTTAAGTGAGATCACATAGCATTTGTCCTTTTGTAAGTCACTTATTACACTCAGCATAATGTTTTCAAGTTTCATCTATGTCATAGCGTGTTTCAGGGCTTCGTTTCCCTTTATGGCTGAGTAATACTCCATTGTGTATATACCACATTTTGTTTATCCATTCCGATGGACTCTTGGCACCTTTTAGCTATCATGAAAAGTGTACAGGTTTCTATTTGTGTTCTTGTCTTCACTTCTTTGGGGTATGTATCTAGGATTGGGATTCTGGATCATGGTAGTTTTGTGTTCAACTTTTTGAGGATCTCCCAAACTGTCCTCCACAGGTGGCTGCACCATTTGACATTCCCGTCAGCAGTGGATGAGCGCTCTAGTCTCTCCACATCCTCGCCAATTGTTATTCTCCATTTTGTTAATCATGGCCACTGTAATGGGGGTGAGGTGGCATCTTAGTATGGTTTTGATTTGTGTCTCCTTAATGACTATGTATCGCTTTAGAAACCGTGGTGGCATAGTGGTTGAGAGCTACAGCTGCCAGTCAAAAAGTCAGCAGTTCAGGTCCACCAGGTGCTCCTTGGAAACCCTGTGGGGTAGCTGTACTCTGTCCTATATGGTTGCTATGAGTCAGAATCGACTTGACGGCAACAGATTTGTTTTTTTTTTTTTTAATGACTAATGAGGAGCACTGGTGGTGCAGTGGTTAAGAGCTCAGCTGCTAACCAAAAGGTGCGCAGTTCAAATCCACTGGCCTCTCCTGGGAAACCCTGTGGGGCAGTTCTGCTCTGTCCTGTTGGGTCACTTTGAGTTGGAATTGACTTGATAGCAGTGGGTTTGATTTGGTTTTTATCAATGACTAATGAGGGAGCTTGGGTGGTACAAGCAGTTTGCGACCAGCTGCTAACCTAAAGTTTGGCTGTTCTAACTCACCCAGCAGCTCCATGGAAGAAAGGCCTGGTCAACTGCTTCCGTAAAGATTTACAGCCAAGGAAACCCTATGGAACAGTTGTACTGTATATACACAGGGTTGCCATGAGCCAGGGATGGACTCAACAACAGCAGCAATGACTAATGAGGTCCCTGAGTGGCACAGAACATTTGTGCTTGACTATTAACCTAAAGGTTGGTGGTTCAAACCCACCCAGTAGTGCTGTAGAAGAAAGGCCTGGTGACCTGCTTCCATAAAGATTATACCCAGAACCCTATGGAGCAGATCTACCCTGTACACGTGGGGTTGGTATGAGTTGGAATCAACTCAATGGCAATGGGTTTGGGGTTTTTTTTCCTTAATGACTGATGACACTGAGCATCTTTTCATGTGTTTGCTGGCCATTTGTATATCCTCTTTGGTGAAGTTTCTAATCAAGTCCTTTCCTCATTTTTTGGTTGGGTTGCTTATCCTTTTGTTGTACAGTTGTAGGAGCTCTTTATTTTGGATATTAAACTCTTACCAGATATATGTTTCTCCCAATCTGTAGGTTATTGCTTTAGTTTGTTGATGATGATGTATTAGCTTTTTTTTTTAATATATATATATATTTTATTATGTTTTCAGTGAAGTTTTACACAGCAGTTTAGGTTCCCATTCAACAATTTCTACACAAGTTGTTCAGTGACACTGGTTACATTCTTCACGATGTATGCACGTTCTCATTATTTCCGTTCTGGTTGTACTGTTCATAGTGATGTTAGCTTTTAATGATACCCTGTGATTCCCGGCCATTCAGATAAGGCAGTCAACAAACGTGTTCTAACTTCCACCAGTCTTCCTCCTTGCCGTGTGTGTGTGTGTGTGTGTGTGTTGGGTGGGTGGGCGTGAATGTGTGCTTGTACACAAACAGTCCTCCATCGTTGGAGCACATGACGTTTACACCCCGCCCCGCCTCCCTATTCCTGTCTTTATTTTGGTCTATCGGCAGACACATCTGCTCCGTCCTCACCACTGTCCTTTTGTCAAGGCCTTCCCACCCACCACTTTTGGCTGGAGTCTGTCCTTTAGAACACAATGGCTTGTGTGACCAGTGTTCCCCGAGGTCTTGCTTGTTCATAATAGTCTGTAGCCTTTAAACATGGAGGACAATTTCAAGGCTAATTATTAAATTCTTAACTTCACTTTCTTTCCTTGAGTATTGCCTCAGCCATCTAGCGCTTCTACAACAGAAATACCACAAGTGAATGGCTTTAATAAACAAAAAAGTTTATTCTCTCCAAGTCTAGGAGGCTAGAAGTCCAAATTCAGGGTGCCACCTCCAAGGGAAGGCTTTCTCTCTCTGTTGGCTTGGGGGACAGTTCCTTGTCATCGATCTTCTCCTCGTCTAGGAGCTTCTCAGCACAGGGACCCCGGGTACAAAGGTGGTATGAGGTCCCCATCTCTCTCTGCTTGCTTCTCTCTTTTATATCTTAGAAGAGATTGGCTCAAGACACGGTCCAGTCTTGCAGTTGAGTCCTGCCTCATTAACATGACTGCCACTAATCACATTTCATCATCACAGAGCTAGGATTTACAACACATGGGAAAATGACATCAAATGACAAAATGGTGGATAGTCACACAATACTGGGAATCATGGCCTAGCCAAGTTGACAGATATTTTGGGGGATACAGTGCAATCCATGACAGTGTCTTTTAGGTGTTGCTCCACTGTCTAAGGATGGGATGTTGGCATGGAGAAGTCTGGCACGGTCTAATTATCTCTTGTACTGCTGCCTGTCCTGGGTCTCCTAACTGTCTTGGTGTTGGCCATTATGGGTCAGTTGCCCTGATACTCAGGTTGCTCTTTGAATGTGTTGATTGATATCTTGTATTATTTCAAGAAGGCTTTCCTGAAGTATGTTTTAAAGTGTTTGGTCCCCTTGTTTTGGTTTTCTCCTTCTGGGGCTCCAGCTGGTGCGTGATTGATTTTCTTTACCTTCTTGTCTGTTGATTTCTGTCTTTCCTGTCCTGTGTGTCTCTTGCTGCATGTTCTGGGTCTCTTCCTTGCTTGGTTCTATAATCAGGCCGTGGGTCTGTGCAACAGCTCTTCCTTCTTCTGTCCTGTGCTCTGCCAAGTCCTTCTGTCCCAGGCTCCTTGGCCCTCTTGCCTGAGGGCTGAGTCCTGGCCCTGTTGTCTTCTGCAGGTCTGTGGTCAGGTTCTACTTCTCATTGTCTGTATTGAAGCTGTGTGCCCTTACTTTTGTTGTTCGTGTTGTTCGGAGTGAGTTGGATTGCATTGGACTGTGAGTAGATCATTCCTGGGGGGTAGGAGAAGCCCCAGGGAGGCTTCCAAGTTTCACAGCTCTCCTGTTGCAATATCAAAGCAACATCTCCTCAAAAAGTGGGCCCTCTCTGGCCACATTCCCTCCATCTCTCCAAGGCTGGCCTGGTACAAGAGGCTCCCTCCCCATTCCCGCCTTCTGTTTGTTGGTCACTGGGGCTCCTTCCACACCACCCCCGCCTCCAGCCCTCCAGCTGCTGCCAGCACCCACTCCCAGGAAGACAGGAGACCCCTGAACCCCGTGCTGCCAGCAGCCCCTCTGCCCCTTGACCTGGTAGGACTTACAAAGTAGTAGGAGCTTGCATACTTTTTCTCTTAACTCGTTTTATACAATATAGTTTGTATTTTTATTTTTTCCTGTTCTTCTTGTTGTTCTGTGTGATTTCCAGACGTGGGAAAGTTCAAATTAAGGGACAGCCATGTTCCTATTCTAAACCAGAAGTTGGATGTTAGAAACAAGACTCTGTTGTCTGTGTTGTCTGTGGCCTGGTGGCCTGGCTCCTTGGTGAGCAAGCCAGCCAGGGCTGACTCACCCACCTTTTGTTTAGCCCCCACCCCAAAAATCTGAAAATCGCAGACCTGGCGAGGACGACCTCTGTTTGGGGAAGTTGAGGCAGGCCCACCATGCTTGCGGGGCCCTGAGTCCCCCTGTGGTGGGAGTCCCCAGGCCCTGATGGGGAGTGTGGGGAGTCAGGGGCTTCTGATTCAGGTTCTAAGGGAGAGTGTGAAGGAGTTAGGGGCTTGCCTAGCCCCATTAGCACATCTGAAGGTCATCCCTGTCTCTTCCTGTCCTCAGAGCAACATACATAAAGTACAGTTTAACTCACGAGCGCTGCCTTATTCCAGGGTATTGAGTAATGGTGTTCACACCCAAAAGTCAGGCTGCAGTGCTTCCTGTGAGACTGTGTGAGGATGGCATTTGCTGAGGGCAGCGGCACAAGGAGTCTTGGAGCCGTCGGCAGGTCCAGGCCCACCTGGAAGAAGCACGGTCAGGGTGGGCAGTCTGTCACACATGTGGACCTGCCGCCCACTGCTTCTCTAGGTCTTGATCTCAGGGCCTTCGGGCACTGGTGTGTGGTGTTCAGCCACCGCAGTGGGTGGACACCTGGAGTTTCCTGCCCAGGGCATTGGTGTGGGTAGTCTTGGTGCCTCACTGGATCTCCTTTGTCTGCAGGAATAAGGAAAGACCCAACAAAGTCCTTTGTGCCCAGGACTGTCATGATCGGGGGAAAGGTGAGTGATTTCCTGTGGCCCTCATTTCTGAGATTGGCCTAAACCACCACCCACCCTTTGGTGGGTGACCTGCGAGCTTCTTGGTGGGTCAGCAGAACTGGGAACCAGTGGCCCAGTGGGCAGGATGCTGAGGACAGCTGTGCCTGGCGGGCAGCACCCAGCCCAGAGAGCAGAACACTGACGGAGCTGTGCATGGTGGGTAGCACCCAGCCCATGGGCAGGCTGCTAAGGGAGCTGTGCCTGGCAGGTGCACCCAGTGCAGAGGCCAGCTGCCCGCGGGGCATGCCCCCACCCCCACTGATGTGGGAGTTTGACAGGTCCCTTCCCTGCCCAGCAGCCAGGCTGGTTCCCCAGGGCTTGCCAGGCCTCCGCCACAGGTGGGCACGGTGCTGTCTGCATGCTGCCTCTGTCCACATCACAGGCGAGCCCCTGTGGAGCACCAAGCAGCCATGTCCCAGGTTGATGCAGGTGCAGTGTGGCTGCTTTATTCATCAGTGTGGGCCACTTGGAGCCCAGCTTGCTTTTGTTCTGTATTATTTAATGTGGCACATACTGTTGGAATCCTGGAGCTGAATCCTGATCCCAGTGTACTGCCACAGGGACAGGCAGGCCAGTCCTTATGCTCAGTCCTCTAGGGCTGTGTCCAGTCTCCTGCCGCTCCTCCTGCAGCTTAGTCCTCATCCGGGAACACAGAAGATCCGAGAGTACAGCCGCTTCCTGAAGGTTGGGCTGGTGCAGTGGCCCACAGAGGGTCGGACAGACCAGCCCTCAATGGAGGCACGTTGCAGGCTGGGCTCAGTAGGCTGCTAGCACATCCTGTGCTCCGGTTCACTGTTACAAGGCAGCCAGGTGCGGGAGTTGTGGACCCGTCCCCAGCCCAGCAGCAGCTCCTGCTTTGTCCCTCCCCCCAGAGTCATGAGGCAAATCCTAGATGCCACCTGCTTTCACCTGTCAGTGTGTCAGCACCTCTAAAGGGTATGGACTTTCTAAAAAGTTTAAAAAGCTCTATTGTGAGAAATGACAAACCAAGACAAAAGTAGAAAGGCAAAACGCATGCAGCTGTCCCGGATTCTCAGTTTTACGTTTATCCACATGGGCTCCGTCTCCCCAGGCGCTGCTGGCTGTTTCAGGATAAGTCACAGTATTCTGACACTTGACTGCTGAACACTTCATCAAACATCCTCACAGAAGGATGCTGCCCTCCCAAACCACTCAGGATGTGGACCCTTCATGAACAACCACACAGTGCCGCTGTCACCCTGAAAACAGCACAAATCCCATGGTGTCAAAGCTGCGGTCTGTGTCCACGGCCCTGTTGTCTGGGTACAGTCACAGGTGGTTGCAGCTGTTTGTGTGATTAAGGACCCAGACAAGGGCCTCAGGCGGAGACTACAGCCTGCCCGCCATGGCTCCCTCTTGCCTTCTTTGGGATCCCTTGGCAGGAAGCTAGGTGGTCTGTTCCCACACACTGCCATTGCTGCTGTGCCCTCTGGGGTGTCGTGATTTCCTGCGAGTCGGCAGTCAGTTCTAGAGGGCGTTGTTTCTTCCCTCTTCTAATTTCTAAAACTGAACTGCAGTCAGGAAATCACACTTGAGGAAGTGCCTTGGCAGAGGCTGCGGTGTCAGGTGTGGCGCGAGGCACCCAGGCCCTGTGAAGGACAGGTGTGAGACCTCATCCGAGTGGCTGGGTGTGGGGACTTTGAAAACGTTTAGGCCAGGGGCCACCTGACAGATGATGTGCAGAACACATCATGAAAGCACCGCCTCGGTGTCCCTGGAACCCACAGCCTTCCCACTTGGCCCTGCGGCCCTCACAGTGGCTGGGCCCTCTCCTCCCAGGGACCCATGAGGACAAGCAGACCCTTGGCACACTCTTTATGCTGACCTCCTCCTCCAGGCAGCTCCTGGTTACCACATGGCCAAAATGATTATCAAGCTGGTCACATCCATCGGCAGTGTCGTCAACCACGACCCCATTGTAGGTGACAGGCTCAGAGTGATCTTCCTGGAGAACTACCGTGTGTCCCTGGCTGAGAAAGGTATGCGGAAGGCCTTCACGGACAGTGGACTGCCCTGCGTGGGGATGAGGTGGCTAGAGGATCTGGTCAGGGCAGCAGGCCCCGAGCCAGAGCAGCAGGGCTGGGTGACAGTGCTCTGTCCTGCCGAGAACACCTGTGTGTGCCACAGGTAGAATGGGTCTCAAACCAGAGGCCCTCCCTTCTGCACTTCCCCTCTGCTGCACTTGGTTTTGTTGTCTTCTTCCGCCCTGCCTCCTGCTCCTGGGGCCCCAGCTGCCTTGCTGGCAGGTCATGCACCTGGCTGGTGGAGGTGTACAGCCGCTCTCTGCCCCGACCCAAGCCTCTCCTGCCACTCGCCTGGCTGCCATAGGCACATTGCTCCTTTGAGATGGCCTGTACTCGCCACATTGGGGCAGGTCCTGGGGACCCAGGAAATGTGTTGCTGCCCAGAAGAGGTATCTGGGAACACACGCGTCCGACCCAGACGTTCTGCTAACTGGTCACTTCTGGGGTACCGGCCCCAGAGCGGTTCGCCCAACCAGTGGTGGGTTCAAGCCTGGGCCGCCTGTGCTGGCCTCGAGCCTGGGCCGCCTGTGCTGGCCTCCTGTGGTGGTGTCCAGGCCTCTGTGCGCCAGGCAGGGTGACGCTGCCAGTGCTGCTTCCTGGGCTGCTCTGCGTCAGGGATGTGCAGGTTCCTCCAGGCCTTGTGCTGTGACCACGCTGCTCTGCCGGGCAGCCTTGGGTGGTGGCCCAAGAGGGGGACTTAGCGTGCTGGGCAGGGGTTGACCAGGAACTTCGGTGCCAAAGTTCAAGTACAGTGTCTTACATGCCTCTCAGCTGCCTGGGATGCACCCTGCATCTTAGGGCCGGCTGGGCCTCCTTCATGCTGGGGTCCGCGGCCTGAATGGCAGGGGACGCCGGTGTCTTACCCTGCTCCTGGATCAGGCTTTGTCCCCTTTTGACCAGGGCTGTCTCTGAGCTCCAGCCTCCAGGCTGGGGACATAACAGGGGAGCTGCATAGTGAGCCGTATGGCGGCCAGTCTGGCCAGTGTTGCCCTCGGCAGGGGTGGCCAGTCCCAGGACCAGGCCAGAGCTGCCTTTCTGCATGCCCAGTAAGGGGAACAGGGGCCCGTGTGGAGGACCCCTGGCTGCTGCACGTGAGTCATAGTGTCAGTGGCTGGTAGCTGATGTGGAACACTGGACACCCCGTTCCTAGTCACCAGGACGTCTGGCCTGCAGAGTAACGCCCGTGCATAGTCAGGTGATGCTTTTTAGTCCTTTGGTTCTTCAGGAGCCTTGTGGGCTGATTAAGACATGATGAGAAGGAATAGTAACACCGACAGACCAGGACCAGGGGCACCACCAGACTTTGGTTTGGCCATGGTCCCCGGGAGGTTCTAGAATAAAGGGCCTTTGCCATCTAGGAGGATTATCCACAGAAGGCTTTATTTTGGGTCCCTTTCCCTTAACTGCCCTGGATCAAGAAAGGGAGCCTGCAAAGGCAGCATGGGGGAGGGGGCTGTGGCCCTCTCCTGGGGTGACCCTGCTGGCACACCTGCACCATCTGTCATGGGGTGGTGGCTGCCTATTCAGGGAGGTGAAGAGGGACCTTGCTGTAGCTTGTAAAGGTGGGCAGCACCTCAGTATGCCTGAGGAGGGGATGCTGAGGTGGGCGCTGAGGAGGGGGCCCTGAGGAGGTGGGTGCAGAAGAGGTGGGCGCTAAGGAGGGGGCATGAGTACCGACCACCCTCCTGTGCTCCCATCCACAGTGATCCCTTCTGCAGACCTGTCCCAGCAGATCTCCACTGCGGGCACAGAGGCCTCAGGCACAGGCAACATGAAGTTCATGCTCAATGGGGCCCTCACCATCGGGACCATGGATGGTGCCAACGTGGAGATGGCGGAGGAGGCGGGGGAGGAGAACCTCTTCATCTTCGGCTTGCGGGTGGAGGAGGTGGAAGCACTGGACCAGAAAGGGTGTGTGCCCATTGCCCTGCCTGGGCCTGCTGGGTGGAGGATCGGGGCGGGGCCTCAGGAGGCTGCCTGTCCAGGTGGGCAGTGTGGGTGGCGTGGCACCGGGGCTGGCTTCAGACGTGGCTGCTCCTGTGCTGTCCTGACGGCTGCCTGTGCTGTACTCGGCTGGCTTTCTAAAATGAGGGAACATACCTTCGTCTAGAGCAGCACACAGGGTGCCCCTTGTTTCCCTGGTCACTAGAGCGTGGTGGGGACCACAGCACGGGGCAGGCGGCTCCCAGGTTCCCTTTATTGGCCGTGGGGGTGGACAGGCCATCTCTGGAGTCAAAGTTAGGGCCCTCCTGTGGCCCGAGGGTGCTCGGCCGACTTGGGAAATGGGGGCACGCCTGCTGCTGAAGTTCCTGTGTTGGAGTAAGTTAGGTTGACAGAGAAGTTGCAGAGAGCAGGGTCCCCGTGCTCCCTCGATCTCCCCTCTGTGCCTTGATCACCTGTACCTCTGTTGGGACCAAGATGCCAACGTGGTGCTTCGTCGTTAACCACACTCCAGACCCCAGGTCCCCGTCCCCAGCAGTGTCATCTTTGGGCCAGGGCCCAGTCTAGGCTGCACTGCGTGTCTACATGTGGCTGTCACATCTCCCTAGGCTCCTCGGGCTCCCTGTGCTTCATGACCTTGACCTTGAGCTCGGCCTGGCCTAATTCTGAGTAATAGTTGAAAAAACAAGAAAAGGCAGTATTGTCTAATTGCCTATACACTTGGGAGAGTTGGTGAGGCCTTGGACACCAGCCAGGTGAAATGCAAATGTGAATGTCACCTGAAGCATCAGAGCTGTGTCTTGGCCCTGTCCCACCCCACCCCACACTCGGGGTGCTTTCTGCTGGTGTCCTGGGCCCTGAGCACACACTGTCCATGTCCCCTCAGTCCCCTAAGCTGACGGCTGGGCCTGCTTGTCTCGTTTGCCTGCATTTCCTCTGCACCTTCACAGTCCCAGCTGAGGGGCTGTTCGCAGTTGTGGCCCCTCGCAGCAGGTGGTGGGGGTTGTGGTGCAGGGGTGGGGATGCTGGTACAGGGACTCCAGGCACGGGCCTGCAGGTGTGGGGCTGTGGGTACGGCATGTGGGTCTGAAAGCTCTGCCCACATTTTCACAGGAGGCCAGCCTTGAGCAGCTCCCTCTGCAGCAGAAATATCCTGTGGGCCATACATGGGATTGTACATTTCTAGGAACAACGCTTTTTAAAAAGCAAGAACAGCCGGTTACATTGACTTTGCGCTCACAGCACATCACAGCTCCAGCAGCCCTCTCTCAAGTGCTCAGAGGCCACCTCTTGCCAGTGGCTGCCATCCCGGGCACTGCAGGCCCTGAGCCTAGGGGAGCATCAGGGGGCTCCCACTCCGGGATGCTGATGCTGACTTCTGACCTGGTCCCCACAGGTATAATGCCAGGGAGTACTACGACCGCCTCCCCGAGCTGAGGCAGGCAGTGGACCAGATCGGCAGTGGATTCTTCTCTCCCAAGGAGCCTGACTGCTTCAGGGACATTGTCAACATGCTGATGAACCACGACAGGTGGGAGCCAGCCCCTCGTGGGCCTGATGCAAGCCTCGCTGCTGTACTCTGCAGCGCGGCCCTCCCCAGGGTCTGAGCATCACCGTGTCTGAAGGGACTGGGAGATCCTTGTCTCCCCAGCATGCCCGGATTGGGCCGACCCTCAGCCAGCCAGCAGGCAGGGCCACAGCTAAGCCAGCGCTGGAGCTGACGGTGCCGACCTGGGGAGCAGGTGTGATGGGCACAGGAGGTATCATGACAGTACTGCCTGGGGGCTGCCCAGGCCTCAGGTTGGGAGCGTCTCAGTGAAATGAGCACTTGTGCCCAAGAGGGCAGGCAGCAGGAAGGCTCTCAGGGAACCTTTTTGAAGTGGGCTGGGGAGGGTGATGAGAGGTGCCCAGTAGTAAAGCAGTACTTGTGATGTCAACATTATAATGCAGTTAATTCATCCTACACTGTAGTTAACATGGTGGAGGTTTCTCTCATTAAAACTTCAAGTCGGTTCTGACTCGTAACAACCCTATAGGACAGAATATAACTGTCCCATAGGGTTTCCAAGAAGTAGATGGTGGATTCAAACTGTTGGCCTTTTGGTTGGCAGCCATAGCTCTTACCCACTGTGCCACCAGGCTCGCAGTGCCATTGTGCGGTCTGATGACAGCTCTTTACTCCCCTCTGAGCTACACGTTGAGTCAGGCTCATGCTGAGAAGTAACCTGTCTTCTCCTTTGTTTCTTTTGGTTTAGTTTTTGATTGTCTATTACTTAAAATTTATTTTACTGTGATAAGATACATATAACAAAATGTTAGCTGTTTTGATTATTTTCAAGTGTACGGAGACACTGTATTCCCTGCTTTGTGCTGCCATCACCGTGGTCTGTTGCTGTTTGATGACTCTATCATCAGCTGGCTTCAGTCGGACCAGATCCTAACTGCACACACACACACACGCATGCACACAGACATCCATGTGCAGGCACTCAGCACGCGTATACTCACACATGCATAGACATGTATGTCTGGGTTGGAGGCTTGACCCTGGCTGAGATCCGTGGTGAAGGAAGAATGCTGTAATGAATTGTATTTCTGGCTCCGCAGGGAACAGCGTATTTCCATCTTCCTAAAGCCTGCGTTCGGTCCAGAACACCAGGAAATGAAGTCTTTCTTGTTTTACTAGTGCTCAGCCCCAGGAGATGTGAGGGTGGATGCGTGGCTGGACATGCTGTTACTCAGGGCCTCCGCCTGCCTCAGCCTTAACCAGGCGTCCCGAGAAGGCGGGTTGACGTGCAGGGCTGTTGTCACGTGGCTGTATCCGAGGCAGATGGGGCACATGCTGTGAACTTGAATTTCTTTAAAGGAGTGTTGGGGCAAGATGGTGTTTTTCAAAAGTTGTCTTCCCAAGACGTAAGTGTTGCTCACAGAAAAGCTCCTGTGGCCAGATTGCCCTGGCCTAGGCTGGCAGGACATGGCGTGGCAGGCTTCACTGCTCTTGCCTCCTGTTCCACCTGTGGCCCTGGAGCCCCTGGGGTTCAGGGCAGGGCCAGCCTGATGGCTGCTCTCTGGTATGGGCTGTGCTAGCTGCCCCCTCCCCGCATTCTCCACCCTGGTGCATGCTGCCGGGCACAGCCTCCTCTCCTGTTGCAGGTTCAAGGTGTTTGCAGACTATGAGGCCTACGTGGAGTGTCAGGCGAAGGTGGACCAGCTATACCGGGTAACGTCCCTGGGCCCCTTGGAAGGCAGCGGGGGAAGAGTTGCTGGGAGGGCCCGGGTCGTGCCTGCCTTGGGCCTTCTTGGGGAAGTCCAAGTTCAGCCTGTGGCCCCAGAGCACTGGTCAGGTCCCAGCAAGCTCTGAACATATCGCGGACATAGGTGTGGCCACCTCCCTGTGACACTATGCCTCCTGGCCACGAGCATCCTATCCTGGTGGTCCTTGTTGGGCCGTGGTCCATCCCGGCCCACTTCAGCAGCCCCACAGCTGGTGTGTTGTGATTTGGAGGGGCCAGTGTTGGCATTAGGCACTGCCCCCCGCCCAGGACCATGCATTTCCCTTGGCCCCAGAGCAGCCAGCAGCCCAGAGCATGAGTGACAGTGAGACAGCTTTTGCCCATTGAGCCCATGGGGTCGGAAAAATGGCCTCCGCTCCTAAGCCACGGTCTCATCAGGGCAACGGACCGTGGGGGTGCCAGGGGCTTGAGGCATGCAGACTGGGGAGGTGGGGGGAGGCTGGCCCAGAGGGTGCCATGCGGAGCTGGGAGCGCAGGGGCGCCAGCGGAGTCTGCCCGGGCAGTGAGCAGTGACAGCTTTGTGTGGTGTGGTCATATGGTTCTGGAAGCGCAGATTCCATTATGTGCCTTTGGTCCCATGATGCCAAAGCTCAACGGGCATCCTCTTACTCCCTCCACAGGACCCTAAGGAGTGGACCAAGAAGGTCATCCAGAACATTGCGTGCTCAGGCAAGTTCTCCAGCGACAGGACCATCACAGAGTATGCACAGGACATCTGGGGTGCGGAGCCCTCGGACCTGAAGATCCCCCCACCCAACATTCCCCGGGACTAGGTTCCCTGTGTCACTGTCCGCTCGTAGCCCACATCCATGCCCAGACCCTGGCCACTTCCAAGCCCTGTCCCCTCCTGGGATCCTATTCAGCTTTCCCAGCACTTTGCCAGCAGCCAGCGGTCCTTGCTTTTCTCACTGCTGTTTCCTGAAGGGACTGTGGATTCTTGGGGGTGGGGCAAGGAAGGAGAGGTACATGGGTGTGTGAAGTTCTCACGGGTTCTCAGCAAAAGCGAGTGTGCAAAGGGTGGCCATGGCTTCTCCAGAAACCCTCCAGGCACCTTGCTGAGCTTGAATGCCTTAGACTGTAAGCATGTGGGCCCTGGGTCTGTGGAAGGTGGCTGTGCTGAGCTGCCTCCGTCCAGGACTGTGCACCTGGGTGTGGGGCGGCGTGGGGAGGTCACTTCCTGTCTCTTAAGAGAGCTGTATTTTAAAACTTGGAAAATTTCAGACACATGCAGCATACAAAACTAGAGACCATAGTATGACCCACACCCCATCCTCCACAGCATCAGCCACTGGGGGGCGTTTGGACACCCTCCTCCACTGTTTTGAAGCAAGCCCCCCGATCCTGCATGGTCCTGTCCTTTAGAACTTTTTGTTTTCAAAGTTTGTTTCTGCCTTTTTGCAGTAAGGCTAGTGGCTAAGTAGGAACTGTATTGTCCAGTTTTATGTGAAGAGGCATTAAAAGATGTAAACTTTAACGTTTAAAACTAAAAGGTAGTTATTTAGCAAAAAAGCTCAATTTAGACTGGTACAGGGGCCGAGGTGGCCCATGTGGTGGGAAGGCTCAGAGGGTGGTGGGAGTGGCCCTGGGCCATGTCCACGGCCTTCCTCCCCGTGGCCTGGAGTCCTGGCTTGGCCAGTGTCACAGTGGAGGAAGATCTGGGATGGGCAGTGTTCCCCGCTGCCCCCCACCTGCTCTCGGCTCCTGTCCAGGGCTCCTGCCCTCTGCGGTGGGGCAGGTGTAGGGTCAGCGATGGGCTGCAACGCACTTGTGTGCCCCAGACGTGGGGACTGCGGCCCTGGGGTGGGGTGGGCTGAGACTACGATGGATACCTAGGGTGACTCGGGCATGTCTGTCAGGCATCCAGTGCACATTGTGATGCAAGGTTAGCCCAGTTTTACAGAAAAGTTAACATCACAAAGAATTGGAACTAGCTGAAGCTCTTCTTGTTTTAGTCACTGTAAATTGTGCTTTTTAAGTTTTCTGAACAAAGGAGGCAGTGCCATGTTTCCGACCTGGCTGGTGTACTCGGTGCCAGCAGGTCTCTGCCTCCGCCACGTGAGGCACCCCGCCCCCCAACCAGTGCACACAGCCTGGCCGGGAGAAGGGACCAAGCGGGCCCACGAGGGGAGCATGGCCAGCTCTGCCACAACAGTGGTGGGGTGTGCCCTCCCTGGGGCCACCTGGCAGGTGGTATGAGGGCTGTGTGAGAGAGGTCTCCTGACTGCCTGTGGGTACTGTGGCTCAGAGCCCCTGGGTGTTTTGGGGGGAGTGGCCAAGTTCTGGCTGTGGCTGTGTCCACCACTTGTTTGGCACACATGCCCCACACCCCATGGGACCAGTGTGTGACCATCACTGCAGCACTCACTGTCACTGCCCCCTCCCCCCTTGAGAAACTCATTAAATCTCCGTGGCCGTGGCTGGCATAGTATGTCTGCGTTTTATTACTGGCATGCTGCCCTGTGTGTCTCCAGGCCAAGCAGAGGGTGCTGGCTCTTGCTGCAACGGGGAGCAGGGATGGGCGCTGTCTGGAGGCTACAGTGACCCCCAGAACTGCAGAGCCGCGAACATGGGGAGTCAGGATGAGGGCAGTCCTCCTGCAGGACCCACATGGAGCCAGCCCTCAGTTCCTGGCAGGGGGGCTTGAGGGTATCTTTGGGCCCCAGTTCCTTCCTCTGTATGGAGAGGGTTGGACCGAATCATGGCCTGTCATTCTGGGTAAGTACAGAAAATTAGTATCCTTATCCCAGCCGCACGTGGGACTGAGCCAGGTGCTACGGCACTGCCATTCTGCAGTTAAGAATTGTCAGCAGCTTGGTGGACGCCATCACCCGGGGATAAAAAGCAAGTGTTCTGATCTCTGGTACGAAAATGTGTTGGTTCCCCTTCTACCACTGCAGAGCTGCAGGTCCAGTAAAAAGCTGGGACCTGCACTCGGCACAGTGTTACCCAAAGGACGCAAGCAGGGGCTGGACACAGGGCACCTTCGATTGCTCAGAGATTGGCATTCTGCAGGTCTCGCTGGGGGCTGGAGGCTTCTTCCTTGAGCACAACCCACCCTGGACCTGAGGGGCTAGCACAACCCTGAAGTTAGCAGCTGGCAGAGACAGAGCCTAGGGGCTCTACTTCCTGTCCCTGGGCCTGTGGGACTGAGAACCACATCCCATGGCTATGAAGCTCCACAATACGGATGTCCCCATGTCCGATCCCTGTTTTGTTTATGCCCCACGAATTGATTTCACAACCCACCAAAGTACCCTCACCCAACAATTACGCTTCATTGCTTGGACCAGGGTAAAAGTTAAGCTGCCCAGACTTGGGGGTCTGGGTGGAGTCTTGCTGCAGCCTGGTGAGCCGACAGGTGGCCACGGCAGCTGCTGCCTCTGAGCCCCTTTCTGGGGCTGCCCCCTCAGCTTCAGCCTGCCTGACAGTTGTAAAAAACACTGCCGACAGCTTGTATTTTCTTTATATCGTGCCTCATCCCCCCATAAAGTGTCTGAGGCAGCTTACATAGACAAAAAGTTAAAAAAATAAATGAAGACTTCAGCAAAGAGCTGGGATGAAGACGGATCCTGGACGGTGTGAGGACACAAAGTCCTCTGAGGTGGTGGGGACAGATGGAGAACTGGGCCTCAGGTTCCCCAGCCTCAAAGATGGGGACACTCAGGTGTGTGGGACCTGGAGGCAGCAAGCTTGCAGAGCATGGCTGTGCTGACCAGCCTCAGACCCCACCGTCTCTCATGAAGGGATGCACAGCCCAAAGGTGGATACAGTCACATGTCACTGACTCTCCAGGCCTCCAGGGCAGAGAGTAATTCAACAACAAGCTGCTAGCAGGGGCCCGAGCAGTGCCAGTGCTGATGGGAGGCTGGTGACACAGCTATGTCTCCCACGCAGTTCTGCCGTACGGGGCACTGCTGAGCTGGCCACAGGCGGTGGACGGGAGACTGCGTGTACCTTAGCTGTCAGGAGTGGGAGGCAAGCCCCTGTCCAGTAGAAGAAGACAGATGACAAAAGCCACCTCAAGGGGAGAGTCCCTTAGGAAGGTAGGCAGCTGAGACCTGTCATCAGTAGCTCCCAGATGCTTCAGAGAGAAGATGTGTCCTGCTTCAGCCTGTGGGCCTGAAAGCCAATCTCAGCTGCTACACTGGACACAACCCTTCAAGAAACAAAGCTCAATGGTCCAGCTGCTTGTGCCGGGTGTGCAAGTGAGCAGGCCAGGCCCTGCCCTGGTGAACTTTTGGTCTGAGATGTTCTGGTCTAGGACGTTCCAGACAGGGCCTGGGGAGGACAGCTAGCCAGTCCAGGGATCTGAGAAGAGGGAAGACACGACCTTACACACATACCACATGGATAGGAGTCAACTGTAGACAGACTCAAAAAGCAGGCATTTATACACCCTGCCCTGGTCTTTGGGAGACATTCTGAGATGTTACTGCCATTTGGTGTGTAAAACTGGCCTGACGACTGAAATGTAGGTCTCTGAGAGGGGTCAAAGCAGGTTGTATACGTCAGAGTCTTCACAGTGGTGGGTAAAAGCAGCAGCAGTGCGTGGAGTTTTACAAAAAGCCAAACAGAGACACCACCGGTGGGTAAATAAATGTATTTCATGTAACCTAAACTGGGTAAGTAGAGTTCCCCCCACTCCAGCGGCACGCATTCTTAAGTAGCCAGGGACTTGCCATATGTGTATCTGTAGATAGACCAAAGCACGTTAATCATGCAGCTGATGTACAGGTGACAGGTATAAAGAATGGCTTTTCTAAGCTTACAGGTGAAAGGCTCACCTTACTTAGGCCTGGGTTTTAGAGAAATGCCACCTCTCAGTTGGGAAGAGCCATAGCCCACCGTGAGGAAATGCCCACCCTCAGCCAGCATCCTTCTCTGTGGGACCTCGGGGGTCTTGGAGGAGGAGGGAAGGGAACAAGCCCCTCCCTCAATGCCTCCATGAGCTGCCACTGCCAACGCTGCCTACCCCCAGGCCCTGTGAGCAGTACCGAGGGAGGGGCTGTGGACAGAGAGGCCAGGGCGCTGAGGGGCACAGAGAAAACGACAGACCACCACCACAGTTTTATTCTTAAATAAATGCTCAGTCTAAGCCCAGGTTAGATGGCCAGATGGGAGGAACACGGAAGTACAGGACACCACCTTGACCCCTTGGTCTGCTGGTTGAGCAGGACCCACAACGGGTGGTGGGGGGCAAGGTGACCGCCAAGGAGGCAAGCAGGGTGGGCAGAGCAGGGGGGAGGGTGGGTAACTGACCACTTTGAGTCCACCTGTGTGGGTGGGAAGGGGCAGAAAGAACCCAGTCTGTCCCCGTTCTCTGCAAATGGGGTGGGAAAGCTCAGGTGGGGACCCTGAAACCCCGCACCCAGCCCCGAGACCCTGTACCCCGCCCAGCTCCAGATAGGTGGGATTGGCCATGCTGATAGTGAGGGACCAGTAAGTAGCAGCTGCCTGCTCCTGTGACTAATCCTTCCCAACAACGGCTCAAGAGTGAGAGGGTCCACACGCCCGCCCCAGCTCATCGTCCATGGAGGCCCACACCTCCGGTGCCAGCTCGGACTTCCTCGGGTGTCCATATGCCGGGTTCCTGAGCAGTGCTGATGCCGGCACGCCAGGGCCCAGGGTGCCAGCCGGCCAGGGAAAGGGGGGCAGAGGTCTCCATGTTTCCTTTTTGAAACCAGTCCTCAGTGGTGACGTTCCTGCTCCGATTTCCCCAGAAACTCCCTAGATCAGAGCAAAGCAATTCCATGAGCCACAACACAGGGGCCCAAATCAGAGGTGCCACCACCTCCATCCTCAAACGGCCCTGAGGAGGAGGCGGAACACACAGAGGCCACACATGAGGGAGGGCAAGAGGCCAGAGGACCAGGCATCAGAAAAGCATTCCTGTGAACTGGACAGCACTGGCAGCGTCTGACGCACGAGAAGAAAGGCCAGGTCTGTGAGCTGCCCTTCTTGTCTGAGGTCTACACTCTGCTCAAGCAATGCTCTATCAGCTCACTGTCCCTTCAGAAAGCAATGAGACCTCCACAACCATGTGGCCACACCTCCAAGAGAGATGGGCTCTGTCCCTAAAACGTCCCAAGGCGGCCAGAGAGCAACCTCAGCTTGAAGTGGAATTGTGCTGGGATGTGCCGGGCGGGGGTGGGTGGCACAACGCGTGCAGACCCGGATGGTGACGGCAGCACAGCACCAGCCACTGTCTTCACAGGGCTCACACGCTGCCACACTCCTGAGGCCAGGGGCTCTCACTGCCCGCCTCCCCCCCTTACACTGAGAGGTCCAGGGTCTTACAGAAGCCACACCCCAGCGGAGGGGCCTTGGTGGCCAGGTGGTGCCCTGGTGGAAGTGCTCCTCAGGAGGAGCTGGGCCTGGCAAAGGGAAGGGCAGGTGTTTGGTCCATGCCAAACTCCACTCCCTGCTACTGCAGCCAGGGCCTTGCCCTCACACGTGGGCCCTGCACCTAGGCTGGGGACAGCCAGTGGCTCTCTGGGTTGCAGTCCACGCCCTAGCCCTGGATTCTAGCCAGTGCACAGCAGCCTGATAGGGCCCCCAGTCTGCAGTGTTCTCAGGGACAGGAACCCGACAGATATGGGAAGAGACCTAAGGTCCGACCCAGGGCACAGCTGGGGTACCCAGTGTGTGCATGTGCGTGGTGTGTGTGTGTGTGTGCACAAGTGCACCTGTGTGTGGATGTTTGCATTGGTGTGCTCAGGCCTGTATGTGTCTGCCTGGGCATGTGTTCATGTGCCCATCTGTGTCTGTCTGTCTGCCTGTACAGCAGGGAGACCACCAGACCTATGTACCATGGATGGTCTAGAGGGTGGGGGAAGCACTTTCAAAGCCTTCTGTATGAAAGAGGGAGGCTTTCACATTACTATGACTCTTAGCCCACTGAGGCCCCTCCAAACGGTTCAGCAGCTGCCCCTGCCCCTGCCCCACCTCCCAGGCCACAGGACCCCACTGCCAGGCCTCAGCGAGTGCCTCAGACAGCCTAGGTTGATGAAGCCCAGGCAAGCAGACAACATTTCACCTCAGTATCCGTGGAAGCTCGGGGCTCTTATAGATGTACTTGTGCCTGTAGCCAAGGTCCGAATGAAAGGGGATGAACTGAACTTTGAAGTCCCGGAAGCTTCGAGAAGGTGCAGCGATGTTGTAGAGCTGGGGAGAGGGGCAGGCAGGGATCAGAGCCGAGATGAGCATCCTAGTGAGGGTCCCTCCCCTCAAACAGTGACCAGTCAGGCTGGTTCCTCCCAAGAGCAGCCCAGCTCCCCTCCCCCACTGCCGTAGCAGGGGTGCCTGTGCAGGGGGTGCTGGAGGGACCTGGGTGGCTTCTCAGCACTGTCTGCCCTCACATCTCTGCTCCCAGGCTGTCTGCTCCCTTGCTCAGGGGAGTGCTAAGGTAGAGCAGCTCCCAGTGCAAAAGGCACCCCTGGAGTGTGTCAGCATGGGGATGGGAAGAAGGGCAAGGGCTCAGACACCTGGGCGCCCCAGTCTGAGGCCAGCCAGATGCTGACCACTCATCCCCACCTCAGCTGCCCTCCCTCCACGGCTGAGTGCTGCACGGGCCTGAACTGTGCATCTCCTAGGTTTCTGTCTACATGCCCAGATCCCCACCGCATGCACACGCCTTTGAGCTGGAGAGGAGCCCACTCTGAGACGGAAGCATTCCAGGTCATGGGCTGTCTCTGATGATACGGCCGACGCCGCCCTTCTAGGGCTCAACACCGCCCCTGACCACTATGAAGTCCCAGGCGGTGCTCTTGCCTAACCCATTCTCAGCTACGAACCTAATCCCATGTCCTGGGGAGATGTACTTCAGGCAGCAAAGGTGAACCAAATTCAGCAAAAGCAAAGGCTATGGCCCACAAGACGGCATGCTATTCTTCTGGTATCAGTCCAGTCCCAAAAGGAAGAAACAGACTAGAGGTTTCCACATCAACTCTACTGACTTGGGCCACGGTGTTTGGGCTGGGGGAAAGCTCATCAAGGGGCCTGTTCCCCCCAGCCAACAGGTGCACAGCCCTCTTGCCAAGTCCAGGAGACAAGTGTCTCCCTGCCACCATCCACCTGGGCTCTGCTCCTGCAGGAAACTCTTCCCTGATGGGACCTGTGCATGCAGACGGGGGCTGTTCGCTCCTTTTCCCTGCTTCCTCTCTCTTGTGGGCTGCACCAGCTGTCTGCACCCACCCCAGCCCAGGACAGGACCCCCGTGCCCTTCCCAAGCAGCCTGATGGCAGTCCGCAGGGCAGGGCCCTCCGTGTCTGCAGCCTCGCTGTGGGGTCACGTGAAAGCATCCAGCTTGTGCCATAGGCGCTGGCGCCTCACCCCACCCTGCAGCACAAAGGACATCGTCTTGGCACAGGCCTCACTTGCCCTTCTCTTCCTCCCTAAGTATCCCTTCCAGCAACAGTACCCTTCTCCACATCTGCCTAAGCCCAGCCTGGCCCAGGAGATCAGTCCATACACAAGTGCCCTTGGGTTAGGCCTGGGGCCTCTGGGTACCTGCTTGGGCCAGAGGTAGCAGCAACTCATGACACTTACCTTTCTGCCGAGCTGGAAGGGCACAACTGGGTCATCCTCTGCATGGAGAATAAGCAGGGAGCAGGAGATGTGCTTCACACTGTGGAGGGAGGGGGGAGTTTTTTCTAGACAGAAAAAACAGGCCCGGGAATCCGGGGCCAGGGACGCGTGGTTCTCCCACACCCTGATGTGGGTTTGGGGAGGTTTTCTCAGTGGTGCTTGCCTAACAGTCTTGAATTCGTCTGGCTTCTTTTTACTAGAGAACCAAAAGTTGATTTCTTAGCTATTTCTATCAACATCTGTTCTAGCTTGTTGTTGTTCTAGCTTGTTGTTAGCTGCCACTGAGTTGGCCTACGGCTTATGGCAGCCCCACGTACAATGGAACAAAATGCTTTCTGGTCCTGCGCCATCCCTGTGAACAGCTGAGAATCAGATTGTTGTGACCCATGAGCTTTCTACTGGCTGACTTTTGCAAGCTGATCACCAGGCCTTTCTTCCTGGCCCACCTTAGTCTGGAAACTCCGCTGAAAGCTGTTCAGCATCACAGCAGCACTGAAGCCTCCACGGACAGACAGGCGTAGCTGCACATGAGGTGCACTGGCTGGGGACCAAACCTGGGTCTCCTGCGTGGAAGAAGCCAGTAATTCTACCTCTGAACCACCCCTGCCCTCATTAGCTAGGTGAGAGTGTGAATTTAAATTGAAAGGTCAATTCATTCACCGAAGTCTGGCCCCTGTGTATTTTCTGGAAATTGAAAATGATTTTTGTCAAAAGATTCTTTAAAATTTACAAAACAATACTTGTAAACTGAGTAATGTAGGTGTGCCAGGAAAGCTATTGCAAACGAATGTTGTTATGAGTCTCTTGGCCAAAAAGTCAATACCCTCTACTTTATCTTTGGTGTCAATGACAACTCAGAGCACTCCAGCTCTAAACATTTACAAATAAATTAAAATTTTCAATAGATCCAATTCAAAAGATCCAAATCCTTTCAGCTGCTACATAACAGAGCAACAGGACACCAGGACTGGAAGGGGTCTGGGTAGCTCCTGGACCACCCTCTGATGAACTGGTGGCAGCAGGAGGACGGAAAGCCTCCTCATGGCAGCTCCGGCGGTCGTGGCCCGGCACAGTGCCTGGGTCTGAGGGCACGCTGGCCCCTAGACATGTACCCGGCACCCTCGGCCGGCATTCACCGTCTGTGGCAGAGAAGCTTACGTCCTCCTGTCCTTCAGGAAAGGAGGAGGTCTCTGCTGTGCCGTGTTTTGTCATGACATTGACACGAGGTTTCTGGAGAAAGTACTGAGCCTTCAGCAACAGGCTGATGCCAATCCAAGAGGGCTTCACTTCCCAGTGGCATCGGGGCTGGGGTCAGGGGGTGGGTACAGCACTGTGCAACCCAAGCTCTCGCCTGGGCTCAGTGGGGAAAGTCGTGGCCAAGCAGCAGCTTCAGGAGGGACCAGGTACTCACTTCTCATCATTGGCAAATTTAATTCCACTGCTTGTAATAGGATCGAGGAAAAACCAGTCAAATCCAGGGAAGTATCGATATATCTGAAGACAACACGGAGACAGTTTTCAGAGTGTTTATCAAAACATCCATGCAAAAAGCAAAGGTCAAAGTGCAGGGTTCGCAAAGCGCTGTCCATAACTACCAGGCTCTAAGGGAACACGTGTGCAAGATCAGAAGACGAGGCAGAGGAGAAACGCAGCTCAGGGTCACCCCCACCCCAAGCAGGCTGACTGTGGGACCCACAACCAAAGCCAGACTCAGGGTACCCCTACACCTCCCCGCCCTCATGACCACATGCCAAAGGCCACAGAATCACTTTCCTCAAGAGGCTTCCAGATGGGTTTTGCCACTGGGGCCACAGGGTCCACCCCTCCAGGCCCCAGAGACCCAGCCACCATAGAGGCTGATCTGCACACAGCCCCACCTCAGGGCTGCAGCCAGAGTCCAGCTGAGAAACCAGACTTCCAACAGACACTAGTCCTGCCACACCTGAGAAGACAGGGACCCACGGTCATCTTTCCTCACAAGGTTTCGGTGAAAAGCAAGAACAGGGTAAAACAAAACAAAGGACTCTTCTGGCCTGGGACAGACACCAGGATGAGATCAGGACAGGTGAGCAGACCCAGAGCGCTCCCAGAACACGGGCCAGCTGAGGAAACCCTGGGCATTCAGAGCAAAAGGGAGCTTTGCCAGGCCAGGCTTTTGAAAATGAGGCTGAGGCTCCAGGGTGAGGGCCTGGAATTCCAGCATAGGTTTACTCAGGTCCCGCCATCCTCAAAAGCTGACCTGGAAAGCGAGGCAGCAGTCCACCCTTTCCACTCCTGAGAGGCTGCCCCTGGGCCCCAGGCCCCTGCCCAGCTGCACCCCACAGCCACAGCAGCACAGGGCCAGGGGTCTGTGACTACATGCCCCTACCCTGCCTTGCAAGTGACAAACTTCCTGGGCAGTCTGCAACCAGGCCTGTGCCTAAACAGGCAGTAAGTTTTAATAAATCTGCTTTTTATTAGAATATTATAATAGTAATTTCCATAATTAATTTTTTATTTTATAGTTATTGATTTAAAACTATTTTAACATTCTATAATAATTATTTTAATACTAAATTTTTAATAAAATCTCTACTTGCCACTGAAAACGGATGGCTTTTTGCTTCTTCACGGATATTGGTGAATGGAGATTCCAATATCAGTGCATCTGGTGGTGTCTCTAGACAAACAAAACAAACAGGGAACAGTGGGGTGGGCAAGAAGCGCTGACAAGATGGACTCTTCCTCAGAGGACGCCCCACTGTCTGCAGTGCCCTGTAAGCCTGGGCCCTAGTTGGGAGGGTGCCAGCCCAGATGCCTGCAGGTTCTGGTTCCCCAGGGAGCCAAGTGCCTCCCAGATACAGCAGTGAACCCAGGTGCCCACCCAGGAACCCGCCTCCACAGCACCCTCCCGCCTAGGCAGGTGTGTGGCCACGGACTGTGGAGTCACCTTGCTGAGCACAGCCTTGCGGGCCTGAGGTGGGCTGTGTGAGCTCACCAACCATGCAGCTGAGGAAGTTGCTTAAGGAAGCCAAGGCCTCTGGTCCTGCCCAGTGCTCTGGCAGGTGTGGGGAAAGCAACCGTAGGCCCCAGGGTTCCTATCCCACAATGCTAGGCTCACCCTGGCCCTGACACAGACCTAGCATAAGCCCAGCACTGCCTCTGCTGCTTGCCCGTATACGGGAGCGACAGCACCACCTGCCCCATGAGAACTTGGAACAGGGCCTGGAATGCAGCAAAAAAAAAAAAAAAAAAAAAAATTTTTTTTGCTGCATTCCAGGCCCTGTTCCAAGTTCTCATGGGGCAGGTGGTACCCCCAAAATACCAAGCTGTGGGGGAGCAAAGATGGTCCAGAAACACCCACCAGTGGGAGCTGTGGGGCCCATCCTGTGGAGGCCAGGCCTCAGGCCACACGCCAGGAACCGCAGGTGTGCTGCTCAGACAAGCTCTCTTACCTCGCTCGCAAAGGCGCCGCACCAAATTTGTTGCAACCCTGGAAAGAAAGAAAAATCATTCAGTTGAATTGTGATAAAACGTTTTAGATGAAACTGTTTTAATATCTGAAAGTAACCAGAGAAGCTGGGGATCTGTTGAGTTATTGTTGAGGCTTACGGGCAGTGGGAGAAAACAAATGCTTCCTGATTGTAAAAAATATATATAAAACAAAACAAAACAAAAAATGATTTTCTAAGCAAAATTAAGGAGATCTGAACCCAGCAAGACCATGAATAAGATAACTGCTCAAAATGAAACAAGACCCACACCTCACACCATGCACAAAAACTAACTCAAAATGGATCAAAAACCTAAATCTAAAACGGTCAGGATCATGGAAAAAAAATAGGGACAACATTAGGAGCCCTAATACATGGTATAAACAGTATACAAAACATTACTAAGCATGCAGAAGAAAAACTAGATAACTGGGAGCTCCTAAAAATCAAACACCTATGCTCATCCAAGGGACATTACCAAAAGAGTAAAAAGACTACTCACAGGCTGGGAAAAAGTTTTTAGCTACGACATTTCCTATCAGTGCCTGATCTCTAAAATCTACATAATACTGCAAAAACTCAACTGCAAAAAGATAAATAACTCAATTAAAAAATGGGCAAAATATATGAACAGACACTTCACTAGAGAAGACATTCAGGCAGCTAACAGATACATGAAGAAATGTTCACAATCATTAGCCATTAGCCATTAGAGAAATGCAAATCAAAACGACAATGAGATTCCATCTCACCCCAACAAGGCTAGCATTAACCCAAAAACATAAAATAATAAATGTTGGAGAGGCTGTGAAGAGACTGCAACACTTATACACTGCTGATGGGAATGTAAAATGGTAGAACCACTTTGGAAATCGATTTGGCACTTCCTTAAAAAGTGAGAAATAGAACTACCATACAATCCAGCAATCCCACTCCTTGGAATATATCCTAGAGAAATAAGAACCTTTACACAAACAGATATATGCACACCCATGTTCGTTGCAGCACTGTTTACAATAGCAAAAAGATGGAAGCAACCAAGGTGCCCATCAATGGATGAATGGGTAAATAAATCATGGCATATTCACACAATGGAATACTACGCATCAATAAAGAACAGTGATGAATCTGTGAAACATTTCATAACATGGAGGAATCTGGAAGGCATTATGCTGAGTGAAATTAGTCCGTTGCAAAAGGACAAATACTGTATAAGACCACTGCTATAAGAGCTCAAGAAACAGTTTAAACAGAAGAAAATATTCTTTTATGGTTACGAGAGGGGGAATGGAAGGAGAGGGGTATCCGCTAATTAGTAGATAAAAACTTTAGGTGAAGGGAAAGACAACACACAATACAGGGGAGGGTCAGCACAACTGGACTAAACCAAAAGCAAAGAAGTTTCCTGAATAAACTGAATGCTTCGAAGCCCAGCGTAGCAGGGGCAGGAGTTCGGGGGCCATGGTTTCAGGGGACATCTAAGTCAATTAGCATAATAAAATCTATTTAGAAAACAGATTTTATTTGGAGAGTGGTGTCTGGGATCTTACACGCTATCAAGTGGCCACCTAAGATGCATCAATTGGTCTCAACCCACCTGGATCAAAGGAGAATGAAGAACACCCAAGGACACAAGGTAATTACGAGCCCAAGAGACAGAAAGGGCTACGTAACCCAGAGACTACATCAGCCTGAGACCAGAAGAATGAGATGGTGCCCAGCTACAACCGATGACAGCTCTGACAGGGAAAAGAACAGAGAACCCCTAAGGGAGCAGGAGAGCAGTGGGATACAGACCCCAAATTCTTATAGAAAGACCAGACTTAATGGTCTGACTAAGACTAGAAGGACCCCGATGGTCATGGCCCCCAGACCTTCTGTTAACCCAGGACAGGAACCATTCCCAAAGCCAACTCTTCAGACAGGGACTGGACTGGACAATGGGATAGGCAAAGACGCTGGTGAAGAATGAGCTTCTTGGATCAAGTAGACACTTGAGACTATGTTGACATCTCCTATCTGGAGGAGAGATGAGAGGGAAGAGGGGGTTAGATGCTGGTGTAATGCACATGAAAGGAGAGAGTGGAGGGAATGAGCGGGCTGTCTCATTATGGGGAGAGCAATTAGGAGTATATAGCAAGGTGTATATAAATTTTTGTATGGAGACTGACTGGATTTGTAAACTTTCACTTAAAGCACAATCAAAATAAAAAAAAAATGATATCTGCTCAACAACGCGTTCTGGGAGCTGTGTGGTTATAAGAAGGCTTCCAGGAAGACAGATGCCCAGCTGGGCTATGGTCAGGATGCAGGACCCCTGGAGGGGTACTGGGTGGGCTTGGTGGCCCCCAGGCACTGGCTGGCCCCCTCTGGCAACCTCACCTGGGACAAACTCCTTTGAATCATAGTTCCCTCCCCTCAGCTGATACACCAAGGCTAGTATGGACACTGCTGAGCTGGGCAAGAAAGGGGCACCGAGGGCAGCCCTGCCAGCTTGGAAGGAGAGCTTCTTGTAGCCCAGGACCAAGAGGCCCTCTCCTGAGACACTGACAAGCCACAGCTCCAGGATGAACTGTAGGATGCTGTCCAAGGGGAAGGCCAGAGTTGGGAGGGCCACTTCCTCAGACACAGGGCGGTGAGGTGGGAAACGTCTGCTGAGGTTCTTGGGGTCTGGGCACTGAGAGCAATGGGTCCTTTCAGAAACACTCTGGACTGCCCAAAAACTGAACATGAAAATGCGCCCTGTCTGAGCAGAGGTGGGAACTGAAACACCCACTGCCTCCTCCCACAAGTTCTCTGGTAAGCCAGTGTCAGCTGAGCGGTCAATCTATTCACAAGTGTCCCCGGTCTGCATACTCGAAGCATGACGGCACTGGATTTGATAACAAGCACACACATCTTGAAGTCAGGCTTTGCTCAAGTTAGTTGGTAGATGTGACAGCCCAAGAGCATCCTGAGAACACCAGAACGGTCTGTCCATGGCCTGAGGGCTTAGCCTGGCCCCACACCTGTGCCCCCAGAAACATGCACCTCCACCACACCTGCCCATAATGTCTCAGTCATTTTGGGGTTGAGAAGTTAAAACAGCTCAAACTCTTTATGGTCTCCTGTGCTGCTTCAAACACCTCCTCCCTATAGAGATGAGGAGGGCAAAGATTTGGGGTACTAACAGTATGTCAGGGTTCCCTTTGATACTTCTCTTCAGATTACGGGCTGGAAAAGCTGCCCCTGAAAGACCTATTCCTGGTAAAGGCCACATCCTCCAGGAACTACTCACCTGGTACCCACAGAATAGCCCCAAATGTACACAGGGGACATGCAGGAAATGCCCACCCAGTGCCCACTGAGTGCCCCAAATGTACAGAGGGCATATGCGAGAATCACTCACCCGGTGCCCAGGGAGTGTCCCCAAATATATACCGGGTTGTCACCACTTCTTGCTTTGATCCAGTCAAAAACGTGGAGTGCATCATACGTCATGCCCTGCTCAGACGGCGTTCCTGCTGAGTCACCCCAACCTGGAGAAGGGTATAGGAAGAGCTGAGACCACGGTCATAACCTGACACACACAACACAAACACATGTGCATGTGTGCACAGACACACACACACACACACAAGAAGGGCCCACACAGCACTTGAGCCCAGAACCAGGAGAAGCGACCTTGCAGCAGACTGGAAATGAGCTGTCCCTCAGGGCACGGGCAAAAGATCCACTACCTGAGGTTCCAGCCACAGTGCTGGCCACCTGTTCTGCTGGGCAGAGTGGGTAGTGGGGCGAGGGCGGGTGGCCTGTCTATCCAGCATCAACGAGGGGCAGATGTGGGGCCGTAGCAGTCACTCTCCCCATGCTGGCTCCCTGGTCCCTGGCTTACTGGCCAAACCCAAGGTCCCCTCAGCAGTAACTCTAAGTTGATGGGCTGCAAATCTGATTGCCAAGTAACAAAGTGCTGAGTCAACAAACTACCTCCCAGAAACCTTAAAGCTGGCCTGACACATGTCCGGGCTAGAGCTCCCCCACAGGTAAGAAAATCCTAAAATGCTGGGGCCAAGTGGCTCTCGATCTTCCCTGCAGGGTAGGTCATTCTCTTGCTCTTCTGGTCGAGGGTGCTGTTATCAAAACCCACAACCCCACATGCAGGGATGCCCCTACAAGCCCCTCTCCTACTTCTGCTACCTCCTTACCCCTGTTACAATCCCTAAAGTGAGCAGGTCATCCATGCACCCTTGACTGAGCCCTGAGGAACTGCTGTGAGACAGGGCATTCAGATCCTGAGACCTCAGCTGATTACTGATCCTGTGAGACAGGGATGTTCACACTCACCCCTGAGACATCTGCCAGCCACTGACCGTCACGCAGACAGAGATGGTCAGACCGACCCCAAGACCCCTGCCAGCCACAGATTTGTACAGACAGGAGCAGTCAGACTCAACCCCGAGACCCCTGCCAGCCACAGATTTGTAAAGACAGGGGCAGTCAGACTCAACCCCGAGACCCCTGCCAGCCACAGACTTGTGTTCATCAACCTACCGGCACTTCAGGCCTTGGTGATGGTCGGCCCAGGCAGGGAGGCGGAACAAAACAATTTCCCCACCAATGATTCCAGGCCAGGCCAGGCACCCTGGACAAGGACCACGGGGCTCCCTGGAGCACCTGGACACCAGCTGGGCAAGACACTGGGCCTGGTCCTGACTTCTCAGCCCAGCTGCCGTCCAGCTCCAGACAGGTGGCAGGCAGTCAAGAGGCTCCAGGGAAAGAAGGGAAATAAAGAGGCAATTTTCTGGCTCAAGGCAACTCTGACCTCTGACCCAGAAAGGGAAGGGGACTTGACTTTACGCCAATATCTCTGTCCCCACATTACCAACTTCCCTGGCATCAACATTTGAAAAATACCCTTTCCACTGGCCTCCCTTACTTAGCCCTGAGTCTCCAGGAAAGGTCAAGTACAAGGGTCATTTTTAGCAGCTGGGCAGTGAGTCATCATCAAATGATCTGAAGGCACGAGCTGTAGAAAGAGTGGGTTCTGCCGTCTGAGCAAACCTAGTGTCTGTGTGCAGGGCGACCCACCTGGCCTCCCAGACAGTCCTGATTAGGGAGGGAGCAATGTGGGGAGGCAGGAGAGACAGGTTCAGGACATGCAGAGACAGAGTCAGAGATGCAGACACAGAGAGATAGGCAGACACACAGGCACAAAGACAGGTACAGAGATGTGGAGACAGAGACAGAGATGCAGGTGCAGAGAGACAGGCAGAGACACAGGCACAGAGACACAGACAGTTACAGGAATGCAGAGACAGACAGAGACAGGTACAGACATGGGCACAGACACAGAGATAGGTGCAGAAATGTAGAGACAGAGATGCAGGTACAGAGAGAGACAGGCAGAGACACAGGCACAGAGAGAGGTACAGAGATACAGAGACAGATGCAGGCACAGGGAGAGGCAGGCACAGAAACACAGGTGCAGAGATGTAGAGACACAGAGACAGAGGCAGAGGAGGCTGGTAGGGGGTAGGGTGGGGAGTGCAAGGTGAGGAACGGGGAGAGGCTGAAGCATCTGACAGGGTGGAGCCCAGTTTACCCTCCTGGCAGTTCCATCTTAGTCCACTGAAGGATATTCATAAAGCAGAGTCTCCTAGAGACATCACCCCTGGACGTATGAAAAGTGCTGCTGGGTCAGGTCCCCAGGAGCTTCTTGTACAGGTTAAAAACACAAAGACTCAGTAAGAACTGAGAAGAAAGTGCTTGAAGCTAACTGTGGAATTTCACTCCTTGTTAGAAGTACAGGAAGCAGAAAGGGAAAAGGATGCTTCCTTTCTTTACCCTACAGTCTGTAGCATGGAGAAGAGGAGAGGGAACTACTTTCTAGCTCCTTCTCCATTTGAAGTTTTGCCCTAGTCCAGAACTAAAGTGAGAGAACCACCCCGCTGTAGGCAGAATAATGACCTCACAAAGATGTCCACGTGCTAAACCCCCAAACCTGTGACTATGTGAGGCTACATGGAAGGGGGATTATAGCTGAAGATGGAATTAAGTTTGCCAATCTGCTGACCTTGAGATTGGGAGAGGATTTTGGATTATCCAGGTGGCCCAATGTAACCACACGCGTCATTATAAATGAGAGGCAAGCAGGAGGTCAGAGGCAGAGAGCCACAAAGTGAGAATGACTTGACCCGCCACTGCTGGCTTTGAAGATGGAAGGGGGCCACAAGCCTAGGATCGCGGATGCCATTAGAAGCTGAAAAAGGCAAGGAAACAGTGTCTCCCTGGAACACCCTGGAGGAAAGAAGCCTTGCTGACCTGACACCTTGATTTTAGCTGTGAGATCATTTCAGGCTTCTGACCTCCAGAGCCATACAATCATAAGCTTGTGTGTTGTTTTAAACCACTAAGTTTTTAGTTATTTGTTACAGCAGCAGAAGGAAGCTGATACAACCCCCACATCCAGCCAACAACAACCAGGCATCCCTTTATTGCTACTGTAGGACTGTATCGAGAAATACACTTTTAAAACATTTGCTTGATACTAACACCAAGTATCTTTCACGCTCTGTAAGGTAAAATGCTGTTAGAGTATATCAAACAGTTGACTCTTGATTTGAAAAAACATGACCTTTCAAGTGGTAACCTCAATGATTCATTCAAAAAAGGAAGAAATACTTTTTCTCTCTTAACCCATGGCCGTTTTCCCAACTCATAGCGACCCACAGGACAGAGGAGAACTGCGTCATAGGATATCCGGGGCTGTAAACCTTTATGGAAGCAGACTGCCACATCTTTCTCCCATGGAGCGCCTGGTAGGTTCAAACCTGCTGACCTTTCGGTTAGCACCTGAGCACTTAACCACTGTACCACCAAGACTCCTTTTTCTCTTAGCAGTTCTCTGGTTTGTTTTCAGAATAAGACAGGCTCTGCTGAACATAAAAGCTGTTGGGAATATCTGAGTCCAGCAGAGAAACAAAACAGCGCTTCCTACATGTCTGTTCCTCTGAGAGAGGGCGTATGCTCGGAGCCCCATCGGAGGGCCCCCAGTGAGACATGCCACCTGTTCTAGCCTGCTCTACCCTCATTCACTAGGTTTGCTCAGAGGGGTCACCTGTGAATCAAAGGATGGGTCGGAAGGAGACTGCACTCAGATGCCTCTTCCAAAAGAAATCTCACCTCTGTAATCAAAGGTGACAACATGGTAACCAAGGGAACTCAGCACCTGTGAAGTGAAAAATAAACATTTTTGAAAACAAATCCAAGCATCTCTGATGAAGGCAACTGTGCCTCTGACTAAAGTCACCCACAGTATTGCCTTGATGTCCTGTACACAGGGGAGGGAGCTCAATGGTGATCTTCTGGCTTGGGGGGCTTCAAACACCCTAGCAAAAAGGGCAGGGGACAGGCAAGAGGAGGAATTCCAGAGCCCTGACCTCGACCTGGGACCCTTTACTGCAATCCAGCATTTCTCAGACTTTGTTCTCTCAATTGAGGTGGCCGTTCAGGGCTGAGGAGGAGAGAATGTGCATGCCGTCATGAGCAGACCTGCACACTGGGCTGTCCTGGAAACACTGTCCAGTCTCATCTGTCAGTGCCAGTATCTGGCAAGTGTTTTCTAACCTGAGTTTCCCTAATAGATGGGAGGGGTAAGAGGGCAGAGAGACTGCAGGGACTTACTTGCCAGGTCTCTTTCTTTGACATGATCTGATCTGGAGCAGAGGTATCTATTCTGTTTGGGGCCAGCCCAAACCACTCTTCCTAAATGCTTTAGGTTTATTTCAGTCTTTGCAGTGGGTACTCCTACATTTCAAGTGCATTCCTGGGGAGCAGGAAGGCCACAGCTACACAAAACCCACTTCAATGTCATTCCTTGGTGGCATCATGGGCAGGAAACAGCAAGCAGGGCTGAGTCTCTTCCTCTAAGAAGCCACATGGAGGGTTGACTCCACTGCTAAGCATATGGAAATACTCTGTACCCTGCACGCAGGCATTCATTCCCCTGCCCTGATGGGATCCAATGTACAAAGCTCAAGGAGAAAAAGCCCTCCAACAGCCCAGAGCTGTAATGTACCCACACATCTGCTTATGCTCCTTCTTGCCCTGCTAGCATATGCAGATGTCCATTTGCGGGAAGCATAAAGGGGACAAACGTGGGTGGCTCTGACACCCAAACAACCCCTAATGAAGAGCACAGCCAAGCAGAAGCATGGGTGCGGTTGCCTGCGCCACTGGAGAGCTGCTCTGCACCTCGGGAGTCCTGTGTGGATACCTGTGCCACTGAAGACCTACTCTGTACCTCGGGAGTCCTGTGCCACTGGAGAGCTGCTCTGTACCTCGGGAGTCCTGTGTGGATGCCTGAGCCACTGGAGAGCTACTCTGTACCTCGGGAGTCCTGTGTGGATGCCTGCGCCACCGGAGAGCTGCTCTGTACCTCGGAAGTCCTGTGGGAGCCTGCGCCACTGGAGAGCTGCTCTGTACCTCGGGAGTCCTGTGCGGGCCTGCGCCACTGGAGAGCTACTCTGTACCTCGGGAGTCCTGTGTGGATGCCTGCGCCACTGGAGAGCTATTCTGTACCTCAGGAGTCCTGTGTGGATGCCTGCGCCACTGGAGAGCTACTCTGTACCTCGGGAGTCCTGTGGGGGCCTGCGCCACTGGAGAGCTATTCTGCACCTCTGGAGTCCTGTGGGGGCCTGCGCCACTGAAGAGCTACTCTGTACCTCAAGAGTCCTGTGTGGATGCCTGCGCCACTGGAGAGCTACTCTACCTCGGGAGTCCTGTGGGGGCCTGCGCCACTGGAGAGCTACTCTGTACCTCGGGAGTCCTGTGTGGATGCCTGCACCACTGGAGAGCTACTCTGCACCTCGGGAGTCCTGTGTGGATGCCTGCGCCACTGGAGAGCTACTCTGTACCTCGGAAGTCCTGTGGGGGCCTGCACTCAGCATGCCAGGAGTGTCTGATTCGAGTCTGAGAGCACGTCCTGTTGGATGTGGGGATGTTTGTGCCAGCACAAGTCTGTGACCCTGCAACTTGCAGTGCAGTAGAGCTTCCTGACCACAGAGCTCTCCTCATTCATCATGTTTATGAGTAACACATTTCAAACATGTTTTACGTAATTTGCCAATATCTGCCACATGATCCACAAAATAAACACACTCTGATTTTAAAAAGCACCCTCGAGACAGCACTGTGGGAAGCATTTTAAGGCAGAGTCCAATAGGGAACTGCCTTCCAGCACTTCCATAAAAAGCCGTATTAAAAGAACTAGTCATGATCGACTTTCAAAATTATGACTTGCTTCTTGCTAGCCTCCTAAAATGACAGTCAGAAAGCAGCACGTAGAACATGGTCTGTGCTTCCCGTGCACAGGTTGTTTGTGTCACCCTGTGCCTGCGCCTTACCTTGTACAGCTCCACACGGTGGTCCCCTCCCCTAGAGTGTCACGGGAGAAGAAACAAGAAAAGTAGGTATTAGCACATTTTCTCAAGCGGTCAGGCCCAGAGTCACACTGCAGAGTCTGGGTCTTTTGTGGCCTGTTCCCCAAATCCCACACTAAGGAGGTACAGTGCAGTGAATTACTTAATATGGCCCTCTGGCCAGTCTTTGTGATCTCCACACAGTTAGGTGGGACTATGCAAACAGGGTGTATGGAACCTGTGACGGTTAAGTGTCAGTTTGGCTGGGCCATAGTTTTCAGCGGTTTGGCAGTTGTGTAATGATGTAATTCAGCAGTTATATAATATCATCCTCCTCCATTTTTGTGGTCTGATGTAATTATCTCCATTTTGTGATGTGCTGTCCTTTATGTTAATGAGGCAGGATTAGGGTGGGATGTATCTTGAGTCACCACCTTACTAGAGTGTGTGACTCAAGCCACCCTGCTTATCTCAGTCACCACCCTTACCACTCTTACTCAAGTCACCACCTTTCATCACCTTACTGAAGTCACACCCTTGCTTGAGTGGAATCTTTTATAAGAGATAAAAGGAGAGAGAAATGAGCACAGAAGTGGGGACCCACTACCACCAAGAAGTAGAGCTAGGAATGGAGCATGTTCTTTGGACCTAGGATCCCTGCACTGAGAAGCTCCTAGAACCAGGAAACAGAGAAACACGGATGTAAGACCAGAGATGATGAGAGACAGAGAGAAACAATGGCAGAGAAACAGAGGCAGCAGAACCAGGAGACCAGTGGGAGGTAGAGTGGTGAGTGTGCCGACCCAGAGTGAGAAAGCTGAGTACCTTTGGGTAGGTGGTTTGCTGGCAGAGTGGGGTGTCTCTGGGCACTTGCCTGAGCAGGCCAGAGGCTGGGCAAGATGCCCAAGGGGCTGAGAGGCTGAGGGCCAGAGAGAGGCCTGCCTGGGGGCATGGGTGAGAAGAGCCTGTCCTGACCAAAAAACTGTACCCTGAGTCGCTTCTGATCCTGAACTATAACCTGTTATTTCCCTAATAAACTCCATAATTGTGAGTATAGTCTGTGAATTCTTTTGGTCACTGCAGTGTATTGTCAAACCCAGCAGAGAAGTACAGTGCCACGGGAGGGGTGGCTGGTATCAAGATTGGTGAAGATTTTGGACAGAGGAAGTACGTCTGTCCTCCGCTTCACAGGAATCACCCTTGAGCTGTCGGTCTTGATTCTCCTTCCCCCCTTGAGAAGTTAACGGTCAGATGCCCCTGTCACACCACTTTTATAGTTGGTGTCAGAAGTGGAAGGAGAGGCTGATGTTAGAGATGATGGAATGGTACAGCAGTTTGGAAAAGGTGGGTATTTGAGACATCTTTAACCTCTGCCTCATAGGAACTAGCTTTGTGGTGATGCTTCTAAAAGAAATTATTCAGGAAGGGTCAATGTGGACAAGTGACTCTCTCCTTGTGTCACCAAAGTGGTCCCAGGTTTGCCTCTGGCAATACTATGCAAAGCAAGGGACAGTCTTAGCATTTTGGGGGACTTCTTAATTATAGCTTTTAACTTTATTTTAGAATGGGTCACTCACACATATAGTACAAAATTCACCAGATACAAAAGGATATATAGTAAGCTTGCCCCACTCCTGCCCAGCCATCCAGTTCCTTCCCTCAGCTTCCTGTGAGACCATCCATGCACAAAGAAGCAAGTGCACTTATTTACTTTAACACACACATGGGCCACACCATGCACATTTTCTGCAGCTTGTCTTTTTCACTTAATAAATCTTAGCCAACTTCCAGTACATTCTTTTTAGTGGCTGTTCACTTTCTTTAGCTTGTTCTCATTGCATGTTTTTTTTGCTGTTTCCCACCTGTTGCTAATCTAAGTTCTGCTGCCGTGACCACTGTCAACTTATGTCCTCTCACACACATGTGCTTCCTGTGGGTCACATTCCTGGATATGGATGTGGGGGCTGACGGTGTGTACAACAGTCATCCTGGCAGTTAAGGCCAAATCCTTCTTCAAAAAGGTGCTAGCCTTCTACCAGCAGTGTCTAAGAATGATTGTTTCTCTAGCCCCAGACCAGAGTTTCAACAGTTTATTTCTTACTCTTGAGGCTGAACATTCTTTCACACGAACAAATTGTTTCACATGTTTATGTTTCTCTGTCTGAGAATGATCTATCACCTCTTCCCACTTTTCTGTCGTGTCATTGCCTTTTTCTTATTGTGGACATACACTAGAGTAGGAGCAGGGGCTACCTTGGGAGGGAAGAGCCAAACTGGCAGGTGGGACAGAATGCTGAAGGATCTCTCATCCTCTCTATACTTCTGAGTTGTTTTGTTTTTTACATGGAGCATTTGACCATTTCATGTATGTGTATCAGGGGAGGGAGGTTTCTGTCGGGAGACAAAGAAGAGAAGGAAAACCAAAAACCCACTGTCCTTCAGTTGATTCTGACTCATAGCGACCCTATAGGGCAGAGCAGAACTGTCCCATAGGGTTTCCAAGGAGCACCTGGGGAATTCGAACTGCCGATCTTTTGGTTATCAGTCATAGCTCTTAACCACTGTGCCACCAGGGTTTCCAAACAAATACAAGCTGAATTAATATGCTTTTCCCTTCACAATTTTACACAGTACCATGCTGTCATATGTAACACAGAAGTAAAGAAAACAAAGGACTGAGTTTCAAGACCAGAGGGAAACACGGCAAAGTGTTTTCAGTTATCTTTGGGAGAGTTCCCGGTGGCTCTTTTCTAAATTTTCCAAATTTCCTACATTGAGCAAAAAAGCAGAGGTGTCCAGAGTGTGTACAATAGTTGCAGTGGCCCAAGGAGCGTGGGTCCTAGAAACAGAAGCAGAGGTGAGGAGCACAATCACATGCTCTCTCTGCACATACAATCATGACTGCATCTGGAATTGCTCAATTAACCACAACTGAGCAGACAGCAGCAGGCCCAGGCTAACCAACAGGAGGACAGCCCAGTGGGCTGGCAAGTCGTCCCTGTTACCAGCATCTATATAACTTCCAACCGTAAAGATGGCTTATGACAACTTAAGTAGGAACACTTCCTAATTCGTCAACAGGCTTCTTCTGGGCCACAAAAGTTTGCACTGGTGGCAGTTACCATGGGGGCGGGGGTCGTGGATGATTCTCCTATATAAACTGTACACTCTGTGAGGATAAGATCCTGTCTAAATCAGTTACCATTCCCTCATCTGGGCCTAGCACATAAAAACCAAAAACTCACTGCTCTCCAGTTGATTCTGACTCATAGTGACCCTACAGGACAGAGCAGAACTGTCCCATAGGGTTTCCAAGGAGCACCTGGGGGATTTGAACTGCCGACCTTTGGCTAGCAGTCATAGCTCTTAACCACTACGCCACCAGAGTTTCCAAACAAATACAAGCTGAATTAATATGCTTTTCCCTTCACAATTTTACACAGTACCACGCTGTCATATGTAATTCAGCAGCATTGGACCTCATGATCCCCGTGAGTTATACTAGAAACCTGGCCATCCTTAAGACTGTGTCAACGTAAAACATTCTGATTTCCAGACTCCAGGGCTGCTGCACCCTGCAGCAGGTGCCCTACAGAGTGGAGGAGATACCAGCCAGGGACTGCACTTCTGTGATCAGAGAAGGCACCTCGAGGAGCCACGTGAGGCACAGTGAAACAAGATACAGGCAGGGGCAATGTGGTGAGAAGGGCAGACACATAGGGCACAGAAAACCTGTAGCACAGGTAGTCTCTGGCGGAAGGAGTGGGGAGGAAAAGAGGAACCTGACAGTCACAATATCCCTTTTAAACCTGAAGGTATAGCAGGTTTTGTCTTTTGTACCAGTCGCTCCATGGAAACCCTATGGGGCAGTTCTACTCTGCCCTGTAGGGTCGCTGTGAGTTGAAACTGACTTGCTGGCAAAGTGTTTTGTTTTGTTTTGTTTACCATGTGATTGGCATTGCTTAACTGAACCTCATTCATAGCAAACCACAAAATTTTCTCATTTATAGTGTCAAAGACAGAAGTTGATAGCAGTTATCTTGCTTTGATTTTAGGCTTTTCCTTATCCATGAAACCAAGTATTCACTTTAAAGAAATCCCTGACCAAAGTTAATCTCCACCAGCGGCTTTTCTTTCACTCAAAGTTGCAAATCCTCTCTTTCCAGCTTGAAGCCAGGTTTACCAAATTTGAATTCCAAAAGATAGGGCTGGCTGGAAGGCCACAGACCATCATGTGACCTGATATTCCTTGATCACACTAAAAGGAGGAGGGCAGGGTTCAATCAATCACATTAAGATTAGTCAGTGGTTGATCTATATTTCTCCCTCCTCTTCTCTTTATGAGTTAGTGTCTTAGTTACCTATCTAGTGCTGCTATAACAGAAATACCACAAGTGGATGGCTTTAACAAACAAAAATGTATTCTTTCCCAGCCTAGGAAGCTAGCAGTCCGAATTCTGGGTGCCAGCTCCAGGTGAAGGCTTTCTCTCTCTTTTAGCTCTGGGGGAAGGTCCTTGTCATCAATCTTCCCCTGATCTAGGAGATTCTCCATGCAGGAACCCCGGGTCCAAGGGACAGGCTCTGCTCTCAGCACAGCTTTCTTGCTGGTATGAGGTCCCCTCTTCTCTCTGTTTGCTTCTCTCTTTTATAATTCAAAAGAGGTTGGCTTAAAGCACAATCTAATCTTGTAGGCTGAGGCCTGCCTCATTAAGGTAACTGCTACTAATACCATCTCATTAACATAGAGATAGGATTTACAACACTTAGGAAAATCACATCAGATGACAAAATGGTGAACAATCACACAATACTGGGAATCGAGGCCTAGCCAAGTTGATACACATATTTTTGGGGGACACAATTCAATCCATGACAGTTGGTATTGACTTGAGGACAATGGGTTTGGTTTTTTTGTTTTGTTTTCTTCTCTTTATAAGCCCAATTGTACCTAGCTTCTTGGATACATTTGCTTTTTCTGGCATGAAAATGCTCTCCCTGTATGCATATAGAATAACTGCCCAGAATAAACCTTTTGTTCAAATTTCAGTGAGTTTTGGTTATTTTTAACAACAGCAAGATGTCGCAAGAGCTGTTGTAGCTACTTGCTCTTTGAAAAGCAGCTGGACCAAAGACAAAAGCAACTTGCAAAGTGCACACCAGGTCTACCCCTGAGCATAGGCCCTGATTTTGCCCTTACCTTCCAAGGTGTGTGTAGCTGCTCTGTAGTGCCCTCTTCCACCACACATACCCCACCCCCGTGCTGCTCCCCTCCAGGAAGGTCCAGGCAAGGTTCTCCTGACTGGTTCTGCCTATGAAATGCCCTCTTCCCCGCCTGCCAACGTGGCTCAAGGCATCACACTGTGATGGCCCTGCACTACATGGACTCCTTGCAGGCTCTCATATGCAACCTAAAAAATCTTGGCACCAGTGATTTAGAAAATAATATTGGAATCATTATTCCCTGTCCTTGAGTATAGACAATGTGACCCAGCTAAAGCTGGGCCCACAGGAACTCACAAAGGCACATCAACTGAGCCCCGAGGAATAAAGACAATAGATAGGATAATCTTGGAAAATATCTTTTAGGGAACTTTGCACATAAACCAATCAAACAGAACACAGAAGACTTCCCACTCTTATCTTTCTGTATTAACATATGGTCAGTAGAAATTGTTGGACCTGTGAAGAACCTCCTGACTGTTGTCACTGAAACCTGTACCAATGATTGTTGAGAGGGACAATTCAAAACGTAGGATCACACTTCCTAGCCAGTCTGTGAAAAGGTGAAACTTTCAATGGTTTGCCCCTTTTTGTGTTAATATATACTGATGACTCTGTAATGTTTTTTGGACTCCAACAGACATGGCTGTGGCAGCATGCTTGTCCGTTTTCCCATTCTTGCTTATTCCGTAATATTTCCTTGGATTTGGGCAGCCATTGGCTCTGGCAGGATGCTTGTCCACTTCCCACTTTTGTCTTTTTGAGTGTATGCCGGCCGAATGAAACTTTTGTTTTGCTTTATTAAACTTTGTGATGTTTTTTCCCCGACAACACCAGTGACCCAGGCTGTTTTCCAAGCAAGACTTTGCTCCAAAAATGTACCTCCTCCCACTCTTCTTATCCCCAGGGCACTCCTACATGATGTGATGTCTTTAAAGCAGGGATAACCACTCAAATTCCGGCCAGTTTGAAGGAGGTGCCATTAAACCCATTCATGATAAAACTGGGATAAAACTGGGTAAAGACTTCATATGCCATAAACAGCTCATAAAGATGCACCGATATTACTAGTTTTATGTCCAGGACAGAGAATTCATAGGATCACCCTGAATACACGGCAGGAGGTACAGTCTGATAGGATTAACTTGTTATGAGTGCTCAGTTGGGGTCTCTTCAGTGGCCTCTCTCTACCTGCAGCCACCCTCTGAGACCACCACTATTCCTTTCTCAGCACTTCGTGGTCTTTTTTTCCAGGAAGTTGCAGGAGTGCACTGGATCAGGTTTCACCTGTCTGTGCACTGGAGCCATCCAACAGGTAGATGGTGCAGAGCCAGCCACACCATAAGAAAGTGGATATGTACCTTGCGTTCATCAGCCCAGGATGGCGGACCCAGTAGTGCCAGCTACATAGTTCACCAGAGACCACATTCTCCAAGGACAGCTGTAAGGTGTCATTAGTACCCCTTCTATGAGTGAGTACTGCTTTCTTACTCACTGGAAGCCTCGTTCCCTAAAAGCACAAACTGCCAGACACCTTGCCGGTGGAAACCACATAGGTAAAAAAAAAACACCCACTCCTGCCAGGGGGAGCTAAGTCACTTTGACATGGAGAAGCGGCTCCCATTCCAATCCCAGTGCAGAGCTTCAGAGAAGCGGTTTCTGGACGCAGCTTCCTACATCTGTCTAACACTGTGGTTCCCAAGTAAGCAGGACCCGGGTCCACTTGCAGTCCAGACCTGACGTTGAGTCAGTGGAAACACTGCCTCAATTAAATTTCACATGAACTCCACCCTCCCCGCAAAACCCCACATTAACACCACCTTTTCCTTTGTTCTTGAGACGCCCCGTGAGGTTGCACCGGTGTGTATGCTTCCTCATCGCAATGGGCTAATAACCTGATTCTGTGAGACCACAGGTTTTCTCCTGGCAGTCTTAGCTGCCTGGGCTAACGCTCCCCTAAAAGTAGCTGTGCAGGGCAGGGAGATGCATCTGTGTGGGCTCTCACCTAGTGCCCGCATTGCCATGCAGATACAGAACGATAGGGTGGTTAGAAGCCAAGGTGTCCTCATACCACATCTGGTCCTTTCCTTGGGCGTTCCTCCACCAGACAGCTGGGACGGTGTGCCTAGAAACAGAAGCAGAGGCAAGGGGCACAGTCACATGTACTTTCTGCACTTACAATCACATATGCCCCTGGAATCGTTCAATTAACCACAACTGAGCAGAGAGCAGCAGGCCCAGGCTAACCAACAGAGGACAGCCCGATGCGCTAGCAAGTTCTCCCTGTTACTAGAACAAGCATCTAGGTAGCTCCCAGCTGTAAGGAAGGCTTATGACAACTTAAGTAGGAACCCTTCCTGATTTGCCAAAAGACCTCTTGTGGGCCATAGGTTTGCACTGGTAGCAGTTACCAGGGGGTGGGGTCAAGGATGACTCTCCTGTATAAACTGTAAGCTAATTCAGCAGCATTGAATCTCACGATCCTCATGAGCTGTACTAAAACCCAGTCACCCTAAGACTCCATGTCAACGTAAACATCGTGATTTCCAGACTCCTGCTTATGAACTACCAGAGCAGACCTATCTCTGCAGGAGCCTTTCCAGGTTGATACAAAAAAAAAACCCCAAACCTATTGCTGCTGAGTCAATTCCGACTCATAGAGACCCTATAGGACAGAGTAGAACTGTCCCATAGGGTTTCCAAGAGCTGCTGGTAGATCTGAACTTTTGGGTTGCAGCTATAGCTCTTAACCACGGCACCACCAGGGCTGATACAGGCAGCCTGTAACTGCTGGAAACGAAGTCTGTTTTCGGAAGCGGGCGACTCCTGCTCTGTGCTTTACCCTCAGCCCTGTCTGGCCAAGGCCTCCTTCAGAGAAGACACCAAGGGTAATTTTAACTCAGGTCAAATCATATTCTATTAATCACTAGTGAGGGCCTGCATTAGCAAGACTTTTTAAAGATTCTGGTGAGAATTTTTTTTTTTTAATTAAGTAACCAATCTCTCATGTCCTAGGTCTTAAGTTTCAGCATCTCATTTCTCATATATCTCTGATTCTTTAAAGGGGATCACCTTTTGGGGGGTGTTCTGACCAGTGTAATTATAATGCCTCTGGGAGGGAAAAGTACACTTTAAAAGGAGCTAGGAGCTGACATGCTTCCAGTGGCCACCCTACCCCAAACCTGGGGTTACTGACAAGGGCCCAACTCCCTGGGCCTCCCTTCTCCTGCTGCTAAGAGAGGAGAAATCATGTGCACAGATGGGTGGCTGCGAAGGAGCTGACGGTGAAGAGTGCCCGGCCTCATTCTGGGCATCAGGCCCTTCTTTCAGGAAGGCTGTGGGAGGACCAGGCAATGGGCAAGGAGGTGAACTGGAACTCACTGCTCACCCCCGGGAACACCAAGCCACTCTGACACCACATACCCTACCTGTACTTACAATCACAACTGTATCTAGAATTGCTGAATTATCTCAGGCGTGGGCTGGAGCAGTCTCCCAGTGAACGTGCAGCGCCTTTGTCATTACCTTGAGACTTGCTATCACTGTCACTGAATAAAACCCTTTTTTGGGTAACTGATAATTTATGTAAGTACTATTAGTATGTAAGTACACTCCTCATGCAATGACTGCCCTATTTGAGCAGAAAACCCTGATAAACCACTAATTCTTCAAAACACAGACACATACAATAACCAACAGGAAGGCCACCCAAGTTTTACTAAGCAAATCAAGCTTTTGACAGAAGATAGAAAACTGAAGTATCTGACATGCATACATTGGTCAATAAATTTTAGATAAAATCAAGATAGAAGATGACATAAGAATCTAATTCCTGCATTAATTTCCTTCCTTCCTCCTTCCCTCTCTCCCTTCCTTTGTTGTTGAGAATATACACAGCGAAAGATACACCAATTCAACAGTTTCTAGATGTACAATTTAATGACACTGATTACATTCTTTGAGTTGCGCAACCATTCTCATCCTCCTTTTCTGTATTTGTTCCTCCCTCACTAACATAAGCTCACTGCCTCCTAAGGTTATCTAATCTTTCAAGTTGCTGTTGCCAATTTGATTCCATATAGATAGATTCTAAAAAAGCATAATGCTCAAAGCAGACCTTTCTTACTAGTTAAGCTAAACTATTCTTTGGTTTTAAGATGACTTCAGGGGATACTTTTGGTTTTCAAGGTTTAAAGGTTATCTCAGGGCAACAGTTTCAGGGGTCCATCTACCTTCCATGACTCCAGAAAGTCTGGAATCTATGAAAATCTTAAATTCTTTTCTGCATTTTCTCCCTTTTGTTCAGGATTCTTCCACAGGATCTTTGATCAAAACGTCAGTAATCTGGGGTCTTAAAAGCCTGCAAGTGGCCATCTAAGATACATCTACCAGTCCCATCCCAGCTGGAGCAAAAGAGAATGAAGGAGACCAAAGACACAGGGCAAAGATTAGCCCAAAGGACTAATGGAACACAATTACCACAACCTCCACCAGACTGAGCCCAGAACAACTACATGGTGCCTGGTTACCACCACTGACTGCTCTGGCAGGGATCACAATAGGGGTTCCCAGACAGAGCGGGAGAAAACTGTAGAATGAAATTCAAATTCACACACACACACAAAAAAGACCAGGCTTGCTGGTCTGACAGAGACTGGAGAAAGCCCGAGAGTATGGCCCCAGACACCCTTTTAACTCAGTACTGAAGTCACTCCTGAGGTTCACTCTTCAGCCAAAGATTAGATAGGTCTACAGGGCCAACAATAACACATGTGAGGGACATGCATCATAGTTCAATCAAGTATATGAGCCTAATGGGCACACCAGCCCCCCAAAAAAGATGAGAAGGCAGGAAGGGATAAGAAGACTGTACAAATGGAAACAGGGAACCTGGGGTGGAGAAGGGGAGTGTGTTTGACACATCGCAGGGTTGGCAACCAATATCACAAAACAATGTGTGTATTAACTGTTTAATGTGAAACTAATTTGCTCTGTAAGCCTGCATCTAAGTTACAATAAAAAAAAAGGAAACTTTCAGTAATGATAGCTGGGCACCATCCAGTTCTTTTGGTCTCATGGCAAAGGAAGCAGTTCATAGAGGCACTTGGCCACACACTCCATATCGTCCGCCTGTTTCTGACTCTCCTTCTCTTGCTTCAGGTGAACAGAGACCAATTGTTGTGCCTTGGACAGCTGCTTACAAGCTTTTAAGACTCCAGGAACTACACAAAGAACTAGGTGGTAGAACAGAGGCACTAAACACATTATTACTAGGGCAGTTAACTGAGATATTCCATAATACCATCACCTTAAACCTCCAAACCAAGGAACCAAATCCCATGAGGTGTTTGGTTGTACAAAAGTAGCCTCAGCAGCTCTTTTTCTGTTGCTGTTGTTGTAAATATGGCTATCACACAACTTTTGCCAATTAAGCTTTTTACAGGTATATGACTTATTGACAGCAATTATAATAACTGGCTGCTCCACCAACTTGTAAGAACAAAACCCTCCCTTCTCATTTTGGATTTTTACCAAGGACCAGATTTTCCTGGCATTATTAGAAATGTCTGAACTTCCTCTCAAACCACACTGAAGCCACTCACATTTCATTCAGAAGCTTCTCACATACACAGCACTTTTCTGAGACAGCATAAAGAGACTTCATGGCTCCTGAAAAATAACCCCAGCTAAAGGAAAGCTCAGTGATTCAGAGTGGCTTCTGAGAGAAGAATGAAAATGCCACTGCAAGGCTGGTCAATCACATACAATAATTCCATTCTCTGGAAACACCCACTTATCTATAGGAAGAAACATTAAAATGTATTTCAAGGAGACACAAAGAAGTCACAAAGCTTAAGTCTAATTTAAATTTAGGCTCAAAAAGTAAATGTTGAGAAGACAAAACATGACATGGTCATCAGGGGCCAACAAGTGCTAGATGTGGGGAGAAATCAAGCTGTTTTCAATATCTAGAGACTTGCCTGTCTGAAAAGGTGAACATCAAACATGTGTTTGTGATTCTGTGCTTAGATTCTCTTCATTAGCTTCCCGTCCCACCCCACCCCAGAAATAAAGTTCTCTACAAAAAAATGAACCAGTTCACAGAGCTTTTGCTGTGTTGAAAACCTCAGAACAGAGTTTGGTGGTGTTTCAAAAATCTTGCACCATTCAGATCAAACTTAGTTGAGGTTTTCTCTTAAGAAAAAGAATGGGTGGAGATAAAAATGGACAAGCACCGGTTCAGAGACTGACATCCAGGACAGTGTTGGTGCTGCACAGGGCCCCCACTGCCTCCTGGAGAGGCCACAGAGCTGGGTACCTTGAACTCACCAGACACCTATTGTCACGTCTTCCTCTGGCTGGAGGTAATAATTACAGGTGTGATTCAAGCCTTGATCCTGAGGCTTCTTCAAGTCAATGAAATAGGGAATCCTCACTGTAGAAGACAAAGAGATGGAAATCAGGATTAGTGGGAGTGGACGGACAAGACACACACGTATACACACAGCACAAGTGAAGCTTTCAAAAAGTGCCAAGTTCTTTCCCAACATAACACTGCCAGATATGCTAGGCCCTCTGACCTCAACTGGAACACTGAGGTCATCAACGTACTTCCAGTATGGGCAAGACCCAAGCACTGAAGTTGTTCAAAGGGTGAGAAGACGCCAATAAGGAAAGGAAACATCATTGAGGGCTGCCCTAGGTGAAGAACTGGCATGAGAGAGGAGGCCAGCAGGTCAAAGTCGCTCAGCCAAGCTAGGACTGAAGGCTGAAACCAGGTGACAGACATCCGAGATGTTCTGGAGCTAGAACCACAGGACTTGGTGACCAACCGATGTGGGTGGTAAACACGTTAACGGGGATCCTGAAGTTCCTAGAAAGCTGGTGGATAGTGAGGTGCAGGCACAGGGAATGATGAATCCACAGAACACCATCCAGAGCTGAGTGAAGGTACATGGATCGATACAGCAGTGTCTTAAAGTGAAGAGAGAATCTGTCAATAGGGCCCCAGCTGAGTAAACTGTGGTGTACCCACAGGGCATAGGAGTCTGCTCCATATCTACTGACCTGGAAGAGCACCCATGACAGACAGATGAGAGGAACGAGCACCAAGTAATAAGGTCACTGTGTGTATTCTACAACCCCATTTCACTTTTGTGAAGACAAGCAAACCACATCAATAACAATACCACCCACGGTGTGGCTTGGAGAGAAAAACAGAAAGATTTATGCCAGGCTTTTAACACTGTGTGTGTGTGTGTGAGAAGAGTGATGCTTAATTTTTTTCTAATATACCATTTACCTTCTATTGTTTGTGGTGAACACAATTTTTGAAGTTAAATTTAACTGAAAACTTAAAAAAAAAAAAAAAAAACCTGGAGGCAGGAGTTACTTTATAAAATGGCCACTCCCAAAAAGGGCAATGACAAAGATGCCAATTCCCTCTAAGGAAACCACACACCTGCTTACAGTTCATTCACTTGGGAGAAGAGAATACTTTCACTAGATAACCTCATACATTCATGTGGCACAAAAGCCACAATGTACTTATCTCCCACTCCTGTCCCCTTGCCGAGCTACACCCATCTACCTCCTCAGGACCTTTGCACCTGCTATTCCCTCCACGTGGAATGCTCTTCCCCCACATACCTGCACATCTCACTTCCCCCACATACCTGCACATCTAGCTCTCTCACTTCCTCAAATGTTATCCTCTCAGACAAGGCCTTCCCTGGCCACTTAATCTTAAGACTGTAATCCTTCCCCTGCTTTTATTTTACGCCTAGGCACTGATCACTGCCTATAGTTCACACGTTTACTAATTTTACTTAGTTATCTGATTCACGGACTGGCCAGGGCAGAAGTCTAGGGTCCATGCTCTTCCGTGTTCTACAGAGTGATACAGTGCTCTCACCGTCCCTCTGTGATACAGCCTCAAACAGCTTCACTGTGCAGCCCATACAGGCCCCCAGAAGATCAAGGCCAGCTCACTGCTGGGACCCAGGCCTCTGGCTTCTCCTCTCAAATTTTTTCATTATCCACCCTCTGGCCACGTCATCATTTATCAGCAACCATAAACATCAGCAGACGTGATCAGGAAGGATCCCATACACGTGGGTGCTCAGTTAATAATGAAGGAATAAACACAGGAATGGATGGGAAATAATTACTCTGGCTTTATTTTTATTTTTTTTTTTTTAGCTAATCTGGAAAATATCCGATAGGGTGAAAGGCTGAAGCTACACAGCTGTAATGGGCATTTCTGACTGAGGATTTGGGCATCTCACCATGTCTCCTTTTGATCACTCTGAGTAGCACAGCAGCCTTGCCTTGACACAAGCTGTGAGAGACGTGATCTTGAGGAAAGGAAACAGGAACGGAGGCACTGTGGGTGGAGCACCCGCCACCCTCCTCTGGCCTCTGCTCCCCAAGGAGTCCTCCCTGGCAGTGTCCCCCCATGGCAGGCACACCCCTATCATACTACCCACACTGCACAAACCTATCACATTCCCCCACAGTGTGTACCCACCACATCACAGCCCTGCACCCCCACAGCACGCGCTCCTGTAGTAAAGCTGCCCTGTCACTGTGTGCAGTGCTGCTGACCACAGCTTCCTTCACAGGGAGGGGGACTGTGCACAGTCATTCTAATTCTGGAAACACACTAAGGAGCCCGATACTGCTTGTCAGAGAATGCTCCTTTCTCCCAAGGGAGCAGACACAAAGACCTATACTTGGGAGGGCCTCAGTGCTGTCACCACATAGAAACAGCTGGCGGTGGGGGGGGGGAATGGGGCACAGGAGGAGACCAGGGTCACTGCCACTAGAGGGAAGGCAGCAATCAGAGGCTGGCAAGGAGGAGGAGGCCAGGTGCATGGCCCGGGGAATGCATCTCTGTGCCCACTGGGCCAGGCAGCTACCCAGGTGGGTGAAGCCACAGGTGACAGAGAAACAGGGAATGCCCAGTCACTGCTCCCAGGAAGGTGCCAGACCTTTGGGCAACTTTCCAAAAGAAGCCAGAAACACAGATTTTAAAAGAAGTGGCAACTAAGTAAAAACCTCCTTTGAAAGCACTGCCGTAGGCTATCTTACTGGTGTGCAGCAGACATTTAGAAGAAGAGTGAAGGAAGGATTTCTCCCTGGGAAGCTCAGGAAAGCTGTACTGCCACAAGCCTAACCCTCCACTTCTGTGCCATGGGAGCTGGACTAGGAGAACCCAGAGTTCCTCCCTGTGGTTCTGCAGTCTCACCAGGAAATCAGCGGAGCAAAATCGGTGCCTGTAGCTAAAGCAGCCCAGAAAGTCAGCCTGAAGAAAATAAATTCACTTATCTGCCAAGACCTTCGTATCTGCCAGGCACTGCCCAGAAAGCCACTCAGAGCCCGTTCTCAGGTCTGCAGCCCAGCTAGTTTCGTTCACCCATAAACCCAAGCTGGTTTCTGGACTGGACTGTGTAAGGGACACTGACGTCAAAAAAATAAAACTTGATTTTATTATGCTATTAGTTCCTTTTCTTTAAAGTTTATGCTTGTCACAATGGCAAAAACTTACAGATAATGAATTTTAGAAGTTCAGCTGCGTTTTCATTAGAAAAATCAAATGCTTTACTATACTAAATGTAATTTTACAGTTATTTTAATAAGATGCCCAAACGAAAAACTTACTTCAGATCTATGAAGTAGTAAATATTGACCTTGCCATTTCTTTTCCTCCTACCAGTATAAACAGCAGAAATTCTTTTTACCAGTGACTTCGAAGTTTCTGTGATTAAATCTATTATAGACTTAATATTCCAAACTGGGACACCCTAGATGTAGACAATGTAGAACCTGGAGCCTTTGTGCTGCTGCGGTGAGAGGATCTGGACCCTCTGACATGACTGACCCCAGCTCCGCTCATACCTTGCCTCAGGTTTCTAAGGCCACAGTTGCATTACATCAAGCCACATCTCTCATCATCTCCTGTCTGTCCTCTCCCTGTATCTTCACCTTCTCCTCTTCGCTCCTCTTGACCAGTTCACCCCCTGTCCCTACATTAGCCCCAGCTTCCCAAGCCTCAAGTTCCCAAACACACAAAGCTCAAATCCACTCTTTGCAAGCCCAATATAACCAAAGAGCATGTGTGGAGACTGCCTTGGGGTGACCGTGTTTTCAGCAGCCTTCTGTCTTAATGTTGCCATCAAACCTTGTAAGGTATGGCTTATAGCGTGCTGGCAGTGGGCCCCACACCAGTGACTTCTAACACCACACAAGCAGTGCCCTTCCCCCAGACTCATCTTGTAGGTATAAAAAGTACGCTCCTTGAAAGAATTATTCCCAGCAACCATATACCTGGGAGCCCTTTACCTTCTACTTCATAAGCTTGATACTTCTGCACCTTCCTTTTTCTACTTCTCCCAAAGTTAACTCAGTAAACAGCATGAAAGGAAAACAATCTTGGAACACATGCGATCCCAGTAAATGCAAGAAAACTGCAACACCTATAAAGCCAGTCTATAATTCCACAGAAATCAAAGTACGTTGGTTTTTTCAAAGGGGGAAAAATAATGTGATTTTTTTAAAAAAAAAACAAAATTCTAATTATAAAAAAACAAAGTAACTATACTTTTCAGTGGTCATCTTTTCCAAGGACAATTAACCTTCTAGATTACGTAACTGCAAAGTATCTTGAAAATGACAGCTTCAACAGACTCTCCAATGTTGTCAACGTTTTTATCCATCTCAGGTAAGAACTGAATCCCCTCCCGTGCAGTACACTCCTCTGTGTACACAAATGCCAGCAGGGGAAGGGATGCTGTCATATGCCAGTTTCAAAAGACATCCTTTAACTGGGAAGGCATGAGGGAAATTTCTGAGATAGGACGCATGTTCTATTGATGTGGGTGGTGGCTTATATATAAACCGATCTGTACACTTAAGATTTGTACATTTTACTATATGTAAATTATATCTCAATTAAAATTAAAAAAATACCCAGTAAAATCAGACATCATCATTAAAAATGAATTCTTACTAAAATCAAAAGGAAAATTCACACACACTGCTTACCAAAATTCAAGAAAATCAGTTTGGCCTGTATTCCAGGACACAGTTTGACAAGAAATGGAATGGCAACGTACAACCCCAAAACACAGAGAAGTATCTTCCTCAGTCGGAGCCACAGACCCTTCCGCCTACAAGACAAAAGCAATTAATAAGAGTCAGTAGATACAATTTTGCTACCGTTTAATAACAGCATTAAAAAAGTCACAAAACAAAATACAAGAATACTGCCAAGTAGTAAGAGTAGCCTCCTGCCCTGCTTTTGTTAAAATAATATTTTAGATAGCCTTTTGATTTAAGCTTAGAATTTTATTGGGGGAAAATTTTTTTTTCTTCTTAAAAGCCAAACAGTCACGACAATTTCCTATCCCATCATTGGATAAGAGCACAACAAAGCAACCAGATTCTCGGAAAGTGCTCGGCCTTAAATCAACCCCAGAAGAATGCCTCCTCTGGTCTCGTGGGTGCCCTTCTGCTCATCAGCTACAGGAATGGGTTACTCATTAGCTACCTGTAGGAGGTACCCTTCCCCCAAGGACATCAACAGAACCTACCCAACCAGGTTCTGGAGAGAGGAGGGACCTGAGATCAAGGTTTGCTGTCACCGCCTGTATCTTTCCAGCCCAGAAATGCTCCCACACCACTGAGCCCTGACAGGGACCTCAAACCAGGCCATCATTGTAGGGTCTCAAAACCCTCCTCTATTCCTAACCAGCTTCAAGGGTGCTCTTCATCCTGTCCCTGTCCACCTTTTAAAAATGTCTCTAATCTGGGTGATTTGCAAGCTTCTAATCTCAGGATCCTTCTACACTAAAAAAATTGAGGGTCCCAAGGAGCTCTTGCTTAAATTAACTATATTTACTGTATTACTTTAACACATGAGAAATTAAAACTAAGAAAATTTTTAAATGTTCATTAATCATCTAATAATAATAGTAATGAGCTCATTACACAGTAATATGAATCAAATTATGTTATACAAAATAATTACATTTTCCAGTACAAGAAATTCCAGTGAGTAAAGTGGCATTTCAGATTTTTAAGAAATTTTTTAAATTTAAAAATTTAAAGAGTTTTTACAAATTTGTTTAAGTCAGACAGACAGCTTAATAAAAGACAGCTGGATTTTCATTTCTGCTCGTTCAATCAGTCTGTCGTGACATCACACATCACGTAGCACCTGGAAGACTCCATTGTACCTTCATGAAAGAGTGAGCGGAAAAGTCAAATAACATCTTAGTATCATGGAAATCACTTTAACCTACAGACCCTCTGAGAGAATGCTGGGGTCCCCCAGAAGTCCCCGACCACACTTTGAGAATCGCTATTCCAACTTACTCTATCAAGTCCAAGTAAAAATAGTCCTACTCAGGTCTTAGTAAAACCTGAGTAGGACTATTTCTTTCAGGACTACTTCCAAAAAAATATTTAAGGTGGTTCTAAAAATATGCATGACATTAGGAATGAGCAAGTTGAAAAGGAAATCAAATAAACATTACCATTTACAATAGCATCTAAAAGAATAAAGTACCTAGAAATAAATTTAACCAAGAAGGTGAAACACTTGTACACAGATAATTATAAAACATTACTCAAAAAAAAATAGAGAAGACCTAAATAAATGCTCAGGCATTGTGTGTTCATGGATTGGAAGGCTTAATATAATTAAGATGTCAATACTACCCAAAGCAATCTATAAATTCAGTGCAATTCCCATCAAAATTCCAACAGCCTTCTTTGCAGGCATGGAAAAGCCAATCCTCAAATTTACCTGGAATGACAGGAGATAGCTAAAAGATAGCTAAAGCAATCTTTAAGAAGAATAAGGTAGGACTCACGCTTTCTAGTTTCAAAATATACTATGAACGTACAATAATTAAAACAGCCTGCTACTAGTATAATAGCAGACATACAGACCAATGGAAGAGAATTGACAGTCCAGAAATAAATCCATACACCTATGGACAACTGATCTTTGACAAGGGTGTTAAGTCTATTCAACGAGGAAGGAAGAGTTTCTTCAATAAATGCTGCTGGGAAAACTGGATTTCCGCATGCAGAATGATCAATCATTTACCATTCTAAAAATCCTACGGCCTTAAGAATTACACTACATCCACTCTGCCTGTGCTCTATAAACAGAACAACAAAACCTGGATAACACCACATCTGTTCACAACATGGTTTACTGAATATTTTAAGCCCACCGTTGAATGCTTTCAAAATGTTACTGCTCATTGACAATGCACCTGGTCACCCAAGGGCTTTGATGGAGATGTACAAGGACATTAATGTTGTTTTCATGCCTACTAACTCAACGCCCATTCTGCAGCCTATGGATCAAGGAGTAATGGACATCAGAGTCAACACGATAATCAGAATAGTCTGATTCGTATGGACTTATGGCATTTGCTACTCTGTCATAGAATCTCTAGGAGTGAAAGAGCTTGCAAATTTATTAAATATTCACTTAATCTGTACAAGTGGAAGAACTCAAGGTTAAGATGAACAGCAGTCTAACTTGAATTGCCAGAATAGAGTCACGGCCCCACAATCAATTCCCAGACTTGAGCGAGTTTACAGACCCACAACCCCTTGAATGAAGCGGAGGCCAGGTCCCCTTGAGGAAGGACTCTACCACACTGCCAAAAATTTATACTGGTAATCTCTCTCAGCCTTCCCCAAAGGGATCTATGACCTTTTACAAGAGTGGCTGTTCACTGGGGAAAAGGAAACAACCAGGCTTTTGGGGGATTAGTGGATACTGGCTTGAAGACCCAAAACATCACTGTGGCATGCCAGTCTGAGTGGGGGCATGTGAAGGTCAGGTTGCTAATGGAGTCTTACTTCACAGTGGGTCCAGTGGGTTTCCGAATGCATCCTGTAGTTATTTTTTCAATTCCAGAATGCATAATTGGAATAAATATACTCAGCAACTGGCAGAACCCTGACACTGGACCCCTGACAAGTGGAGTAAGGGCTGTTATGGTAGGAAAAGCCAAATAGAAGCCATTAGAATGGCCCCTACCTAGGAAAACAGAAAACTGAAAGCAATACCACATTCCTGGAGAGATTACAGAGATTACTGCCTCCATCAAAGACTTGAAGGATGCAGGAGTGGTGATTCCCACCACATCCCATTCAACTCGCCAAGCTGGCCTGTGCAAAACCCAGACGGATTTTGGAGAGTGACAGTGGATTACTGTAACCTTAACCAGGTGCTGACTACAGTCTCAGCTGCTGTTCCAGGTGTGGTCTCACTGCTTGAGCAAATTAAGACATCTCCTGGTGCCTGGTATGCAGCTGTTACCGCTAATGCCTTTTTCTCCATAAGTGTTTCAAAGGACCACCAGAAGCACTTGGCCTTCAGCTGGCAAGGCCAGCAATACACCTCTGCTGTCCTACCTCAGGGACATATCAACTCTTCGGTCCTATGTCATAGTTTAGTCCACAGGGAACCTGATCACTTTTCCCTTCCAAAAGATGTCACACCGGTCCATTACACTGATGACATTATGCTGACTGGACCTGTAAGAAGAAAGTGTCAATGACTCTACATTTGCATGCTAGAGGGTGGGAAATTAATTCCACAAAAATTCAGGCACCTTCCACCTCAGTGAAATTTTTAAGGATTCAGTGGGGGGCATGTCAAGATATTCCTTCTGAAGTGAAGGAAAAGTTATTGCATGTGGCTCCTCCCACAACTTAAAAGTAGGCACAATGTCTGGTGGGCCTTCTTGGATTTTGGAGGCAACATATTCCTCATCTGGGTGTGCTACTCTGGTCTATTTAGCAAATGACTTGAAAAGCTGCCAGTTTTGAGTGGGGCCAGACCAAGAGAAGGCTCTGCAACAAGTTTCGGCTGCCATGCAGGCTGCTCTGCCCCTTGGGCCATATGATCCAGCTGATCCAATGGTGTTCGGAGTGGCAGTGGCAGATAGAGATGCTGCTTGGAGTCTCTGGCAGGCCCCCACTGGTGAATCACAGAGCAGGTTCTCGGGATTTTGAAGCAAAGCCCTGCCATCCTATGTGGATAAACTACCCTCCTTTGGAGAAACAGCTTTTGGCTTGTTACTGGGCCTTAGTAGAGACCCACCCAAAACGAGGCTGAATGCTTAATAAATGCTTAACCACGGGACACCAAGTCACCATGTGGCCTGAGCTGCCCATCATGAACTGGGTGTTGTTTTACCCACAGAGCCATAAAGTTGGACGTACACAGCAGCACTCCATCATTAAATGGAAATGGTATATAGGAGATCGGGCCTGAGCAGGACCTGAAGGCACAAGTGAGTTGCATGAGGAAGTGGCCCCAATGTCCATGGCCTCCACTCCTGTCACATTATCTTCCATCTCCCAGTCTCCCCTGTGGTCTCATGGGGAGTTCGTTATGATGAGTTGACTGAGGAAGAGAAAACTCGTGCCTGGTTTACAGATGGTTCCATGCAATACGCAGGCACCACTCAAAAGTGGACAGTGGCAGCACTGCAGTCCCTTGACGGGCCTCCCTGAAGGAGAGTGGTGGAGGGAGATCCTCCCAATGGGCAGAACTTCAAGCAGTGCACCTGACTGTTCACTTGGCTTGGAGGCAGAAGCGGCCAGATGAGTGACTGTACACTGATTCATGGGCTGCGGCCAGTGGTTTGGCTGGATGGTCAGAGATTTGGAAGGAACATTAGAAAATTAGAGACATGAGGGTATGGGGAAGAGGTGTGTGGACAGACCTCTCTGAATGGGCCAAAGAAGTAAAGATATTTGTGTTTCATATGAGTGCTCACCAAAGGGTGACCTTGGCAGAGGAGGGTTTTATCAGGTGGATAGGATGACATGTTCTGTGGAAACCAATCAACCTCTTTCCCCAGCCACTCCCGTCATTGCCCAGTGGGCTCATAAACAAACTGGCCTTGGTGGCAGGGATGGAGGTTATGTATGGACCCAGCAACATGGACCTCCACTCACCAAGGCTGATTTGGCTACAGCCACCCTGAGTGCCCAATCCGCCAGCAGCAGAGAACAACGCTGAGTCCCTGACATGGCACCATTCCTTGAGGTCATCAGCCAGCGACCTGGTGGCATGTTGATTCCATTGGACTGCTTCCATCATGGAAAGGACAGCATTTTCTCACTGGAGTAGGCACTTATCCTGGATACAGATTTGCCTTCCCTGCATGCAGTGCTTCTGCCAAAGCTACCATCCACGGGCTTACAGAGTGCCTCATCCATTGTCATGATATCCTGCAGAGCATCACCTCCGATCAAGGGACTCACCTCACAGCAAATGAAGTCTGGCAGTTGGGCCCATGCTCGTGGAATTCACTGGTCTCGCTAAGTTCTCCATCATCCTGACGCAGCTGGCTTGACAGAACAATGGAACGGCCTTCTAAAGATACCATTACAGCACCAGCTAGGTGGCAATACCTTGGAGGGTTGGGGCAATGTTCTCCAGGAGGTTATATATACTCTAAACCAACACCCGATCCGTGGTGCTGTTTCTCCCATAGCCAGGATTCGTGGGTCCAGAAATCAAGGGGTGGATATGGTAGTGGCACCACTCACTATTACCCCTAATGACTCACTTGCAAAATTTTTGCTTCCTTTCTCCCCAACCCTATGCTTTGCAGGTCTAGAGATCTTAGTTCCAAAGGGAGAAACGCTCCTACCAGGAGACACAACACTGATTCCACTGAACCGGAAGTTAAGAAAGCCACTTGGCCACTTTGGGCTCCTTATGCCTCTGGATCAACAGGCAAAAAAGAGGGTTACTGTATTGGAAGCTGTGATTGATCCTGACTACCAAGAGGAAATTGGACTGATATTACATAATGGAGGTAAAGATGAGTATTTCTGGAATACAAGAGACCCCTAGGATGTCTCTTAGTACCACCATGCCCTGTCATTAAAGTTAATCTAATGCTGATATGATTACTAATGGCTCAGACCCTTCAGGAATGAAGATTTGGGAAACCCCACCAGGCAAAGAACCACAACAAGCTGAGGCGCTTGCTGAGGGTGAGGAGAATACAGAACGAGTGACAGAAGAACATAGTTCTAAATACCAGCTATAACCATGTGACCAGTTGCAGAAATGAGGACTGTAATTGTTATGAATATTTGTTTCTTGTACGTGTGATCAAATATTTTTGTCTTCTTCAGTTATAAAGAAATACAAGATGTAAACAGGGCTAGTGCGTTTTTCAGTTGCATATGTTAGTTGTATCATGTTAGGCGTGAGTATGACTTTATAACTGTCTTTATTTAGATATTGTGTATGGTTTAGGGAGATGTGTACAGGTGCCAAGTTGATAAGGGGTGGACTGTGATGGTTAAGATTGTGTGTCAACTTGGCTGGGCCTGATTTTGTCATTTGGCAGTTATGATGTAGCTTTGCAGCTATGTAATGATATAATCACCTCCATAACGAGATCTGATATTAGGTAATCACCTCCATGAGGAGGCCTACTATGAGCTGCCAGTCAGTTGAAAGTAACTTTTCCTGGAGGTGTGGCCACATCCAATATATATGGACTTTCTGGCACAGTTCACTGGCTTTTACTTGCTCTGGATCCTGTGTCTGGCTCATCATCTGGCCTCTGGCTCTTGGAACTTGAGCTAACAGCTTAACTGTCGTCCTTGGGATTCATCAGTCTCTGCAGCCTGTGAACCAGTGACCTGCTGTTTCATTTGCCAATCTTGGGATTCATCAGCCTCCTCAGCCTGTAAGCCACGGCCTGCTGTCTTATCTGCTGATCTTGCAATTTGTCATTCTCAGCAGCCTGTGAGGCTTGCCGTCTGACCTGCTGATCTTAGGTTCATCAGCCTGGCAGCTACTTAAGGAGAAGCCTCCAGCCTGAACCATGGACTTGAAACTTTCCAGCCTCTACAACCATGTCAGCCACTTCCTTGATGGCTCTGTGTATGTGTGTGGGGGGTGGTGAGGTGCATGTGTATATGCACTTCATTGGTTTTGCTTCTCTAGAGAACCCAGTCTAAAATGGATATAGTCACCTCATTTGCATAGTCCAGTCACTTCATTTGCATAGTGTATTGACCAATCCCTGCAGGATGCATACCAATCACAGCAGAGACTACAGCCCAGGGCCGGACAAAAAGTATCAAACCAAGTTGTTTACAGCTTACTCAGGAAATGGCAAACCCTCTGGGGTAGCAAACTAGGGCATAGGTAACTCCTCAGGCCTTAGGGTAAAAATCTCTCAAGCTGTTTTTCCAGAGAACTAAGGCAAAAGGCCAAGTGAAGAATTCATTTCACCACACTATGCAACTATTTAAACTTATAGCAAATTTTAGATGTCAACTTAAAATTGTGGAAAGGAAAACGCAGCTTTTAAACTCTTATGTGGGTTGAAGCACAAAATAAAACTGAAGAGTACTGGTCCAGGTATTATCTAAAAACATGTTTTAAGAAAAAAAAAAAATCAAGTCTTCAAGTTTTCACAGTTCCCTGTGAAATAAAGCCAAAAATAGACATCTTACCTTGATTTCCTACCCACAAGCCCAAAATTGACAGTAAAAGCCTAACTCAAAACTGTAAAACTATTAACTTGTTTTTTTCACCACGAACTGCTAAACTACTCTGCAGCATTGTCAGTCTGTTTTTTTTCTGGCTTAAGAACGATAGTCAATAACAAACCTATTACCTAATGTTTTAATGAAAAAGACTGTGCACTTCCTTAATTTTAACTTCAAGAGGTCTCACAGCTACAAATAGATAAGAGATCAAACTTTCCAGAGTTAGTTTTTTTTTTCTTTTTAATTCTAAATCAATAACTGTTAAGTACTTTGTCACTATGGAAACTTGTATTCATTAAACAAAAAACAACAACTTGTATTTATCTAACAGAAGAGACATGAACAGAAATATGCACACCTATGTTCACTGCAGCACAATTCACAATAGCCAATCCATGAAAACAACCTAAGTGTCCATCAGTGGATGAATGGATAAAGAAAACGTGGTATATACATACAATGGAATACTACTCAGGCACAAAGAATGATGAGTTCCCAAAACATCTTGGAACGTAGATGAACTTAGAGGACATTATGCTGAGCACATAAGTCAATCACAAAAGGACAAATACTGTACGATCTCACTTTTAATAAAACAACAAGTACAGCTATATACACAGAGACTAAAGCTCACTGGGGTGAAGGATTAATTCTATAAACAGTGGTCACGTTTTACCTATGGTGATGGAAAAGGTAGCCCTGAATATAGCTGAGTGTACACAGCTTAACCAAGATAACTGATGCCACTAGGTTGTATACCTCCCACACATACACGCATACACACAAAAAGGGGATGTTTAGGTAAATGCTATTTTGCAACCACAATCACAACCAAAATACACGCGTGTTTATGTGCACAGATGTATGTGTGTGTATATATACAACAAAACAAATAAGGGTCATAAAAACTGATACTTCTTAGACATAACCAATCACCTTATAGGATCAGTTTTCTTGGCTTGAAGACTGAGGATTAGAGTCTCATGGGACAACTCAGGCAACTGGCATAATATAGTTCGTAAAGCTTATGTTCTACCTCCAAGTCCAGTGAATAGCATCTGGGGTCTTAAAGGCTGGAGAGTGGTCATCTAAGATACAACTGTTGGTCTCTACTTGTCAGGAGCAAGAGAGGAAGGAGAGTCAGAAAGAGACGGAAGAAATGGAAGGTGTGGCTGGCTGCCTCCATAAGCAACTACTGCCTCCTTTGCCACAGACCAGAAGAACTGAATGATGTCTGGTTACCATTACCGAACATTTTGGTCAAAGATTTATAGGCGAATCCTGATCAAAAGGGGGGAAAACGCAGAAAATAATTTCAAATTCTCATGGAATACAGAGTTTCTGGAGCCATGGAGACTGGATGAACTCCCCAAACTATTGCCCTAAGATAATCTTTAAACCTTAAATAAAAAATTTCCCTTGAAGTCATCTTAATACCAAACAATAGTTCAGTTTAACTAGTAAAAAATTTCTGCCGTGAGCATTATACTCTTTTAAGAACTATCTATATGGGATCAAACTGACAACAGCAACTCAAAAGATTAGATAGGAACCGTAGGAGGCAGTGAGTTTATGTTACTGAAGGTGGACCAACTCAGAGGGTAAGAATGGTTGCACAGCTTGAAGAATGTAATTGACATCACTGAACTGTACATGCAAAAACTTGAATTAGTGTTTTTGCTGTGTATATTCCCAAGAACAACAAAAATAAACTATTTAAAAAGCAAAACAAAACAAAAAAAAACTTGTATTTAATATTTAACCCTGTGGTAAAATCTTGAGTCCCTGGGAATGTTTTTCTTCTTGCAGGGAGAGGCATTCCCCTCATTTTCAAATTATTTATTAAATCATAGAGCAAGAGTTTATAGTTAACAAATGTTTGTCACACAGGGGTTTGCAAAGACTGAAGCACTGTGTCAAACTGTGCCTCAGTATCCTCATTACTGACATTCTTTGAAGCAGTAAGGGGGAGTTAACAATGCTGCAAGGTAGTTCAGCAGTTTTGGGTGAAAAATAAATTAGCAAAGCTACAGGCAGGAATATTTTTGCAGATTTGGCTTTTATTTTTTGATTTTGGGCTCTTGGGTAAGATAGAAACCCCTTGAATTCAAAGTAAAATGTTTATTTTTAATTTTATTGTGTTATTCTTTTGAACTAATTCCAGGGTTTATCTTTAACATTGCCAGTCTTCCTAAGCATGGATGACTGCCCTCACTGGCCAGATGCATGCTGTACCTCTCTACGATGGGACTAGCACAGCAGCGTGGGCCTCTCTTCGTTTACGCAGCACTGCCTGTTCTGGTGAACTCTCTCCAGCAGGCACCGTGCCTCTCCATCTGTCCCTGAGGCACCTATCCAAGACCAGGTCCATAGTTTGTGCTCAATCAGTCCTTGATCTAAGATTTACTGCCTTGTGATGATTAATGCAGAGAGTGACTGGAGCCACCACATCTCTTCTGGGCTTCCACTGTACTTAGAGTTTCACACTTTTTTGTATTTCACAGCTTGTGTCCTCTGTGAAGTAAATTAACCACAGAATCTAACACAGTGCCAGATACACAAGTAAGCAGTGACATTTGTTTATTTAATAGATAGGCTGAATGAAGGTGCTGCTAGGTAAGAGGCTATCTGTATCTTTCAAACTCAGGATACTGTTTTCTCAAAAAGGGTATACATTTATGGTACATATGTATAAAAAAGATTTCTCAAAATTAAATTTTAATTAAAATATAAATTTTAATTGAAATAAATACAGCCTTCAAAATTGCTGACCTTAAAATAGCAGCTCTATCATTCTGTAGGTCCCTGATATCCAATTATAGAGGAAAACGTAAAGAATTTGTAGATGAAAATGAGCTAGTTTAAAAAGTCAGAAATCTATCACTAAATAACACAAAAACAATAATCAAAGAAGTATCGCACGTTCTTTCCAAATTCTAGAACTGACAGCAAGGCTCATTTTTTTCTGGCAAACAGTTGCCATGTTTAATAATGTGCCTTCAAAAATAACTCACAAAGTATGAATAAGCACTTGAAAACTACACTAAAGAACTCAAAGTAGAAATGTAAAGAATAAGCAAATTATTAGCAAGTATGTAACATTACTTTCAAGTTGTTTCAAAAGATAACCTCTTACAACTTGTACTTCAGAATATTTTATCTTCTTCATGTACCACTGAGAAGTACACAAATCATGAGTCCAGAGAATGCCTGCTCCCATCCACCTTCTGCACAGCTGGGGACTGGGAACATTCCTGTCTACTCCTGGGAACAAAATCCAGAGCTCTTCTGGGAGAGCTAACCTTGATGTCCCAAACGCTGGGGAAACAAGCAAGCGTCCAAGGTGTAGAGGAGTCTTTGGCTTGGGCCTAGGAAGTCTGGCCTGGCCCGTTCTCCCCTCTGACCCCTAAAACACCATCTGTCACCTTCATTCCTTCTGTCTCTGTAGCACCCAACTCAGTGCTAGCTCGTAGTTTGTGCTCAACCAGTATCTGACTAAAGAATACTGGCCGTGATCATTGATGTAGAAGAATGATCAGAACCACCACCACCTGCACCTAAGCGTCATACTTCTTCGGCAAAATACTTTGGTTGTCTAGCACTCCCACTCCCCTGACACATGGAACAGGCAGATATGGATAGAGAGGAGGCCTGAATCTCCTTCTCACTTATCTCTGGATAAGCCAGGAGGGACAGTGAATCTGGGAAAAAGTGAAGCCATCCTGGAGTGGCCAAATGAATCTTTTAACCCTTCAGAACCAGAAGGTTTTTATTTCATGACCTAAACCACTTCATCAGCAAATTAAAAAAAAAAAAAAAAGACACGAGTTTCTGGCCCAAGAAATCAAGCAAGTTTAATAAAGCAGGAAATCACATCTGACAGTAAGCAAAAACCAACACTAATTTCACTTGAAAGGCTGCCCCTTACCTGCGGTGCCAGTTCATAGGTGTGGTGGGCAGGAGCTGGACACAGAACCACATGCTGTCCTGGAAGGAGGGTCTGGGGAGAGCTTGGAGCAGGAAGGCGAGGCAAGGAAGGCTGTGCCGCACCAACCAGCTCACGGTGCCCAAGGCAAGAGGATCCTCTCTGACTAAGCTCAGCTCTGGGTGGGTTTTACAAGAGACAAAACCAGTCCTTCCAGTGAAGGTCACACTTACTGCTCAGAGTTTTTGAGCATTCTAACTTTTCAGCACTAATTACCACAGCTCATGCCTTCTGGGCTAAAATGCTGCATAGGAGCCACCTGTTACAGATAAAGGAAGGAGGCTTGTTTACGAGACACACTGTCCACAAAGAACTGACCGCAGCTCACCTTTCCTGATGTCAAAGACTAGGACGCTCTTGGATCAGACATTTACACAGACACACAGGATCCCAAGGGGACTGGCAGTAAGACTAGAGAATATGGTGACACCAACAGAAATCTGGCATGCCAAATTATAAGTCCAACAAAAGTCTATGCAAGACAGGACTGTTGTAATTGCCAGAAAAAAATGAATTAATTTTTATACTAGAAAAAAATTAACTTGCTCAGGTCTCCTCAACTTTTGCTCATTCTATTCTTTTCTTAGAATGACAGTGCTTTAAGGCCTCCCTCTGGCAGGTCAGCATTAGAAACCTGCCCCAATCATATCTTTGTCCATTCTCTCATATCTGACTCTGCTTTCTCTTCTTTTTCTTCTCCTTCTGTGCCTTCTCAAGTGGTACTCAAACTTAATTAAACTGCTTTGACCAAGGGAGACATTATTCTTTTCTAAGAGATTTTAGCTATCAAAGACTTTATATTTGGATCAGAAAACAGGAAAAGCAGTGGGACAGCCATTCCCCAAAGGCCCACCCTCAAATAAACGCTGAAACATCCTTTGCTAAGCTACGACCGGATATTCTGGGTACTACGCTGAGCTAACTGGTACTACAAACCAAACAACTGCTTTACCTCCCGATACCCTGTGGGCTGGAAAGCGAAGAGTCCCTGCTACAGCCTAACAAAAGGAAACAGGCAGAAAACAAATGAAGACAAAAAAAAAAAAAAGACACTTGTCTCCAATTTTAAGGGTGATACAGAAAAGAAGAAGGAGGCTGACCTTATCATGTCTAAGGAGAAATGCTGTACCTCTGAACTCAATCTAAGAAAACTCCCTGTCGGATGGAGTTGTCATTTTTTCATTTTTATTTTTACCATCTTCTGTTAAAAGAGCAAAATGTCTTCTCTGAACAAATATAAAGGGCATATTTTTAAAAAGATTTTTTTCATTGCATGCGACCAAATGAAAGGAATAATTCATACGCTAAGGAGGCTGTATTCTTTTTCCCACTTTGAGCTGTGAAACTAGGGAAATAATATGAAACACTGACAGGCAGAGAAAGAGCGTCCATTCCTGAGAGAACAGAAGCCAAACCCAGGAACCACGGAACCCCAAAAGATAATCTGTACGGATGAAACACTAAGTGGATGAGCTTGTTTATATAAATGTAGCTACTGCACTTTGAGATGAAAAAGAAAAGTACACCTTAAGTTTGTTATCTAGAACTTTTCTGTCAAACAGCATTCACAAAACGAAACGGAAAGAGCAAAACTCAGGGTCAGGCTTCCATGGTAGCTTCTCCCATGGTCGGTCTCAGCTCCCAGCACCTGCAACTAAAGAAGTTTCACTTCCCACCGGGTCCCCTTTGAGGGGCAGCTGGTGCAAGCTCTCAGACTCCCTTTAAGTTGCCAATATCAGTAAGTACTCAATGTAAGATTCTCTGTTCAGCTAGGCCAGGTATATGGTCAACTCTCCATTTCCAGACAGTGGCTCTGCTTTTACACAGAAGGGTATAAAACAGACAAGAACCCTGCAACCCTCACCTGACTTAGGGTTCACGTACTGGGGAGTGTGACTGAAGCCCGTGCACACCTCCTGCCCCTCACCTCCCCAGCATGAGGACTAGAGCCTGAGAGGTGGAGTCACTGGCAGAGCCTTTAACCCACCTGAGAACCTGGGAGGTAACTGCAACAGCACAGCTCTCCTCTGCAAGCATATCCCTCAGATGTGCCACAAACGAGAGGGGTAGGAGACAGCCAGGGACAAACACGTTCCTTCAGCATAGTAGCTACACTGACGGGGGAAAGCGTGAGAATCAGCGACTCGCCGAGATAAATGGCTGATTAGGGAGGTGCAGTTGTTGAAATCAGTTCCCTCTGATTTCCCATTTGACAATGATTTTTTCATTTTATTGTTACAGGGGTAAATATTTAAACAACCTACCCTAACCACTGTAACAGGGAAGGAAGAATACTCAAAGCAAGGATTCATAATCTGGCAGAACGTGCTTCTCTTTCATTAGAGAGGTGGGGAAGTGTGGCGCATGCAATGAATGGCCACATCGGGGCTCCTGGAGAGACGGCTGGGGACTGAGCTGGGCTTTCACTTCTTGCAGTCTGGGAGACCCTGGGCAAGTCAGCTCTGAGGCTACAACAGAATCTACCTTCAAGGAATGGTGTGCATATTAAATGAAGTGCAATACTTTACACAGGGTCCCTACACAGAAGCAGACAGTAAACACTGAACAGAATCCAAAGGGCCTCCCCCTGTCAGAGGTCAGGAGAGGTGAATACATCCAAGCTCTGTTCAACTCTCACTGGCACCAGTCCAAATCATCACCCTGAGCTCCAATTTCCTTTTCGGGTACCTAAATTTCAGTTGCTTTTTACCACATTAGAGCTTAAGAACAGTAGTTTGATGCTTCAGAGATCACAACAGTGTCCTGTCCAGCACCAGATCAGGAAGGTGAGGCTGACCTGCAGCGCCAGACAGTGGGCTTACAGTGGGAAAAGAAGCCCCTCACTGGTCACTGCTGCCCAGGCCGGGGGCAGGTGGCCAGACTCACAAGTAGACCAACTTGCACTTCTCCTCCAAGACTCAGTCCTGAGGACACTGGCACCTGTGAACTGCACACTTGAGAAAGAGAGCCTTCCTCAAGAAGTTCTGCTTGAGCAGTGTTTCGCCAGAGTTCCCCAGGGCATGTCGCAAGCCAAGGGATGGCCGGAGGAAACACTCTTGTGAGTTCAGAAAGCCTCCCTGTAGGGTTACGTGGCCATCACCCGTGCTGCATACCAGTTACCTCTGGTTTTCGTCTTTCCAGTCCATGGTAGCATGGTACCTCCTCCCCCTTTAAGGTTAGGGGTAGCCAAGCAACTCACTCTGGCTGAGGCCCCATTAGCCTCGCCCCCGGAGTGACCACCATGAGCAGAACTCCCATGCTAGACACACAGTATGAGTGAGAAGCATACTTCAGTGAAGCCATGAGGCCGGGGGGCTACTGCGGCATGAACAGGTTCACCCTCACCAACACAAGCCATCTGTAGGAAATTACATTTCAGTAACTGAGCTCTCTCTAAAATCAACAGAAGAAAAGCTTGAAAGGACTCAGCTCCAGGCCTATAGACCCAGTTGCCTTCTGAGCATCTCCATTTGGAATCTCACAGGCAACTGAATGTTAGTAACATGTCCAAAAAAAATTCATCTTCTACCCTTTCCCTCTCCCAAATCTACTCCAGTTTCTCCCTCTTGGTAAACACCACAGTTCAAGTGCCCGTGGCAGATTCCTGGGAGACATTCGTGCCCCTACGCCTACGTCCAATCACATCACGTTCCTGAAACACCTACTTATCTTGTGATGAAACAAGCTCCTTTTTGTGGCCTTTTGCCTTCCTGCTTTGGAAAAAGGGTTTGAGAGGTTTTTCCCCAAGCCCTGAGGAGCTACCTTTGCCCTAGTTTTCTATGCCAGAGGGTTTGTCACTTTTGTCCAGGTTGATTGACATCTCCTGGGTAACCTGGAAACAAGGATGGTTTGATACTTTTCGTCTGGCCCTGGGTGGCAGCCTGCCCTGTGACTGGTATGCACCTTGAAGGGACTGGTCAATATACTACACATATGAAGTGACTATAGACTATGCAAATGAAGTATGTATAGCTTACTATGCAAATGAAGTATGTATAGCTTACTATGCAAATGAAGTATCTGTGGCCTATTGAGAGGGGATTGGTCAGTTTGTGACTATGGTGGGAAGGCCATGCCTTGAAATTGACAAGGAGTTGTAGATATAAGCAGCCAATTCTACAACAAGGTTTTTTAGGCTGAAAGAAGCAGGCAGACAGGAAGTAGAAAGGAGAAAAAGACAAGAGAGAAAAGAGAAGAAGCAGAGAGAAAGGAAGCAAGCAACCTGCTAAAAGAGCTCTAATGCCGGTCAAGAGCTGTAACACAGGTCAAGAGCTGTAACACTGAAGACAGCAACAGGTCTGGAAGCAGCCCGGTGGCAGGCAGTGGTGAAAGATGGCAGGGCCAAGAGGACCGTCTGTCCTGAGGTGGCCCAGAGGAGCCTGTCCTAAGGGGGCCAAGAAGAGCTTCTCCTCAAGGAGATGTGAACAGGCCTGCAAGGCCAACAGAAGCTTAGAGAGCTGTCTTGCACTGCAGAAGGGAGACAGCCTGTAACCTTCCTGATCCTGATCTTCAGCTACACACTGTACCTTAACAAAACACTGAACTGTTAGTACGGTCTCCTGAGTTCTGGGTGGCCATTGCAAAAGGTTATCTAACCCACCAAAGATGTAGAGAGTGCCATAGGAGGGACGGCTGGTGTCAGAATTGTAAAAAGGTTTGAGGGTGGAATTATGTCTGACCACCACCTTACGGGAATCGGCTTTCAGCTTCCTGTTGCTGTCGTTACGTGCCATCGAGTCGGTTCCGACTCATAGTGACCCCATGCACAACAGAACGAAACACTGCCCTGTCCTGAGCCATCCTCACAATCGTTGTTATGCTTGAGCTCACTGTTGCACCCACTGTGTCAATCCACCTCGTTGAGGGTCTTCCTCTTTTCTGCTGACCCTGTACTTTGCCAAGCATGATGTCCTTCTCCAGAGACTGATCCCTCCTGGCAACATGTCCAAAGTACGTAAGACGCAGTCTCGCCATCCTTCCCTCTAAGGAGCATTCTGGCCACACTTCTTCTGAGACAGATATGTTTGTTCTTTTGGCAGTCCACTGTATATTCAATATTCTTCACCAACACCACAATTCAAAGGTATCAATTCTTCTTCAGTCTTCCTTATTCATTGTACAGCTTTCACATGACCATGATGCAATTTAAAATACCATGGCTTGGGTCAGGTGCACCTTAGTCTTCAATGTGACATCTTTGTTTTTCAACACTTTAAAGGGGCCCTTTGCAGCAGATTTACCCAATGCAATGCGTCTTTTGATTTCTTGACTGCTGCTTCCATGGCTGTTGATTGTGGAGCCAAGTAAAATGAAATCCTTGACAACTTCAATCTTTTCTCCGTTCACCATGATGTTGTTCACTGGTCCAGTTGTGAGGATTTTTGTTTTATGTTGAGGTGTAATCCATACTGAAGGCTGTGGTTTTTGATCTTCGTTAGTAAGTGCTTCAAGTCGTCTTCACTTTCAGCAACCAAGGCTGTCATCCGCATAACACAGGTTGTTAATGAGTCTTCCTCCAATCCTGATGCCCCGTTCTTCTTCATATAGTCCAGCTTCTCGTATTATTTGTTCAATATACAGGTTAAATAGGTATGGTGAAAGAATACAACCCTGACGTGCACCTTTCCTGACTTTAAACCAATCAGTATCCCTTTGTTCTGTCCAAACAACTGCCTCTTGATCTATGTAAAGGTTCCTCACGAGCACAATGAAGTGTTCTGGAATTCCCATTCTTCGCAACGTTATCCATAACTTGTTCTGATCCACATAGTCAAATGCCTTTGCATAGTCAATAAAACACAGGTCAACATCCTTCTGCTATTCTCTGCTTTCAGCCAGAATCCATCTGACATCAGCAATGATATCCCTGGTTCCATGTCCTCTTCTGAAACAGGCCTGAATTTCTGGCAGTTCCCTGTCGATATACTGCTGCAGCCGTTTTTGAATGATCTTCAACAAAATTTTGCTTGCGTGTGATATTCATGATATTGTTCTATAATTTCCACATTCAGTTGGATCACCTTTCTTGGGAATAGGCATAAATATGGATCTCTTCCAGTCAGTTGGCCAGGAAGCTGTCTTCCGTATTTCTTGGCATAGACGAGTGAGCACCTCTAAGAGCGCTGCATCTGTTTGTTGAAACATCTCAATTGATATTCCATTGATTCCTGGAACCTTGTTTTTTGCCAATGCCTTCAGAGCAGCTTGGACTTCTTTCTTCAGTATCATCAGTTCCTGATCATATACCACCTATTGAAATGGTTGAATATCGACTAATTCTTTTTAGTATAATGACTCTGTGTATTCCTTCCATCTTCTTTTGATGCTTCTTGCGTCATTTAGTATTTTCCCCATAGAATCCATCACTATTGCAACTTGAGGCTTGAACTTTTTCTTCAGTTCTTTCAGCTTGAGAAACACTAAGTGTATTCTTCCCTTTTGGCTTTCCATTTCCAGCTCTTTGCACAGGTCATTATAATACTTTACTTTGTCTTCTCGAGCTGCCCTCTGAAATCTTCTGTTCAGTTCTTTTACTTCATCAATTCTTCCTTTTGCTTTAGCTTCTCGACGTTCGAGAGCAAGTTTCAGAGTCTCCTCCAACATCCATCTTGGTCTTTTCTTTCTCTCCTGTCTTTTGAATGATATCTTGCTTTCTTCACATATAATGTCCTTGATGTCATTCCACAACTCCTGTCTTTGGTCACCAGTGTTCAATGGGTCAAATCTATTCTTGAGATGGTCTCTAAATTCAGGTGGGCTATACTCAAGGTCATATTTTGGCTCTCGTGGACTTGCTCTGATTTTCTTCAGTTTCATCTTGGACTTGCATATGAGCAATTGATGGTCTGTTCCACAGTTGGCCCCTGGCCTTGTTCTGACTGATGATATTGAGCTTCTCCATTGTTTCTTTCCACAGATGCAGTCAATTTGATTTCTGTGTGTTCCATCTGGCAAGGTCCATGTGCATAGCTGCCGTTTATGTTGGTGAAAGAAGGTATTTGCAATGAAGAAGTTGTTGGTCTTGCAAAATTCTATCATTTGATCTCCGGCATTGTTTCTATCACCGAGGCCATATTTTCCAACTGCTGATCCTTCTTCTGTTTCCAACTTTCACATTAAAATCAGCAGTAATTATCAATGCATCTTGACTGCACGTTCGATCAATTTCAGACCCCAGCAGCTGATAATAATCTATCTCTTCATCTTTAGACCTAGCGGTTGGTGCGTAAATTTGAATAATAGTCGTATTCACTGGTCTTCCTTGTAGGCGTATGTATATTTTCCTATCACTGACAGCACTGTACTTCAGGATAGATCTTGAAATGTTCTTTTTGACGATGAATGTAACACCATTCCTCTTCAAGCTGTCATTCCCAGCGTAGTACACTACACGATTGTCCAATTCGAAATGGCTAATACCAGTTCATTTCAGTTCACTAATGACTAGGATATCGATGTTTATGTGTTCCATTTCATTTTTTGATGACTTCTAATTTTCCTAGATTCATATGTCGTACATGCCAGGTTCCGATTATTAATGGATGTTTACAGCTATTTCTTCCCATTTTGAGTCATGCCACATCAGCAAATGAAGGTCCCAAAAGCTTTACTCCATCCACGTCATTAAGGTCGACCCTACTTTGAGGAGGCAGCTCTTCTCCAGTCATCTTTTGAGTGCTTCCAACTTGGGGGGCTCCTCTTCCAGCACTATATCAGACAATATTCTGCTGCTATTTTTTTATTCATAAGGTTTTCACTGGCTAATTCTTTTCAGAAGTAGACTGCCGGGTCCTTCTTCCTAGTCTGTCTTAGTCTGGAAGCTCAGCTGAAACCTGTCCTCCATGGGTGACCCTGCTGGTATCTGAATACTGGTGGCATAGCTTCCAGCATCACAGCAACACACAAGCCCCCACAGTACGACAAGCTGACAGACACGTGCGGTGTTTTTGCAGTATCATGTAGATTTTAGAGATCAGGCACTGATCGGAAATGTCATAGCTAAAAACTTTTTCCCGGTCTGTAGGTAGTCTTTTTACTCTTTTGGTGAAGTCTTTGGATGAGCATAGGTGTTTGATTTTTAGGGGCTCCCAGTTACTTGGTTTCTCTTCTGGTGTTCGTGTATTGTTAGTAATGTTTTATATACTGCTTATGCCATGTATTAGGACTCCTAATGTTGTCCATATTTTTTCTTCCATGATCTTAATCATTTTAGATTTTATATTTAGGTCTTTCTTTTATTTTAAGTTCGTTTTTGTGCGTGGTGTGAGGTATGGGTCTCGTTTCATTTTCTTGCAGATTGATATCCAGTAGTGCCAGCCCCATTTGTTAAACACTGTCTTTTCCCCATTTAATTGGCTTTGGGCCTTTGTCAAATATCAGCTGCTCACATGTGGATGGATTTATGCTAGATTCTCAATTCTGTTCCATTGGTCTATGTATCTGTGGTTGTACCAGTACTAGTTTGTTTTGACTACTGTGGTGGTATAATAGGTTCTAAAGTCCAGTAGAGTGAGGCCTCCCACTTTGTTCCTCTTTTTCAGTAATTCTTTAGTAATCCGGGGCCTCTTTCCCTTCTACATGAAGTTGGTGATTTGTTTCCCCATCTCATTAAAAATGTTGTTGGGATTTGGATCGGAATTGTATTTTATCTATAGATAGATTTTGGTAGAACAAACATTATGTGTAAATGTATAAATGCCCTTTATTATGTTGAGGAATTTTCCTTCCATTCCTATTTTGCTGAGAGTTTTTATCATGAATGGGTGTTGAACTTTGTCAAATGCCTTTTCTCTATGAGCAAGGTATGTTTTTCCACTTACATAGGTCTCTTGGTTTCTTTCAGTAGTGTCTTTGAATTTTTCCTTGTATAGGTCCTTTACATCTGGTATGATTTATTCCTAAGTATTCTATCTTCCTTGGTGCTACTGTAAATAGTATTGATGTGGTGATTTCCTCTTCGATGTTCTTTTTGTTGGTGTAGACAAATACAACTGACTTTTGTATGTTTATCTTGTATCCTGATACTCTGCTGAACTCTTCTATTACTTTCAGTAGTTTTCTTGAGGACTCTTTGGGGTTCTGTGTATAAAATCATGTCATCTACAAATAGAGATACTTTTACTTCTTCCTTACCAATCTGGATGGCCTTTATCTAGCCTAACTGCTCTGGCTAGGACCTCCAACACAATGTTGAATAAGAGTGGTGAAAAACGGCATCCTTGTCTGGTTCCCAATATCAAGGGGAACGCATTCAGACTCTCTCCACTTAGGATGATGTTGGCTGTTGGCTTGTGTAAATGCCCTTTATCATGTTGAGGAATTTTCCTTCTATTCCTATTTTGCTGAGAGTTTTTATCATGAATGGGTGTCGAACTTGGTCAAATGCCTTTTCTCCATCATTTATTGAGCTTCTTTCTGGATGTCCTGTCCTTCACTGAAAGTGATATGTTTAAGTCTCCTAGTATAATTGTCAAGTATATCTCACTTTTCAATGCTGTTGGAGTTTCTTTTATGTATCTTGCAGCTCTGTCATTGTGTGTAGAAATATTTAATATGTGTATATCCTCCTGGTATACTGCCCCTTTAATCATTATATAGTGTCCTTCCTTATCCTCTGTGGTGGATTTAATTTTGAAGTCTATTTTGTCAGAAATTAATATTGCCACTCCTGCTCTTTTTTGATTGTTGTTTGCTTGATATATATTTTTCCATCCTTTGAGTCTTAGTTTGTTTGTGTCTCTAAGTGTAAGGTGTGTCCCTTGTAGGCAGCCTATAGACTGTGTTTTTTTTTTTTTTTTTATCCATTCTGGCATTCTCTCTTTATTGGTGCATTTAGTCCATTTACATTCAGCGTAATTATGGATAGGTGTGAGTTTAGTGCTGTCATTTCGATGTCTTTTTGTGTGTGTTGTTCACAGTTTCTTTTTCAGAATTAATTTTTTGTGCTGAGTAGTTTATCTGTATATATTGTCTTTTCCTTTTATTCGATGTTGTTGATTTTGTTTTTGGTCAGTCTTTTTTTTTTCTTGTATTTTATTTTGATGAGTAGGATTGTTAGTCTCCTTTGTGGTCACCTTAATATTTACCCCTATTTTTCTAAGTTTAAACCCAACATTTATTTTTTCATATCGCCTTGTCTTCCTCTCCAATGAAAGATCTATCACTACATTTCTCAGTCCCTCCTTATTTTGTTCTTGTTGTCTTCTTTTACACAATGACATCGCTTTTTCCCTCTTTTGAGTATTTTTTAATCTTGATTTATTTTTGTGATTTCCCTATCTGGGTTCACATCTGGTTGCTCTATCCTGTGTTCTAGTCTTGGGTTGATATCTGATATTATTCATTTTCTAACCAGAGAACTCCCTTTAGTATTTCTTGTAGTTTTGGTTTGGTTTTTACAAATTCTCTATATTTCTGTTTATCTGGAAATGTCCTAATTTTGCCTTCATATTTGAGACACAGTTTTGCTGGATATATGGTTCTTAGCTGGCAACTTTTTTCCTTCAGTTCTTTATATGTTAGCCCATTGCCTTCCTGAATGCATGGTTTCTGCTAAGTAGTCCAAACTTATTCTTACTGGCTCTCCTTTGTAGGTAACTTTTCATTTATCCATAGCCACTGTTAAAATTCTCTTAATCTTTGGTTTTGGCAAGTTTGATTATAATATGTCTTGGTGACTTTCTTTTAACATCTACCTTATGTAGAATTCAATGAGCATCTTCGATAGATACCTTCTTACCTTTCACAGTATCAGAGGTTTCTGCAAACAAATCTTCAACAACTCTCTCTGTATTTTCTGTTATTCCTCTCTGTTCTTGTACTCCAATCACTCATAGGTTATTTCTCTTGATAGCGTCCCACATGATTCTTAGGGTTTCTTCATTTTTTTTCAATTCTTTTACCTGATTTTTCTTCAAATATATGGATGCCAAGTGTTTTATCTTCAATCTCACTCATTCTTCCTTCCACTTCCTCAATTCTGCTCCTCTTACTTTCCACTGGGTTGTCTAATTCTGTAATTTTATTGTTAATCTTCTGAATTTCTGATTGCTCTCTATGGATTCTGGCAGCTTATTTTTTATTATGCTCTTGAATAACCTTTTTAATTTTTTCAACTGCTTTATCTGAGTGTTCCTTGGCTTGTTCTGCGTTTTGACTGATCTTGTTTCTGATGTCTTGAAAAGTTCCATATATTAATCTTTTATATTCTGCATCTGGTAATTCCCGGAAGGTACATTCACCTAGAAGATCCCTTGATTCTTTGTTTTGAGTTTGTTGAAGCGATCATAGTCTGCTTCTTTATGTGACTTGATATTGACTATTATCTCCAAGCCATCTATAAGTTATTGCATTAGTATTTTATGTTTGCTTGCTGTATCCTAGCTTCTTGCTTTGTTTTGTTTCCATATGTCCAAATAGGCTGTTTGAGTGAGCTAGCTTGATTATTTTTTCCTTTGAAGCTCTAACTCCCTGTCACCAGATGGTTATAGCTGTTATCAGGTATATCAGCCTAGGAGTCCACTCACTTTTCTTGTATGGATTCAGTTCAGGTGTCTGGATAGTTGGTTATCAAGTGTGTGGTACAGGCTCTGTCCTACAATGTTAGAGGGGCAGGGGTGATTGGTGTAGGCACAGGTTTCTGGCTGCAGCAGGGAGTCACACTGAACAAGGCAGGGAGCTGACAACTGTCCCGAGTGTCTGTGAGGAAAGCAGGTCCCTGTTCCCTAGAGCGCACAGGTGGGTGGGTTCTACAGAGGGACCATGGGCACCCAGTGCTTTTGATTATAAGGCCTAGGAGGTGCTAGTCATCCTTGCACCCCTGTGGCAGGTGGCTAGGTGGCATGGGTGGAGCCGCCAATCCTTAGGTCCCTGATATGGGTAGGTGAGGACCCTGTTTAATAGGCAAAGCGGCATCAAACATCTAACACCCACCTCTCCTCCCACACAGCTGGAACAGTTGCATTCTGCCAACAAAGGCCTATTCTCCTGAAATAGGCCCACACAGGTCCATGCATGGGGGAAAGGTATTCAAAGTCCATGGACCATTTATGCCTGGACAGAAGCTGCTTCTGTCCTGAGCTCTCCAGCTTAGTGGAGGTGGCAGATTATCTTTTCCGCCAGTGAAATTATTCCTTCTCCAAGGCTGGGGGAATGGCTCAGAGTGCTCAGGAGGACCTATCTCAGGCCCAGGGAAGTCGACAGCCACTGAAGCCGGCTTGGGGGTTGAGGGCACGGTAAAATATATGCAAGTATTTAGCTTTTGGCCAGAGCACCGTTCCTCTCTGGTTCCGGAAGTGTGAGTACACTGTGTAGCTGTCTGCCTCTGAGGAAACTGCGTCCGCATTGCTACCACCAGCCCTGCCACGGCTGCTCCAGGGAATGGTGTCTAAGGGTTCCTGGAGATTCAGGTCGAGCCACTCCTCTCCGTATCTGAACCATCTCTCCCTGCCCCTGCCACTCAGTTCGTTTCCTAACTTTGCCTTTGATGTACAGGGCTCCTAGCTTGTCATAAATATAATCGTTTCACTTGTTTTTTGCTCTAAGGGGAATTACTGGAAGCATCTAACTACACCGCCATCTTGGTCCCACGTCCCTATGATGCATTTCTGAGGTAACTATTTTATATGGATCAAGATATGGATCCAAGTTCACTTTTTCTATTTACCATATGGGTACCCAATGGTTCCAGTACTATTTGTTGAAAAGGCTATCCTTTCTCACTCCTTCCCATTTGCAACTTTGTCAAAATTACTTGCCCACTCGTGTGAGTGTTTCTGGACTTACTCTGTTCTATCTCATTAATCTATTTCTCTATGTTAACACTAATACCACACTATTTTAATTACTGTAGCTTATAATCATCCTTGAAATTATACAGTGTTAGCCCTTGAATTTTGTTCTTTTTCAGAGTTGTTTTAGCTATCTTAGGTCCTTTGCATTTCTTGGAAACCCTGGTGATGTAGTGGTTAAGTGCTACGGCTGCTAACCAAGAGGTCAGCAGTTCGAATCTGCAAGGCGCTCCTTGGAAACTCTATAGGGCAGTTCTACTCTGTTCTGTAGGGTCGCTATGAGTCGGAATTGACTCAATGGCAGTGGGTGGTTTTTGCATTTCTTTGCAATAATTTGGAAATAATGTTCATAACAGCTTTATTCATAAAAGTCCCAAACTGGACTATTTAAAGCCACAACAAAAACTTATTGTCAGACAGTATTAGAGGCTAGAAGTCCAAATCTATGTTCAGCAGGGCCATGCTCCCTCTAGAGTCTCTAGGGAAAGATATTTTCTTATCTCTTCCAAGTTCTGGTAGCCCCAGGCATTCCTTTGTGTGTAGATTCATTTTTGCATGGCCATCTTTCCTCTGTTTGTCTGTTCTTCTCTTTTACAATGACAGCACTCAGAGTGGATTCAGAATAGCCTCATGTTAACTGATAACACCCTCAAAGACTATTTCCAAGCAAGATCATGTGCACATGTACCGGGGGTTAGGACTTCAACATAAATTTTGGGGGATGCAATTCAAATCATAACACGTACCTCAAGTAACTGGACATATAATTATTGTAACAAACACAGGAATAGACCCACAGTCCATTCTCCACCTTCAGGATCCTATTTTCTTTTTCTTTAACAATATTTTATTGTGTTTTTTAGGTAATTATGAGCCCAAGAGACAGAAGAGGCCACATAAACCAGAGACTACATCAGCCACAGACCAGAAGAACTAGATGGTGCCCGGCTACAACCAATGACTGCCTTGACAAGGAACACAATGGAGAACCCCCGAGAGAGCAGGAGAGCAGTGGGATGCAGACCATAAATTCTCATAAAAAAAACCAGACTTAATGGTCTGACTGAAACTAGAAGGACCCCAGAGGACATGGTCCCCAGACCTTCTGTGAGCACAAGGCTGGAACCATTCCCAAAGCCAACTCTTCAGACAGGGACTGGATTGGACTATAGGATAGAAAATGATACTGGTGAGGAATTAGGTTCTTTGATCAAGTACACACATGAGACTACGTGGGCAGCTCCTGTCTGGAGGAGAGAGGAGAAGGCAGAGGAGGACAGAAGCTGTCTGAATGAACATGGAAATAGAGAGTGGAAAGAAGGAGTGTGCTGTCTAATTAGGGTGAGAGAAACTAGGAGTACACAGCAAGGTGTGTATAAGTTTTTGTATGAGACTAACTTGATATGTAAACTCTCACTTAAAAACAATAAAAATTTTAAAAAATAGTATTTTATTGTGTTTTTGGTGAAAATTTACACAGTAACTAAGGTTCCTATTTAACAATTTCTATACAAATTTTTTTTATACAAATAGTTCAGAGACATTGGTTACATTTTTCACAGTGTCAACATTCTCAGTATTTCCATTTTGCTTGTTCTGTTTCTATTAATCTAGTTTCCCTGCTGCCCCTTATCTTCTCGTCTCTGCTTTAAAATAAATGCTGACCATTTGGTCTTGTACAGATGATTTTTTAAAGGAGTAAAGTACTCATGGGTGATACTGTCTCTTTTATAAGATAATCTACTATTTGCTGAAAGGTGACCTCCAGGAGTAATTTTAGGTCAAAGTTAAAAGAGTATCTCAATGTTAATACTGGGAGTTCTTCTAGTCTCAATTGGTCCAGTAAGTCTGGACTTTTTAACAATTTGAGTTTTGTTCTACATTTTTCTCCTATTTTATCAGGGTCCATCTTTTTTGTCCCTGATCAGAACAGTAAGTAGTGGTAGCCAGGCACCATTTGGTTCTTCTGGTCTCAGTGTAGATGAGGCCATGTTTATAGAGGTTATTAGTCTTGTAGACTAGTCTCTTCTTTGAGCCTTTGGTTTCCTTCTTTCTCTTTCATGCCAGTCAAATAGAGAGCAATAGTTGTGTTTTTACATGGCCAATCGCAAGCTTTTAAGATCCAGACACTACTCACCAAACTAGGATGTAGAATGTAAATTTTATGAATTATATTACGCCAACTGACCATGTTCTCCCATGAGACCATGGTCCTAAGCCTTCAAACCCAGGAAACCAATCTTCCAAGTTGTTTGGATATGTCTAGGAAGCCTTCATAACTGTGCCCCCTATGTGGTTTGTTATATATGTGAATATATATGGCGCACACACAAACATATGCATAGATACGCCTACGTACACATCCATACATCCACGTGCATTTACTTGCATATGCCTTCCTATACACATATATGCATCCATATCTACCTACATAACCAGACACATTTTGGTTGTTTTTACTGTTGTTGAAAAATCATGTATTTTTAGCATGTATCAAAATTGTCCCTTTTTCGTGTGTACTTCTTAGTCCCTTTATTTACCTTGGTCCAGTTGTGCTGACTTCACCTGTATTTGGGAATTTTTTCCCATCACCAAAAGTAACAAGTATCTACTATCTACAAAGTGATTCACCTCCTTCTCCCTACCGTCCCTGATAACCATCAAAGAACTTTGCTTTCTATGTGTGTATCTCTTCTTGACTTTGTAACAGTGAGACCATACAATATGTTTTTTTGTGATTGACTTATTTCACTCAGCATAATGTACTCTAGATTCATTCATGTTACAAGATGTTTCGCTGACTCATTATTCTCTATAGTTGTGTAGCATTCCATGTATGCATGTAGTACAATGCATTTATTCGTGCATCTGTTGATGGACACTTAGGTTGTTTCCACCTTTTTGCTATTGTGAATGCTGCTGCAATGAAGACAGGTATGCATATGTCTACACGTCACTGCTCTTATAACTCTAGGATATATACCTAAGTGTGGATCACTGGATCATAAAGTATTTCTACTTCTAGCTTTTTGAGGAAGCACCGTACTGTTTTCCATAGTAATTATACCATTTGACATTCCTACCAGCAATATATAAGAGTTCCAATCTCCCCACAACCTCGCCAGCATTTGCTGTTTTCTGGTTTTTTGATCACTGCCATTTTAGTAGGGGGTAAGACAGTATCTCATTGTAGTTTTGATTTACATCTAACAGCTAACGATCACATGCATCTTTTCACATATTTGTTGGCCGCTTGAATGTCGTCCTTGACGTGTTTGTTCATGTCCCCTGCCCATTTTTTTTTATTGGATTGTCTTTTTCTTATTGAGTTGAAGTTTTCTATACATTTTAGAGATTAGACCCTTATCAGATATATCATTGCCAAAGAACTTTCCCCAGTCTGCAGTGTTTTTTGCTTGTTTGTGTTTTTTACTCTCTTGGTAAAGTCTTTTGATGAGCATAAGTATTTAATTTTTAAGAGATCCCAGTTATTTAACTTGTCTTCTCTCTTTCATGCATTTTTTTGTTTGATACACTATGCTTAAAATTAGTTCTCATAGTTTTGACCTTTTATGTTACCTCCCAGGAACGTTACAGTTCTCGCTTTAACATTTAGGTCTTTAATGCATTTTGAGTTACCTCTTTTGTACATGGTGTGAGGTATGGATCCTGATTCATTTTTCTGTATATGGATATCCAGTTTTGCCAGCATCATTTGTTAAAGAGATTGTTCCTTCCCCATTGAATGCACTTTGACCCTTTTGCAAAGATAGCTGCCTATTCATGGGTGGATTTACTTCTGGGTTCCAATTCTATTCCATTGGTCTATGTATCTGTCATTGAACCTGTACCAGGCTGCTTTGATTATCATGGCTGTATACTAAGTTTTGACACGATGAAGTGTGAACCCTCCTACTTTGTTCTTCTTCAATACTGCTTTAGCTATTCGAGGCCTTTTTCCTTTCCATAGGAAGTTGGAAATCAGTTTTTCTATTTCATTAAAGAATGTTGTTGGGATATGCATCATGACTGCATTATATCTATAGTTTGCTTTTGGTAGTACTGACATTTTCACAGTGTTAAGTCTTCCAAACTATGAACACGAAATGTCCTTTCATTTACATAGATCTCTTAGTTTTTTGCATTAGTGTTTTATAGTTTTCCTTGTGTAAGTCTTTTACATCACTGGTTACATTTAATCCTAGGCATTTTATATGTGGTGCAATTTATTTTGTGTGGCCTTTCTAGCCATGATCTTTTAACTGCCACCCAGGTGATTGGGTGGGACTGTGCAGCTAGTGATTGGAAGGGGATTGGTCAGTTTTGCCATCCCACTGGGCTTGACATGAGCCATTCCAGAGGCAGGAAAGAGAGAGAATCCCACAACCACCAGGGAAGAACGGCCACGAGCCAGCACATCCTTTGGACCCAGGATCCCTGCACTGGGAGGCTCGTGGGACCAGGAGAGAGAAAGAGAGCAAGTTGTAACCCTGAAGACAGGGAGAAGCAGTATTAGGAAAGACCCAGCAGCAGGAGACAGTATGGTGGGCTTCCCAGCCAATAAAGAAACCTGAGTGCCTCTGGGTAGAAGCCAAGGGCCAGGGAGAAATGTGCCTGCAAGCACTCTTGGGAAGAGGCTGTCCTGATGGAAGAACTGTATCCTGAGTGTTCCTGAGTCTGAATTGTAACCTGTTACTTCCCTAATAAACCCTATAATTGTGAGTATGGTCTGTGAGTTTTGCATGCCCACTGCAATAAACTATTGAACCCAGCAGAGATGTAGAGTGTCTTGGGAGGGGCTGTTCGTGTCAGAACTGGTAAAAATGGCAGAGAGAGGAGGCATGTCTGACTCCCACCTCATAGTAATCAGCCTTGGGCTGTTGTTGATCCTGAGTCTCCTTCCCCCTTGTGAAGTTAGAAGAGGTCAGATGCCGCTCCCGTGCCGTTTTTATAGTTGGTGTCAGAAGTGGGATTACAGTAATGGAGCTCTTGTGTCCAGGAGCCCCCAGAAGGTCTCTTCCCCACCCCAGGCCATTTTACCCACACATGCGCATACGGCCTTGGGTCCCCTGAAGATCCTAGCCCCCTTGTCAATCCTTATCTTGATCAATTAGCTGAGCCTCTGCTTCAAATGGTCCCACGTGGGAATTCCCATAATTAAATATCTCCTGACTGGGGTGAACAGGATGGACTTGTTTAGGCCTCTTTAATGTTGGGGGACCAGCAGGAATTTCCGTTGGTTCTCCAAACCTCCTATAGTGCTGCCTTAGAACCTTTGTCTCAACTCCATCAATCTCTGATATACTCATTCCATTCCATGTAAAAATCTCTGTCCTATGAATCACCCTTATGTTTCTTGCATCTGTGAGGCCCATTTGGGGAAGATGTGCCAATAGATCCGATAAGGCTTCTCAGATTGTTGCTTTGTTTTGCAGTAGCAAGGTTACATGTGGTGCCCACGTAGAAAGGACTCCCTGCGTAAGGGACGTAGTCATTGGATGAATATCATCATCACTATTAAAGCCATTCTAGCATGGCTTGCATAAGCAGCACATCAGCTGCTTCTTCTGGAGTATTCCACTGGGTATTCAGAGGGGGAGTGCTACAAATTTTATCCATCCACCAAGTTGGACATCCCCTCTGGGTTAACCTGCTGTGTAAATGGATCTAGTATAATCATTCGTGACTGCTTCATAGTGAGTTGTGGGTCTTGCATCAACCCAAACATCCTCTTCCATTCTGCAGCATTCAAAACTAAGGACATTGCCCCTAAACTAGTCACTTTCACAATTCATTTTAGTAACAGTTGCTCAGGAAGCTGATGATACCAATCTACAAACTGAAACAACTCCTTTACACTGTACCCCCGGTTTCTAAAGTTTCTTGGTTTTGCCCATTTCCCTCCCTGACTACTTTCTTGGTGACCAGTTATCAAAGGGGAACTTCCTGTTGTTCCAGGCTAATTCTTCCTTTCTGGGTCAGCCCTGAGGCTAGTGGTCATAGCTCTGACTAGACTGGATCTTGGCTTGGTTCAGTGCTAAAATCAGCCCCTACACTCTTTTTCCTTGCAATTGTGGCTATTACGGGTAACAGAAAAGAAGAAATTTTATGTCTGGCACTTATCACTCTGTATTCCCACAAGCATCCAATTAGCCAATTCCTCAGGAGTTACAGCCATCCCTCCTAAATCCCATGAATAGCTTTTGTCTTATGTAACTGATTGCAACATAACAGCTGCTTCAATCCACGTTTTTTTTTTTTTTTTTATCCCATCCAGAAACCAAAGGTTTCTCATTCTCCCATTTGTCCCCTTTTTCCAAAACCACATATTTCAGTTTCATTTTCTCTTCTCCACACCTTAACTGTCTTCCCATTGAGGGGCTACTGTAAATGGTACTGATTTCTTGATTTCCTTTTCAGAGTCTTCCTTGTTAGTGTAGTGGAACACAACTGATTTTTGTGTGTTGATCTTGTACCCTGACACTCTGCTGAATCCTTCTATTAGTTCCAGTAACTTTCTTGTGGAGTCTCTGGGATTTTCTATGTAAAAGAACACGTCATCTGTGTATAAGGATAGTTTTACTTTTTCCTTTCCAATTTGGATATTCTTTACTTCCCTTTCTTGCCTTATTGCTCTGGTTAGAACTTTCACTACAATATCGAATTTAAGAGCAGTGATAAAGGGCATCTTTGTCTCATTCCCGATCTCAAGAGGAATGCTCTCAATCTTTCTTAGGAATAATGTTGGCTGTTCGTTTTGCATATACACCATTAATTATGTTGAGGAATTTCCCTTCTACTCCTATTTTGCTGAGTTTTTTTTTTTTTTTTAACCAGGAAAGGGCATTGGATTTTATCAAATGTCTTTTCTGTATTGAGATGCTTTGATTATTTTTTCTCTATTATATTTACGTGGTAAATTACATCGGTTGATTTTCTATTGTTGAACCATTCTTGCATCACTTGTATGAATCCCTCCCATTTGTTCATGATGTATTTATTATTTTTGTGATATGCTGTTGAACACTGTTGGCTAGGACTTTATTGAGAATTTTTGCATCATGATTCATGAGGTATAAAAAAAATTAGTCTGTAATTTTCTTTTTGGTGGTGTAGTGGTTATGAGCTTGGCTGTTAACCAAAAGGTCAGCAGTTCAAAACCACCAGATGCTCCTTGGAAACACTACAGGACAGTTCTACTCTGTCCTACAGGGTCGCTATGAGTAAGAATCAACTTGCAGCAACAAGTTTGGTTTTTGGCCTAAAAATAAATAAATAAATAATTTTTTTTTTTTGGTATCAGGTTTTGCTGGCTTTAAAGATTGAGTTAGGAAGTATTCGTCCCTTTTTTATGTTCAAGAATAGTTTGAGTAGAACTGGTGTCAACTCTTCTCTGAATATTTGGTAGAATTCTCCAGTTAAGCTATGTGGACAGGGCTTTGTTTTTGTTGGGACGTTTTTTTTTTTTTAAGACATCTTCGATTTCTTTTTTAGTTATGAGTCTGCTCAAATTTTCTACCTCTATTTGTATTAGTTCAGGTACGTAGTGTGTTTCTAGAAATTTGTCCATTTCTTCTATGTTTTCAAATTTGTAGGAGTACAATTTTTCATAACATTCTGTTATGCTTCGTCTTCTCTTAGTTGGTTCTGTTATAATGTCACCCATCTCATTTCTCATTTTGGTTATTTGTTATCTTCCCTTTTTTTTCCTTGGTCAATTTGGTCAGTGTATTTGTCAGTTTTATTGATCTTCTCCAAGAACTCACTTCTAGTCTTGTTAATTCTTTCAAATGCTTTTGTTTTCTATTTCATTTATTTCTGCTCTGATCTTTATTACTTCTTTTTTATTGGTGAATGTGGACTTCTTTTGCTGCTCCTTTTCTATTTGTTCAAGTTGTAGGGTTAAGCTACTGATTTTGGTCCTTCTTTTTTGATGCACACATTTATTGCTATAAATTCTCTTCTGAGCACTGCTTTTGCTGTATCCCATAGGTTTTGGCATATTGTGTTTTCATTCTCATTTGACTCTAAGAATTTTTTAATTTCATTTTATATTTATTCTATTACCCAAAGGTTTTCAACTAAGGTGTTATTCGGTTTCCATGTATTTCATTTTTCTCCTTGTTCTTCCAAGTTATTGATTTCTAGCTTTGTAGTGTTATGATCAGAGCAGATGCTTTGTATTATTTCAATGTTTTTTAATTTATTGAGGCTTGTTTTATGGCCTAACATACAGTCTATTCTGGAGAACAATCTATGTGCCCTGGAGAAAAATATGTACTGTGCTGCTGTTGGGTGATATGTTCTATTTTAATCTGTGAGGTGGAATGTGTTGGAAAAATGGTCTGCCTCTATGCCTCCCATCCAGGCTGCCTAGGTAAAGGCCATGGGCCCAGAGCATTCTCTGATAAGGAGGCTGGGAATTGAGTTGCCTTCTCTCTCCCAGTTCCTTCCCCTTATCAGCAAAGCATTCCCCCTATTCTGGGCACATAGCAACTTTCCCTGTCTCTTGCAAATGTGTGGGTGCCATACGGCACCTGGCCGACCCCATTTCTACATCTGTTCCAGGCAAGGAAAGAATGAGTCTCTCATACTACAGCACGAGAGGGGAAGCAGCAGAAGAGAGAAAATGTCCCGGACTGTAAAAGCTGGCTTCAGGGGGTGGACTGAAGGGGAGACAGGCTTTGCCATGTTCAACGTGGGCACCCATACGTGGTATGCTAGTTCACTAGTTTGAATTTTTATGTAAGCCCCTGGTATGTAGGCATTATTGTCCACCACCATTATAAAACTCTGTCCTCCCACTGCAAGATGTGGAGATCTGCTTTGGTCCTTTGGCTACCAGGGATCACAGGCTCATACGTACGTTGCTGTTGTTGTCGTTGTTGTTAGGTGACATTGAGTCTGTTCTGACTCATAGCGGCCCTATGCCCTATGCCATCCTCATCACAATTGTTGCTGTGTTTGAGCCCACCGTTGCAACCACTGTGTCAATCCACCTCGTTGCGGGTCTTCATCTTTTTTGCGCTCACCCTCTACTTTACCATGCATGACGCCCTCCTCCAGAGAGTGATCCCTCCTGATAATATAATGTGTTCAAAGTATGTGAGACTTAAGTCTCACCATGCTTGCTTCTAAGCAGCATTCTGGCTGTACCTCTCCCAAGAGAGATTTGTTCATTCTTTTGGCAGTCCAAGGTATATTCGATATTCTTCACCAGCCCCAAAATTCAAAGGCATCAATTCTTCCATCTTGCTTATACATTGTCTAGCTTTTGCATGAATATGAGGCAAATGAAAACACCAAGACGGTATACTAGGTCATAAAACAAGCCTCAAGGTGACATCTTTGCTTTCCAACATGATAAAAAAAGTCTTTGCAGCAGATCTGCCCAAAGCAGTGCATCTTTTGATTTCTTGACTGCTGCTTCCATAGGTGTTGATTGTTGATCCAAGTAAAATGAAATCCTTGACAACCTCAGTCTTTTCTCTGTTTATCATGATGTTGTTTACTGGCCCGGTTTGGAGATATTTGTTTTATGTTGAGGTGTAATCCATACTGAACACTGTGGTCTTTGATCTTCGTCAGTAAGTACTTCGAGTCTTCTTCACTTTCAGCAAGCTAGGTTGTGTCATCTGCATAACGCAGGCTGTTAATGAGTCTTCCTCCAATCCTGATGCCCTGTTCTTCTTCATATAGTCCAGCTTCTTGGATTATCTGCTCAGCACACAGACCGAATAGGTATGATGAAAGAATACAACCCTGAGACACACCTTTCCTGACATTAAACCATGCGGTATCTCCTTGTTCTGTTCGAACGACTGCCTTTTGATCCATGTACAGATTCCACATGAGCACAATTAAGTGTTCGAGAACTCCCATTCTCTGCAATGTTATGCATAATTTGTTATGATCCACACAGCCGAATGCCTTAGCATAGTCAATAAAACACAGGTAAACATCTTTCTGGTATTCTCTGCTTTCAGCCAGGATCCATCTGACATCAAGAATGATATCCCTGGTTCCACATCCTCTTCTAAGCCCAGCTTGAATTTCTGGCAGTTCCCTGTCGATAATTGCTGAAGCCGCTTTTGGATGATCTTCAGCAAAATTTTGTTTGCACATGATATTAATGATATTGTTTGATAATTTATGCATTTGGTTGGATCGCCTTTCTTGGTGATAGGCATAAATATGGATCTCTTCCACTCAGTTAGCCAGGTAGCTGTCTTCCGTATTTCTTGGCGTAGATGAGTGAGCACTTTCAGTGCTGCATCCATCTGTTGAAATTTCTCAACTGGTATTCCGTCAATTCTCAGAGCACCGTTTTTTTGCCAATGCCTTCGGAGCAGCTTGGACTTCTCCCTCAGTACCATTGGTTCCTGATCATATGTTACCTCCTGAGATAGTTAAACGTCAACTCTTATGTATTCCTTCCATTTTCTTTTAATGTTTCTTGCATCGTTTAATATTTTCCCTGTAGAATCTTTCACTATTACAACTGGAGGCTTGAATTTTTTCTTCAGTTCTTTCAGCTTGAGAAATACTGAGTGTGTTCTTCCCTTTTGATTTTCTATCTCCAGCTCTTTGGACATCTTCACAATACTTTATTTCTCTTCTTGAGCCGCCCTTTGAAATCTTCTGTTCGGCTCTTTTACTTCACCATTTTTTCCTTTTGCTTTAGCTACGACGTTCAAGAGCAAGTTTCAGAGTCTCTTCTGACATCCATTTAGATATTTTCTTTCTCTCCTGTCTTTTTTAATGACCTCTTGCTTTCTTCACATAGAATGTCCTTGATGTCATTCCACAACTCATCTGGTCTTCGGTCATTAGTGTTCAATGCATCAAATCTATTCTTGAGATGGTCTCTAAATTCAGGCGGGATATACTCAAGGTCATATTTTGGGTCTCGCAGACTTGTTCTAATTTTCTTCGGTTTCAACTTGAACTTGCATATGAGTAACTGATGGTCTTATCCACAGGCAGCCCCTGGCCTTGTTCTGACTGATGACATTGAGCTTTTCCATGGTCTTTCTCCACAGATGTAGTCGATTTGATTCCTGTGTATTCCATCTGGTGAGGTCCATGTGTATAGTCGCCGTTTATGTTGGTGAAAAAAGGTATTTGCAATGAAGAAGTCGTTGGTCTTGCAAAACGTGATTACGTGACATGCTGGCCGATGTGTGGGGGCTCATAGGTATGTCTCCCTAATATACTCCTTTGCTGCCACACTGGAGCTGTCCGCCTCTTTCTTTGGTCTCTTGGCACCCTCCATTTTTGGGGACAAATTTCAAGTTAATGGTCCATACCTGGAGAAGTTGGTTGATTGTATTATTTAGATATTCTGTATCTGTTGAGTTTCTAGTTGTTCTGTCCAATGTGGTGTATTAGTCTCCTGTTATTGTAGAACTGTCTATTTCTCCTTCTAATTCTGTTAGTTTGGTTCATGTATTTTGGAGCTCTGTCATTGGGTGTGTAAATAATTATTACAGTTATGTTCTCTTGGTGAATTGGCTCTTTAATCAGTATATAATGCCCTTCTTTGTCTCTTATAATGGATTTTGACTTAAAGTCTACTTTATCAGAGATTATTATAGCTAATCCTGATCTCTTTTGATTACTGTTTACTTGATATATTTTTTCCATCCTTTGATTTGCAATCTATTTATGTCTTTGTGTCTAATGTGTGTCTCTTGCAGGCAACATATTGATTGGTCAAGTTTTTCTTATCCATTCTGCCATTCTCTGTCTCTTGACTGGTGCATTTAATTCACTTACATTCAGTGTGATTTTCAATAGGTAGGGATTTACTCCTGCCATCTTGTTATGGTTTTCCTTTTTTGTTTGTGGTTTTTGTGTATGTGCGTTAGTGGTTTCTTTGTTCTGCTTAATTTTCTGTGCCGAATTCTTTTTGTGAATTTTCTTTTCGTAGTCTTTTGTTGCTGATTTTGTGTTTACTGAGTCTTTATTTTCTTCTTTATTTTGGTCATTTATTTTCTTTGTGATTATTCTGAAATTTACCTTTATCCTCTCAAGTTTAAAACAGTCTGTTATATCATGGGAAACCCTGGTGGCGTAGTGGTTAAGTGCTACGGCTGCTAACCAAAGGGTTGGCAGTTCAAATCCACCAGGCACTCCTTGGGGCAGTTCTACTCTGTCCTATAGGGTCGCTACGAGTCGGGATCGATTCAATGGCACTGGGTTTGGTTTTTGTTTTGGTTATATCGTGGTTATCACCTTGACTTCCTCTCCATATGGAAGTTCTACAACTACATCATTTATCTCCCCCTTTGGTTTTGAAGTTATCGTCATTGGCAAACTGACATCTCTGGTTTCCTGTTTTCGGTTTTGCAGCGTTATTTTTGTGAATTATCTGAGTTGGTGTATGGGTGATGCTGTCACGCGTCTTAATCTTAGGTTGTTGTCTTATGGCATTGGTTCTCTGTCCGAAGGATTCTTTTGATTATTTCTTGTAAGGCTGGTCTGTTTTTTTACAAATTCTATTAATTTCTGCTTTTCTGGGAACGTCCTAGTTTTGTTATCATATCTGAATGACAATTTTGCTGGGTATATGATTCTTGCTTGGCAATTCTTTTCTGAGTTTTATATGTGTCGTCCCATTACCTTTTTGCCTGTGTGGTTTCTGCCAAGGTATCAGCACTTGGTGCCCCTTTAGAGATGATATTTAATTTTTCTTGAGCTACTCTTGGAATTCTTTGTCTTTGGTTTTGAAAAATTTAAATATGATATGTTTTGGTGACTTTCTTTTGGGGTCTATCCTGTACGGGGTTTGTTGAGCTTTTTTGCATGGAAACCTTCTCATCTTTCATGGTACTAGGGAAGTTTTCTGTCAGTTTTCATGGTACTAGGGAAGTTTTCTGTCAGTAAGTCTTCAAAGTTTCTCTCTGTGCTTTTCCCCATCCTCCTCTGAATTCCTATTACATGTAATTATGCCTTTTGATAGTGTCCCACATAACTCCGAGGCTTTCTTCGTTCTTTTTTTCTGACGGTTCCTCAAACAAATTAGTATTAAGGTCAGGGATATGTCCTCTATTTCTGATTCTTTCTTCCACTGATTCACTTCTATGTTCTTCCATTGAGTTACCTATTTACGATATTGTCAGTCTTTTGGATTTCTAGTTGCTGTTTTTGTACAGTTTCTAATTGTCTATTTATGCTGTCATTTTGTTCTTATACTGTTTTCCTGAATTCTTCTAGGGTTTTGTCTGTGTTCTCCTTGATCTCTTTGAGGATCCTATATATGTCTTTTGGATTCCTTATTAGGTGGTTGTACAACAATTTCTTCCTCAGGAAGGTTTTCTGCCCCTTTGTTTTGCTCACTTGTTTGAGTCATCCTTGTTTCTTCATGTGATTTGTTATTGTCTGCAGTATCCGAGGCATTAAGGCGTTATTTATCTACATATTTCTTTACTGATTGTATGTATGCTTGCTTTGTGCTGATCTGTTTTGTTTTGATGTATCTGGAGCTTTGTTTTTTCTGTTTCTCTTTAGAACGTCTTTTTCATTTATACATATGTATGTATATACATAATCTTTTCTTGTGGTTTGGTCTACGAGTGACTTTGGTGGTATCTCTTAGTTGAGCATGATTTCCTCTTATCAGTGTGTATGGTGGGTCTCACCCATGTGCAAGTCCTCTGTAAAATTAGGCTCATACGTTTTCTCTTACCAGGTTGAGTGCAGATGGGAGAGCGGGTTCTTTCCCTGATATTGGGTGACAAGTGTTGGGTGGTCAGGATCCCTCCACAGCCCTTTTGGGGCTGTGGGGTCCTTCTAGGTTGGTGCTAGCAGTTAGTGCGCTCTCTGGAGGTCAGCGCAGGACGTCTTCGTATCCACTGTGAGGGAGTGCTACCCAAATGGACCCCACTCTGTGTGCATGAACTGGCATCTCAGTATGTGGTGTGGCATCAAGGGGTTTCAGTACAAGCGAAGACAGCCTGCAGGAACTGTTTAGGTGTGGAATATGTGATGTTGAAGCCAGGCAGACATTGGACGTGGGCACTAGGATCTCCTGCTCATCGTTTGGCAGAGGTGCAGATGGTGCCTGTCAGGATGTGACCAGCATTGCTGATGAGCTGCTGTGTCTGTCCAGCCAGCCACTGAGATGTGGGTGCAGGGAGTGTTCTCACAAGTCACCGGGTTAGGCTACGTGTGTGCACACCACAGGCTGCTGGGTGGTTGGGCTGAGGATACACAGGTCACTGGTCACCAGGTGGCTGGGCCAAGCCTGTGCATGGAACTGTGAGTTTCCTAAACCTCAGGGAGGGGGTGGTGGGTGGGGCCGGGCTTTGGCAAGCAGACAAAGCACCTGCACCTCAGGGAGCGGGTGGAGAGTGTGGCCAGGCTTGCGCATGTCAGTGTAGGCTTCCTGTGTCTCAGGGAGGGGGTGGTGGGCATGGTCAGACTTGTACAAGTAAGTGTGAGTGGCCTGCTCCTCTGGGATGGGGTAAGCAGCGCTGGGCTTGGGCATGCAGGTGAAGCCACCTGCACCTCAGAAAGGGGGTGGTATGTGTGGCCGGGCTTGCCTGCATCAACTAAGGCCTCTCGTAACTCAGAATGGGGATAGCGGGCAGGTCCAGGCTTGAACACATTGGCTCTGCCTGTCTGTGCTTCAGGGCACATGCTAATGCAGATGGCAGGCCGGGGTGACTGCTTACACAGGCCTGTTTGGGGGGGACCTCTAGTTGTTACTCTGTAGGCTGACTTTTCACTGGGTGGCTTCATATAAGCAGCCAGGTGCATCCACTGACAAGCAGTCCCTGCACTAATACCTAGGACTGGAGCTCTTACCCGCCCTTCTGTGTCTTCCCCACAATTGTGCACTCCCTGTCTACACTTTCTCCTTCCCTAAAGCTCAGAGGGCTCAGTCTGTCTTGCTTACTCTAGAGGCACTTCCCCGTGGTTTTCTGATTTAAAAGCTATACTTCTTCTGCACTTCCCCCCAGGGGTGCTCTGTCCCTGGCTGCGTCCTGCCCACTTTGTCATTTCTTTCTGGGGTTGCCTGCACAGAATGTCTGCCACCAAATGTGTTCTCTTTGCTGTTGCTTTCCTGGGTTCCTCAGTCTGGGTTTTTGTCCGGTGCCATCCCAAAATAACCATGCTGCTCTGCGCCAGCGAGCAGGGTGCCATTGATCTGCAAGTTTCTGTTTTCCTGCTGGTCTCGTTCTGCCTCTCCTTCCAGTTGGTGCTCAGTCTCTTTCTTCAACTCTCTGTATGATGCTCTGGGATCCAAGGTAGTATTTGTGTCTATTTACTTGGTCTCTCCCAAGTCGTTGTTGTCGGGGGGTCATTATGGTGTGTGTCCTTAAGGTGCCGTATTGATCAGAAGTCTCCGCTTTATTTTCCTTCACAGCACTTTACTGCCCCTTGAATTTTTACTGTATATTTATGAGCTACCTTATTTGCTGTCTTTCTCCTTCATGCTACTGTAAGCTCCGTTAAGAGTCGGTGCTTGTCCCATTCTTGCGCAACATTTTATTTTCATCATATTTGTGAAATGAATGAAAGAACAAGCATGTGCAAGCAATACTCTCAATATGTCTCACTATTAACAGGAGATTAGCATTTTCTCTTTATTACTTTTGTAATCAGAATGAAAAATAAAACTGTTTTGAAAGAACAGAGGGAGAGAAAGATGAGACCCTCAAAGGCTGCCTTTCACGTAGTGATTGCCATCTCTCTGGTGACCTCACACCTGGAAATCCCACCCCAGTCCCAATCTTCATGTTTTCTCTTGAGGCCCTGGCCTACATTGGTACTCTAAGCCAAATATCAAATGTCTTAAAATGACAGTCTTATTATTTTCCTTTCCATAGGTCTTCCATGATGTACCTGGCCAAAGTGTCCTATGACCCCAAACTGAGCATTTCTTTTCTTATATCTGTAGGCAGTTTGGTTGGCCAGAGATGCATTTTGCATTACATCCTGTCCTTGATGTGAGAGCCCAAGAGATGAGCTACTCTGAAGATAAATCTGCACAGAAAACATCACAGCAACAAAGCAGTCTTTAAGATACGAGGCACGTGAGATCAGGATAATCACCTCCAGCCATCCCTGTATCTTGTCTCTACTACCCACCCACCACCCACCCACTGCCATCGAGTAGATTCCGACTCACAGCAACTCTACGGGACACAGTAGAGCCGACCCACAGGGTTTCCGAGGCTGTAAATCTTTACGGAAGCAGACTGCAACATCTTTCTCCAGGTCAGCTTAGGGCGTGCCCTAAAGCCAATCACTTCTGAGTTACAAAAAAAGCAGACAAGACACAGAATCAAGCACGAAGGAGAGGAAGACAGATGCCATGTGAAGATCTTCAAGAAACCAAGGAACACTGTGGCTACAGAAGCTGGAAAAGACAAGGATCTTCCCCCGAGCTGACAGAGAGAGCCTTCCCCTAGAGGTAGTACCCTCCTGAACTGTGAGGAAATAACTTTCTTTTCTTTAAAGCCACCCACTTGTGACATTTCTGTTACGGCAGCACTAGGCAACTAAGACACTATCTTATTATGAACAATTCAGACAATACACATATACTCTGCATGAAGAGCCGAGCAATCTGATATTTATTCTAAAGCTCAAGGTAACTTCTATCAAGCTTCAAGAGCAAATCCTAAATTCTAGGATTCCTGAGTTTTTATTTCTTTAATGACATTTCTTCTCTGCCTTCATCTTCACAATCTGAAGAGTCCTAGACTAAATCTCTCCTCACACTGACATCATCCACACTCTTTTTTCCTTCTCAGGAATTCTCCACATCGGATAAATCAATCATACATGATAAATGACTAAAGTCCACAAGTCCCACCTCAGGAAAACTTCTATTTAACAATTAAGAAATAGCAATTTGTGTTATTAGCGTAGGACCCATATAATCATTCTAATTTGGTCACCGTTTATGTGCTCAGTGTTTCATTTCCACCTCAAACCCATTTATGTGCTCAGCATTCCATTTCCACCTCAAACCCAGTGCTCACACTCCCCATGCTGTGGTGTACGCAGGACCCTGTGGCGGTGGATGCTCTCCCACTCATGGTTCCTAGAAGGAGACATCACTCAGCTGTATAGAGCACGTATGGCTTCTCCGACACACAGCAAGTCACGGCTGAAATGATTTCCCATGGAAAACACTGTTGTCAGCAATTTCAAAACATTACACGTCAGAAGGAAGAATCCTTGTTAATCAGCATAATTTTCACATTAATGAGAATTAAGCAAATCTGATAGCTAGCTACCTGGAAAATCTGGGTTAAGTCAAGAAAAGAAAGCTAAGAGTGGGTCCAGGTGGAGAATTGACCAGGAAAAATCTCCAGCATTTTCTCCTGTTTATTCACACTCAGCTGATGCCCCTGTTGCTTATTTCATAGAGAAAACAGAAGCACCTAGAAGAGAACTTCCACATGCTGCTATAACCAAATCTAACAGCCTACCGCACTTTTCACCGTATTCTTGCCCTCCTTCCTATCTGAAGGTAACCACTCCACTTAGCCTTGGAACACTGGGTCCCAATCTTGCAATGAGTCCAGAGAGATCACTCAACAAATGCTGTCCTGCAAGTCAATCTATCCCTCTCTACATGCTCTAATACAGATTAGTTGTAAGAGATGCAGGAAGAGAGATGCCAAGCCATATGAAGACTGCCCAGGAGGAGAAGTTCTGAAGGGAAAAGGACCTTCCCCCAGAGCTGACAGAGAGAGAAAGCCTTCCCTTATAACTGGCACTCTGAACTCAGACTTCTATCCTCCTAAACTATCAGAAAGTAAATTTTGTTTGTTAAAACCACCTATTTATAGTATTTCTGTTACACCAGCACTAAATAATAAGAATTTGCTTCTATAATAGAAACACTACAAATGGATGACTTTAACAAACTGAAATTTACCCTCACAGTTTAGGAGGCTTGAAGTCCGAATTCAGGGCGCCAGCTCCAGAGGAAGGTTTTCTCTCTCCGTCAGTTCTGGGGGAAGGTCCTTGTCTCCTTTCAACACCTGTGGCCCTGGCTTTCCCCGGAGATCTCCGTGTGTCTTGGTAACAATCTTCTCCTGGGTCTAGGAGGTTTTCGGCACAGGACCCTGGGTCCAAAGGACGTACTCTACTCCTGGCTCTTTTGTCTTGATGGTACTGAGGTCACTCTGGGACTAAGTTTCTCTTAATTACCTAGTGCTGCTATAGGAGGAATACCACAAGCAGACGGCTTCAACAAACAAATTTATTTTCTCACAGTTTAGAAAGCTAGACATCTGAATTCAGAGCGCCAGCTCACAGGGAAAGCTTTCTCTCTCAGTCAGCTCTGGAGGAAGGTCCATGTTGATTAGGATAGGCTCTTCTCAGCCGTGTCCTCAGGCAGGCCTCTCTCTGGCCCTTGGCCCCTCAGCCCAGCCTCTGCCCTGCTCATGCAAGTGCTGCAAAGCTCTTTAGCTCTACTGATAAGTACCTGGAAGCACCTCACTCCACCAGTAAACCTTTCCCTCCAGTTTCTCCCATTTGTAATGCAAATGTCTACCCTGTGTCTGTTTCACCACTGTACTTTGGAAACAGATAACTTGTAGCCTAGATTTCACAGTGTCTTGGGCTGAGATCTCCAGAGAAGCAAAAGCAGTAAAGCATATAAATATACATAGAAATTAATGTCAAGGAAATGGCTCACACAGTTGTAGAGGCTGGAACGTCCCAAGTCAGTGGGTCAGAATAGAGGCTTCTCCTGATACACGTAGCTGCAGGAGCTGGTGAACCTAAGACTGGCAGGTCAGATAGCAGGACTCTTGCTCACAGGCTGTGAGGATCAACGAATCCCCAGATTGGCAGGAAAGACCTCAGGTAAGCTGTTAGCTCAAGTTTCAAGAACCAGAAGTCAGATGAAGAGGGGCCAGTTGCAGGAATCAGTGCAGGCAAAGCCCGAGCCTTGCCAGAATGTTCAACTGTATTCGAGGCAGGCCACACATCCAAGGCAACTCCCTTTCAACTGACTGGCTACTCACAGCACATGTCACCATGGAGGTGATCACATTATTAATCAAATCTCTTCATGGAACTGATCACAACATCACACAACAGCCAAACTACATCATAACTGCCAAACCACTGAGAATCATGGCCCAGCCAAGGTGACACACAGCCTTAACCATCACAGTCTACCCCTTGTCAACTTGGCACCTACACACATCTTCTTAAACCGTATATAATCTCTGAACAAAGACAATTACAATATCATACTTGCACCTAATACAGACAACACATGTACAACTGAAAATGCACTAGCCCTGTTAACATCTTACATTTTATAAGCAAATGAAAATATCTGATGAACACATACAAGGTAGAAACACTCATAACAATTACAGTCCTCATTTCTGCAACCGGTCATGTGGTGTAACCCGTATTTAGAAGTACCTTCTTCCACCACCCATTCCATATTCCCTCTGTCCTCAGCAAGCGCCTCCGCTGGTTGTTGTTCTTTGCCTGGTGGGATAACCCAAACCTTCATTCCTGAAGGGTCTGGGCCATTGCTAGTCATGTTGGAATTGGGTTGCTGTAGTTTTTTAGTGACTTTAATCACAGGGCATGGTAGTATGAAGAGACATCCTAAGGGATCCCCTGCATTCCAGCTGCACTCTTCTTTACTTCCATTATGTAATATTAATCTGATTTCCTCTTGGTAATCAGGATCCATCACACCAGCCAATATGGTAACTCCCTTCTTTGTCTGTTGATCCAGAGGCATAAGGAGCCCAAAGTGGACAAGTGCCTTTCTTAACTTCCAGTTCAATGGAATTGTGTTGTGTCTCCTGGTAGAAACAGTCCTTCCTTTGGAACTACGATCTCTAGACCCACAAAGCATAGGGTTGCGGGGACAGGAAGCAAAAATTTTGCAAATGAGTCATTAGGGGTAATAGTGAGTGGTGTCACTGCCATTTCCACCCCTTGACTCCTGGACCCATGAATCCTGGCTATGGGAGAAATAGCACAATATACTGGATTCTGGTTTAGAGCACATACAGCCTCCTGGGGAACACTGCCCCCAAACCTGCAAGGTACTGCCACCTAGCTGGTCCTGTAATTCTGTCTCTAGAAAGTCATTCTCTCGTTCTATAAAACCAGCTGCTTCAGGATGTTGGAGGACATGTAAGACTGCTGAATTCCATGTGCATGGGCCCACCACCACACTTCAATTGCTGTGAAGTGAGTTCCCTGATCTGAGGCGATGCTGTGTGGAATACCATGACAGGGGATAAATCATTCTCTAAGTTCACGGATGGTAGTTTTGCAGAAGCATTGCGTGCAGACAAGGCAAATCCATATCCAGAGTAAGTGTCTATTCCAGTAAGAGCAAACTACTGCCTTTTCATGACAGAAGTCGTCCGATGTAATCAACTTGCCACCAGGCTGCTGGCTGATCACCTCAAGGGATAGTGCCGTATCGGAGACTCAGTGTTGGTCTCTGCTGCTGGCAGACTGGGCACTCAGCAGTGGCTGTAGCAAATTGGCCTTGGTGAGTGGAAGTCCACGTTGCTGAGCCCATGCATAACCTCCATCCCTGCCACCACGGTCACTTTGTTCATGAGCCCATTGAGCAATGGTGGGAGTGGCTGGGTAAAGAGGCTGACTGGTTTACACAGACCGTGTCCTCCCATCCACTTGATTGTTAAAATCCTCCTTTGTGAGGTCGCCCGTAGGTTTTCGGAGCAAAGCCCTGCCATCCTCCTTTTGAGAAACAGCTTTTGGCTTGTTCTGGGCCTTAGTAGAAACTGAATATTTAACCATGGGTTGCCAAGTTACCATGTGGCCTGAGCTGCCCATCATGAATTGGGTGTTATCTGACTCAGAGTCATAAAGTTGGACATGCACAGCAGCACTCCATCATTAAATGTAAGTGGTATATACGAGATCGGGCCCCAGCAGGATCTGAAGGCACAAGTAAGTTATATGAGTAAGTGGCCCAAAAGCCCATGGCCTCCAATCCTGTTACAGTGCCTTCCATCTCCCAATATTCACCTATGGACTCATGGGAGTTCCTTATAACAGCTGACTGAGGAAGAGAAAACTTGTGCCTGGTTTACAGATGGTTCTGCACCATATGCAGGTACCATTTGAAAGTGGACAGCAGCAGCACTACAGCCCCTTTCTGGGATCTCCCTGAAGGAGAGCTGTGAAGGGAAATCCTCCCAACGGGCAGAGCTTCGAGCAGTATACCTGGTCATTCACTCTGCTTGGAAGGAGAAATGGCCAGATGAGTGGGGAGTAGGAAAATAAAGACCAGTCGACTGAAACACACAGGCCTTGTACATCTCACTACTGCCTTCTCAGGGTCCGAATTAGATTACTTACGCCAAGAACTCCAGGATTACTATAAAGCAAAAGAACGGCCCACAAAATCCCTCATTTACGAAGTACCTCCTGGTACAAAACATTGTGCAAAGGAGAATTAGTATCTAGTTCTTCCTCTCAAGGAGCTCAAAACTGATGTATAAATTAGACAGACATTTACCTTTACACCATGACCCTTTAGTCCAGGGGAAAAAAAAAATGGTTGTGTTGTGTGTTTTTTGAAGACCTCTAAAGTTGCTGTTTTCATCTGAATTAGGTGCCAACGTTAAAAAAAAAAACAAAGATATCACCAAACCAAACAAAACAAAAAACCTGGAAAGACTGGAAGATCTGACCACCCTAGGTCTACACGCCTGCCAGACAGCAATAGCACAGGGCACGGTGGCTGCTGCCCCCTTCAGGTGCACCATGTTCTCTCCACCTCCCAGGTTTTATCTAGGGAAAAACCAGATAAAACGCATGATTGTCTATGAATACATAAATTATCAAAACTGAACCCAGAAAGAGACAGTATATCTAAACAGGCCAACGGCTTAGAAAAAACTGAAAGTTACCAAAGTGCTATCTTCTTTAAAAAAGCACTAGGCTTAGAAGCTTTACAGGTGAATTCTACCAAAATTCAAAGAAACTAATAATTTAAAAAGTATTCAAGCTGTCGCAAGTAGAGAAAAGAATGTATAAGAATATAAAGATATAGAATACATTATTACAACTTGGCAAAGATAGAATTAAAAAAGAAAATTACAGAAGTCTCACAAATAATGACACAAAACTTCTAAATAAAATAATACTAAATAGAATCTGGTTACACAACAGAGTTCACCTCAAGACTACTATGATGATTCAATAATAGAAAATATATTTCTATAACTCAGCACATTAGCAGATCAAGGAAGAAAATCTATACGATCGTTACACAGATGCTAAAATGGCATTTGATAAAATTCAACAACCATTTTTTTATTTTAAAAACCCCAGAACATCAGCAACACGCCCGTTAGTAAAATAATCAGCATGGCACTTAATGACAAAAATACTACAAGCGTTCTCATGAAAGCTGGGGATAAGAACTTTGCTCTTAAAATACAATGCACTTGGAAAGGAGAAAGAAATGAGACATAAAAATCGGAAACCAAGGGACAAACTTCTTATTTGCAGCTGACATGATAACGTACCTGGAAAATCCAAGAAAATTCACCAGAAAAACTATTAGAAACAATAGCATAAATAAGGTGCTGGTTACAAAATTAATAATACAACTAAGAAGAATATGTAGTATAAGAAAGGATTCAATTTTCGGTAACAAAAAAGATAAAATAACCACGAATAAACTTTTAAGAAACGTGCAGGGTTTCCAAACAAACCAACTGCGAGAAGACATTTCTGAGACAATTGAGGAAATCTGTATGTGGACTGGATAGCATGTAACAATAAATTACTGTTAATCTTGATAAATATGATATCACTGGGGTTATGTACATTTTGAAAAGTCCTAATTTGTTGGAGATACACAGTGCAGTATTTATGCATACAATGATTTGTTTTAAAATACTCCAGTCCTCTACCCTACAAAAAAATGGATGGGATGAGGGATAGTTGCTTCAGATTGGCAAAATATTGGTATCTGTTGAAACTAAGCAATGGATACACGGGAGTTCATTATATTATTTTCCTTACGTTTATACATTAGAAAATATCCACAATGAAAAGTTTTAAAAAATGTGCAAGGACTAAAACAAAACCCATAGGGTTTGCAAGGAGCAGCTGGTGGATTCGAACTGTCGACCTTTTGGTTAGTGGCCAAGCCCTTAACCACTGTGCCACCAGGGCTCCTTTGGACCAAAACACAAAGGGGCATAAAAGACATAATAACTATAAAAAGCAATAAGCTTATAAAAACACACCAAAAAATGCTGCCTAATAATTAAGACAGGAGCTCTGGTGGCTCAAAGGTTAACTGCTTGGCTGCTAACCCGAAAGGTCAGTGGTTGGAACCCACCAGCATCTCTGAAGGAGAAAAGCTATGGCTGTCTGCTGCCATAAAGATTACAGCCTAGGAAATACTACGGGGGCAGCTCTACTCTATCCTGTAAGGTCACTAACAACAACAATTAAGAGATGCAAATTAAAGCTACAAACCAGATGCCATTTTTCACCAGACAGGCAAAGATCAAAATATCTGGTAATGTACAGTGCTGGTTGAGAGTGTGTGTGTGTGCGTGTGTGAAGACACCTTACATTGTTGGTGGGAATACAAATTAGTACAACTTCTTTTGAGGGTGATTTGACTTTATCTTTCAAAGTTATAATACATACACCCCTTGGTCCAGCAATTCCACTTTCAGGATAGCTACAGATATTCATCCAACAAGTATTTTCTGCTACCCACCATGTGCCAGGCACTGAAAATAGGATGGTTAAGGAAACAATGTTCCTGCTGCGGGGTGGGTTAGAAACCATCAACCTTTCAGTTAGCAGAGTGCTTAACCATTGCACTCCAGAGCCCCGTACCCCATAAGACTATAGCCTAGGGAACCCTATGGGGCACTTCTACTCTGTCACATGGGGTTGCTGTGAGTCAGAACCAACTCGACAGCCCCTAACAACGGACCACTTTAGAAAGGGACAAGAGGCAGGGGTGGTGGAGCTTTAACTTCTTTGTGATATTTTTGAGCAAAATGAAATTTTTTTTAATTGGGAAAAAAATTGATAATAGCAACTTGAAAGATTATATAGGAACCTTAGTGCGCAGTGAGTTTATGTTAATGAGGGAGGAACAGCTCAGAAAAGGAGGGTGAGAATGGCTGAATGTAATCAGTGTTACTAAATTGTACATGTAGAAACTGTGGAATTGATATGTTCTGCTGTGTATATTCTCAACAACAATAACAAAATATACAAAATTCAGAAAAAAGAAACCTTTGAAAAAAGAGAAAACAATGTTCCTGCCCTCATGGAGCTTCCCCTTTAGTGCAGAAAGAGATGGTCAATAAAACAAGTCAACAAATGCACCTGTAATTATAATATCGGGTCAGTGATAAGTGCAATGAAGAAAAAAGTTAACAGAACAAAGGGGTTGAGAGGAAGGAGAAGGCTATTTTGGAAGACTGGTCCCAGAAGATCTCTTGGAGGAGACGGATGAGCAGAGGCCTGAATGAAGAAGATAAAGCATGAGAATGCTGGAGAGAATGTTCCAGGCAGTAGGAAAGGAAACCAGGAATAAGAAACAAATTTGGCCTTTCCTTTGTTTTTCTTTTCATTCCCCTAACAGCCTTTTGTTCATCCAAAGGATAGGTATGGGCACCACTTAAATCTCTCTCTTCGACTCCTCACATGAAAATTGAAATTAATCAGATGCTTTTAATACAAGAAGGTGCTAGTTCAGCATTGTTTCCCCCAAACCTTTCTGTGCACAACAATTTGATTTCTTCAATGGATGGATTTCTAATTTTATCGAAGGGCTATGCCAAACCTGTTAACAAAAGTGCATTAAAGCTAAATTATGAGTTTTTAATGCACATAAACATTTCCACAGCAAAGAATACAAATTAGTTTTACAAAAGATATTGACCAGTTGCTAAGTCATTTTACACACACACACATAGTCCTGTCCTTCTGGCAGAACTGAGTCATCAATTTGGAGGGTTCTATAAAAAACAAATTTTTTTCTTTTTTATAGTTTAATTTCAAGATCTTTTAAGCAATGCAGTTGAAATTCTGGTCTTCTTTAGGGGCTATTTGGATAAATATTTTATAGTGAAGTGGCCAATGTCAATTAAAGGCATTCTAGTTGACCTCAACAGAAATGCCTTTGCCACAAGACCTGTTAACACTACACACTAACTTCTTCAAACAATACCAAGAAACATCAAGGCTCCAAAATTGCCATAAATGATACATTCTACAAACAGCCAAGTAATTAAAGGACCAGTAAGCGAGGAGAGAAATTTGACCCTGTGAAGTATGCTCCTATCTCAATTTGGAAGCCAGCGTTACATAAATTCATTCATCCCAGTGGGAAAAGGCAAACGACCGAAGGGCTCCAAGACTCTGGTGGGTCCCTTCTTGGCGGGTCTCACTCATCGGGGCTGCCTTTAAGGGCCAGCAGCCCCCTGCACATCACACGACAGGTTTCCCTCCAACAGCTGCAGATGCCGTACACCCCACCTTTCCCTGGGCGCCGCGGGCCACTTAACCGCTCCCCAAAGGTCCGGCATTTCCGAGCAACGAATGCCATTCCTGACAGCTAGTCACCCGGAGAGGACAAGGATCGCCGAAGTGAGAATCGGGGCCCTGGGGAGCTTCCGCACACGCAATCCGGGTAGGGGGGTCAGGTTAGAGGGGCGCCGGCTGACCCCCGGCTTGGGTCCGGTTAGAGGGGCGCCGGCTGACCCCCGGCTTGGGTCCGGTTAGGGGGGCGCCGGCTGATCCCCGGCTTGGGTCCGGTTAGAGGGGCGCCGGTTGACACCCGGCTTGGGTCCGGTTAGAGGGGCGCCGGCCGACCCCCGGCTTGGGTCCGCTTAGGGGGGCGCCAGCTGACCCCCGGCTTGGGTCCGGTTAGAGGGGCGCCGGCTGACCCCCGGCTTGGGTCCGGTTAGAGGAATCGGGCTAAGGGGGCGCCGGCCGACCCCCAGCTTGGGTCCGGTTAGAGGGATCGGGCTAAGGGGGCGCCGGCCGACCCCCGGCTTGGGTCCGGTTAGAGGGGCCCCGGCTGACCCCCGGCTTGGGTCCGGTTAGGGGGCGCCGGTTGACCCCCGGCTTGGGTCCGGTTAGAGAAATCGGGCTAAGGGGGCGCCGGCCGACCCCCGGCTTGGGTCCGGTTAGAGGGGCGCCGGCCGACCCCCGGCTTGGGTCCGGTTAGGGGGGCGCCGGCTGACCCCCGGCTTGGATCCGGTTAGAGGGGCGCCGGTTGACCCCCGGCTTGGGTCCGGTTAGGGGGGCGCCGGCCGACCCCCGGCTTGGGTCCTGAGCAGAGGACGAGGCGCAGACGCGCTCCAGCACTCGGGGTCCCCAGCCCCTCCGCGCCTCGCCCCCGGCCCTCCCTTCCCCTCCCGCGCAGGGTCGTCACTTCCCGGCCGCTCCGACCCCGCCGCCGAAGGGGCCCCCGCGGGCTCGCCGCGGAGAGCGGGCGCGCAGGGACCGAGGGCCGCGGGGCACCGGGGTCGATGCGGAGCGCGGCTCTCGGCAGGTAACTCGGAGGCCTCGGGGCCGCCCTTGCCGGCCGGGGGAAGAAGGCGCCCGGAGACGGGTCGGGGAGGACACCGGGGACAGGGCCCAGGCGCGGGGCGCTCCGGCGGGCAGGCAGCCGGGGGAGGGCTCGGGAGCTACCTGCCGGCCAGGTGGGGCCCCGCCCCGCCCTGCGCAGCGCCTCACCTGCCCAGAGCCCGCTTCATGCCCGCGTCGGCCGCGCACCGCGGCTCGGCCGCCCCCGCGCCCGGCAGACGCAGGTTCTGCTTCAGGCGGCAGTCGGCGTCCAGCGCCGCGGGGGCGGAGGCTGAGGAGGACGAGCCCGCGGCGACGGAGCGCTCATGCTCCAAGGCGACGGGCCCGGCCCGCTTCCTCATGCCGCGGCCGACAGGGCCGGCCGCCGAGGGCGCCAGCTGGCCTCGTCCGCCCGCCTGCGCCGCTCCCGCTGCAGTCCCCGCCGCCCGGAGCCGGAGCCGGAGCCGGAGCCGGAGCCGCCGCCGCCGCCGCCGCCGCCGCCGCCGCCGCCGCCGCCGCCGCCGCCGCCGCCGCCGCCGCCGCCGCCGCCGGGAGCCCCTCACATCTCGGCCGAGGCCGCGGCGCGCGACAACGGACTACACCCGGGACGGCGGGTCACGCCGACCAATCAGCGCCGGGATCCCTCCCCCGCTTCCCGCCCCCAGCGTTCCGCGTCCGGAGTCCCGCGGGGAGCGCGGCCCGCCCCGCCAGCCGGGAGCCATCTTGGGGAAGGGCGGGCGAAGCCGAGGCTAGCGTCATCGTAAGGGCAAGGCCGAGCGGCCCGCAAGCCTGGCTGGGCCTGGGCGCGGACTCCGCCGGAGTTGAGCAGCTGCGGCACTGTCGCGCCCCAGGGCGCCAGCCGGAAGGCGAGCACTGGGGAGGAGTGGCCACAAGGGGCCGCTCTTCCGCTCGCATCCAACGCTGGAAACCCGGCCCAAGTGAATTCTGGGAATGTTCTTATAAACCTCACAATTCTGCTAGTTGGGGGTGGGGGTGGGGGCGGGGGCGGGGGTGGGGATGGGGGTGGGGGCGGCTAACACATATTTCTCTGCCTCTGGGAATGGTAACTCCATCCTTGCATTACCTCAGGCCAAAACCTTGAGGTCATCAGTGATTTTTCCTTTCTAATGCCACAGTGGGAGCCTCTGGGTGCTGCAAACCATTAAGGTGTCACTGCTACCCCAAAGGCTGGAGGTTTATGTCCACCCAGAGGTGCCTCAGAAGAAAGGCCTGGCGATTTACATCTGAAAACTCAGCCACTGAAAACCCTACAGAGCACAGGTCTACTCTGACACACATGGGGGGTTGCGTGAGTCGGAGTTGACTGACAGCAGCTGGTGGGCCACAGCATGTTGCCTTTCAGCTCCACCTTCAAAATCAGTCTAGGACCCAATCACTGCTCACTACCTCCACCATCTCTCACCTGGATTACTTTAATGGCCTAGCTGGTCTCCTTTGCCCGGCTTCAGTTGACTTAGACACCACAGAGGTCTTTTTAAAAAAAGTTTTTTAAACCTAGGTCAGAGCCTGTCACCGTCAAAACACTTTAATGGCTCCCCATCTCACACAAAATAAAACCGAAAGTTTATGCAATGGCCTAAGGGCCTGTCTGATATGGCCTCCATCTTCTCCTTACTCACCCTGCACAGGAAGCACTGCCGCCTCGTATGCCTTGCACACAGGCCACCCAAATTCCCCCCCTCACACTTCTGCACTTGGCATTGTTGCTGCCAAGAATTCTCTGCACTTCCCACTGCCATGTGTCCACATTGCTCCCTCCCTCCCATCTTTCAGGTTTGTGTCTTCTCTGAGCACTTTAACTCAAAACCCTCAGACCCCCGCACCATCACTCTGTTCTCCTTCTTTGGCTCATTCTTCATAGCACATATCACCAATATATCCGTCAAGAATATATCTGTGTATTGCTGTTTTCCCACACTAGAACATATACCAAAGATTTTGTTCACTGCTTTGCTCATTGTCTACAACAACGCTGATACATCTAAGTCAAACCAAACCATTGCTGTCGAGTTGATTCCAACTCATAGCAACCCTATGAAAGTTAATATTTGCTGAGGGAAATGATTGAATCACACAATCCCAGAGGTTGTGATCCCTGTAAAATGATCCCCTTTTACAGGTAAGGAAGTGAGTCTCAGGGACATTGAAGGGCTTTACCTAGGGGCCTAATGAAAAATATTTATACTGTAGCAGAAAAGCCTGTGAATAGCTGGTCTTTGGGCCACAATCCTGCAGGACATTCCAATGTAGAATTCTGTATTTGACTAAAAAGGAAAAAGAAAAATTTGGCTAAGTTATCCCTTACTGTAAAGCTGAAATGTCACTCTGCATAAGGATGAGATTCTGAGGCTTTGTTTTTAAAGCAGGCCTTTCCCTTACCCATACCTCAGATCAGATATCTACTGTACCTGTATTTGGAAAAGAGCAACATAGTCTCTAGGGTTAGCTAGAATTAATCTGAGTAATATTGCTCTTTAAAAAATAGCCCAATTAGACCCATCGTTTCTATAGCAATGACTTCTACCTTTGATTCTATGTGGTTATGAGATTTTCCATAGATTACCTAGTCAAGATAACACATGAATTCCTATTAATCTTAAAAAAAGAAAGAAAGAAAAAGCCTTGCCATTGAATGAATTCCAATTCATAGTGAGGCTACAGGGCAGAGTAGAACTTCCTCACAGGGTTTCAGGGCTGCAGTCTTCATGGAAGCCAACTGTCACATCTTCCTCCCTGATGGCAGCTGGTGGGCTTAAACTGGTTCACACTGCAGACCTGTTGACTGGCAACCCAGAGCATATCCACTGCGCCACCAGGGCTCCCCCATTCATCTAGGGCATCCCCCCCCGCCCAGGCCTGGTGAGGGACAGTTCTACTGGGTCGTGTACGGTCGCTGTTAAGTCAGAATCAACTAAACAGCAATTTGTTTTCTTTTGGTTTTGGTAGACCTGATGACAAGGTATACTTTACAAACATTTTAAATGAGTGCTTAAAAATCAAAAAGGTGGTACAGTGGAGTTGAAAGTGAAAAACTTTAGTTCAGAGTCTATCACTTTAGCAGCTGTTTCCTAGGCAGTATCATGAGTCTAAATAACCAGTTTTATGGATAATCGTTAGAAGTCCACGAAGTATACATCGACTGAGGACGTACCCAGTAAAAGTCGTTTTTCCTTTGCTATCAAACAAACAATAACACTGCAAAACTAAACAAAGGAAATGCCGAACATAGTATTAATGCACACCGTTTCTGGGACTTTCCGTCTCCGAGCGCCCCTTTGAACCTTAACAAAAATGAAAGCGTCAGGTGGGGAAAAAAAGCAAGCTGCGGGACGTGCATTTATCCGAAGCTGCCCGGCCCGCCACATCGCAACTCAAAAGCCGTCTCCGCTTAGCGAAGGCTTCACACCGCCACCCACCGACTCCTTCCCGGACGCCGGGTCCCCAGCCGGAAGGACCCCCCCGACCGGAAGGGACCCCCCGGCCGGAAGGGACCCCTCTCCCGGAAAGGGCCCCCCCCGCCCGGAAGGGGCCCCCCAGCCGGCAGGGGCGCCCGCCCGGAAGGGGCCCCCCGCCCGCAGGGGCCCCCGCCCGGAAGAGGCCCCCCAGCCGGCAGGAGCCCCCGCCCGGAAGGGGCCCCCGCCCGGAAGGGGCCCCCCGGCCGGAAGGGACCCCTCTCCCGGAAAGGGCCCCCCCCGCCCGGAAGGGGCCCCCCAGCCGGCAGGGGCCCCCGCCCGGAAGGGGCCCCCCGCCCGCAGGGGCCCCCCGCCCGGAAGAGGCCCCCCAGCCGGCAGGAGCCCCCGCCCGGAAGGGGCCCCCGCCCTCGCTCCCGCCCCCCGGTAGTACGCCTGCGCAGCGGAGGCGACGGTCCCTCTTCAGCCGCCATTGGCCGCCGGAGTCAGGAGCACGTCCCCATTGGTTGGGTGGGTTTAGCGCCAAAACGCGGACCGGTTGCGAAGTTGAGGGGCGGGAGCCCAGAGAAGGGAAACGGTAGGGGTAAAGGTGCTGAGGGTCCGGCGACCCTTCGGCGTGAGAACGGACGGTTGACGAGGCCGTGGGGCAGGGGTGCATCCGCCATGTTCTGTGAAAAGGCCATGGAGCTGGTCCGCGAGCTGCGCCACACGCCGGAAGGGCAGCTGCCCGCTTTTAATGTGAGAGGGGGAGGGAAGGGCGGAACAGAGGCGAATGGGGCCTGTCGAGGGGGCGGGGCTGAGGAGGTGTCCTGGGGTGGAGGGGGCCGGTGGGCGGGGTCTGGGCCGGCGGGGGGGGGCCCTGGGCCGGCGGCCGGGGCCTAGGCCGGCGGGGGGCGGGGCCTGGGCCGGCGGGGGGCGGGCCCTGGGCCGGCGTGGAGGGGGGGTCCTGGGCCGGCGGCCGGGGCCGGGGCCGGCGGGGGGCGGGCCCTGTGCCGGCGGGGGGCGGGGTCTGGGCCGGCGGGGGCGGGGTCTGGGCCGGTGGCCGGGGCGGCTTTCCCGCCGTTTTACCTACGCTTTTCCTGGAGGCTTTACTTTCCCACCGTTCCAGTTCCAAGGTCGGAAACGAGATTTGGGCCGCGGCAGGACAGAATATAGAAGAAGAAGGCATTGGCTTATGTTTCTCGGGGATTTGAGTTTTTCATATGACTGTATCTCCTTTAGTGTTTTTCCATTTATAGCTTTGTTGTTGCTCCTTCGTTTAAACAAAACATGTAATGGTTGCCTGATAAATTAGCATTTTTTGGCGCACGCAGGTAGCAAAGTTTAGTGGTTAAAAGGTAGGGCTCTGAAGCCAGGCTGAGATTCTGGCTCTGTTGGGTCACTTTGGACTAGTTACTTGAGCGTTCTGAGCGCTCAATTTTCTCATCTGCAAAAATGGGGACGATCTAATAATACACAGTTCACGTTGTTGTTAGGTGCGGTGGCGTCGGTTCCGACTCATAGCCACCGCAAGTACAAGAGAACCATGCATAGGACAGAAGGAAACACTGCCTGGTCCTGCGCCAGCCTCGTAATCGTTATCTTTGAGCTCTTGTTGCAGCCACTGTGTCAGTCCATCTCGTTGAGGGTCTTCTCTCTTTCGCTGACATCCTCCAAACATGTCCAGAGTATGTGAGATGAAGTCCTGGTGTAGTGTACAGTGAGGGTTACATGAGTTGGTCCTCTGAACGATTCCTGGCACACAGTGAGGACTGAGTCACTGTGTGCTGTTTCTACTAGTACTGCTATTGTTACTACTATTACTATTATTATTTTTCTATTATGAGAACTTCAAGCCAGGAACAGTGCTAAGCACTTAGCCTTCATTGTCTCTCCTTTGAGGTTTAAGCTGTTGCTTTCCTTTTTTTCCAGGCATAAAGGGAGACTTGAGATTAAGTAACTTGCTGGTGATGACAGTCCATAAGGGATTGTTTTAGTCATCCAGTGCTGCTGTAACAAATACCACAAGTCGACGGTTTTAACAAAGAGAAGTTTATTTTCTCACAGTAAAGTAGGCTAAAAGTCCAAATTAAGGGTATAAGCTCCAGGGGAAAGCTTTCTCTCTCTGTTGGCCTTCTCATCAGTCTTTCCCCAGACTAGGAGCTTCTTCGTGCAGGGACCCTGGGTCCAAAGGATGCGCTCTGCTCCTGGCACTGCTTTCTCGGTGGTATGAGGTCATAGTCCCTGTCCTTTTCCCCTTCCCTTCTCCCCTCCCATCTCTCTGCTCACTTCCCTTTTTTATATCAAGAGATTGCCTTAAGACACAGTCCAATCTTGTAGGCTGAGTCCTGCCTCACTAACACAACTGCTGCCCATCTTCCCTCATTAACGTCACAGGGGCAGGATTTACAACATATAGGAAAATCACACAATACCAGGAATCATGGCCCAGCCCAATTGAAAAACACATTTTGGGGGGGACATAATTCAATCTGTGACAAGGATAGAGCTAGAATTTGAACCTTGGTAGTCTTGCTCCAGAGCCTGCACTTTAAATGATATAGTAGACTATCATGGGGCAGCCACTGTGTATATGTCAGGAAGAGGAGCAGGAAAACAGGTGAATAGAATGCAGCTTGGTAAGCGAAAGCACAGAGTGTAGACCAGGAAGATAAAGGAGAAAGGCCATTGTGAGTTGGAGCATGGGGCTTGAGGGGCATCTGAGCCATGCCTGGAAGGATGAGTCCCCTGAGAAGGCAATGAGTTTTGTTTTGAAAATTAAAGAGCACCTAATCCTACAACTAGGTCATTTTACGGAACAAGAAACTCAGCCAAGAAAAACTGTGGGTCAAGTTAAGAGATCTGTCTGAACTCAGGGCACTTTGGAAGCCTTTGAATACAGGTTTCCTAGGTTCCAGTGTATTGTTCTTTCAATTCAGAACAGTTAAACAAAGAACAGTTAGCTCATTTAAAAAGTTAGGAGACAGCAGTGGCAAGTTTATTAGAGATTTTGGAAGGTAGCAGGTATGTAGGTGCAAAAATATGGCTCCACACTGGGGTTGGAGACTTTAGGGGTCATGGTACACGTGAGGACACAGACCCACAGAGACAGAGTCCCTTGTCCACACAGGGTTGGCCTTGGAACCCAGGTCTTTTCACCCTGAGTTTAGCACTATTTTCCACTGAAAAAGTATTTTACGATAGCTCTGTTGGTTTACCACTAAGACCTTTGGGGGACCAGAGGTGGGTCTTAAGCAAACCAAAACTAAACCCGTTGCTGTCAAGTCAATTCTGATTCATAGCAACCCTGTAGGACAAGAGCAGAACTGCCCCATCGGGTTTTCAAGGCTGTAGTTAGTCTTTACTTAAGCAGACTGCCACATCTTTCTCCTGCAGAGCATCTGGTGGGTTCTAACTATTGACCTTTAGGTTAGCATCTGAGCACTTTAACCACTGTGCCACCAGGACTTCTCTTGGAACTGTCAACCGTTTGGCTAGCCAAACTCTTAACTACCGTGCCACTAGAGGTGGGACTTAGAAGTTATAGAATTAATCCTTCTTTTAGGTCTTAGTTTGGTGGAGCACCTTTTGTCTCATTAGTGCCTTCCACTGATGAGCCCATTTGGTTGTCAGGTGAGTCAAGAGCCTGGGAGACTCACCTGTGAGGGTGGGCCAGTCTCACACACAACTGCAGCAGAAGATGGAAAACTGATCTGAGGGTGAATAGGCCTACCACCCATGCAGGCAGCTGGTACCCTGGGGTGTGGGGGCACAGGTCAGCCTTATCCACTCCAGAATATCTCGTGGTTAGTTGCTGTCTTGGTCATCTAGTGCTGCTGTTACAGAAATACCACAAGTAGATGGTTTTGACAAAGAGAAGTTTATTCTCTCCCAGCCCAGTAAGCTAGAAGTCCGAATTCAGGACACCGGGTACAGGGGAACGCTTTCTCTCTTTGTCAACTCTGGAGGAAGGTCCCTGTCATCAGCCTTTCCTTGGTCTGGGAGCATCTCAGCGCAGGAAGCTCAGGTCCAAAGGAGGTGCTCTGCTCCGGGCACTGCTTTCTTGGTCGTATGAGGTTCCCAACTCTCTGCTTACTTCCCTTTCCTTTTGTCTCTCAAGAGATAAAAGGTGGTGTAGGCCACATCCCAGGGAAACTCACTTTATTTTGGATCAGGGTTGTGACCTGGTAAGGGTGTTACAATCACCCTAATCCTCATTAACATAAAATTACAATCACAAAATGGAAGACAACCACAGAATACTGGGAATCATGGCCTAACCAAGTTAATATACACATATTTTGGGGGACGTAATTCAATCCATGACAGTTGCTATGCTCAGTAAGCTGAAATGATGACCCACTTTCTACATCCAGAACTGTGGTAGATTTCTCTAGGAAAATCAAGTTAGGCTCCTAGGGGCTTACAGCCTAAGGTAGGGGCACAGAACTGATATGAGTCCCACTAGAGATGAAAATTTAAACCTGAAAGTTTGTGTATATTTTATGAAACCACTTCTGTTTAGATTTTTATATGTCTGCAGATCTATTAATCACACAAGAGTTTTTATTTAAAACAGTACTTGCTAAACAAGGGGAATATTTACGGTGGTGTAGTGGTTTTTTTTTTTTTTTTTAGTGGTTAAGTGCTATGGCTGCTAATCAAAAGGTAGGCAGTTCAGATCCACCAGGTGCTGCTTGGAAACTCTGTGGGGTAGTTCTACTCTGTCCTGTGGGGTCGCTATGAGTCAGACTTGACTCGACAGCAAAAGGTAATAAATCATGGCCTTTTTTAAGTTGTGCTTCATTCACCAGGAATGGTATCTTTCCTTGTATTTGAGCAGCGTTCAGCAGTTGATATTTGTAATTATACCAGTAGTGCCAAAACATTTTTGCTAATGAGTATATTTTGGCCCTGAAAGTACACGGGGTCACTTCTGTTCAGACGGAGCCCGGGTAGTGCAGTGGTTAAAAGCTGACGGCTAACAAAAATGTGGACCTTTCAAATCCACCAGCCGTTCCTTGGAAACTCTGTGGGGCAGTTCTGCTCTGTCTTGTGGGGTCTCTTATGAGTAGGAAACAACAGGATGGCAACGGATTTGGTTTGGTTTTAAGATCGTTGACAAACCTATTGTTTAACATTTATGACTTTCAGGATTCTAAAATTTTATCTTTACAAGGGAAAAAATTTTTGCCTCAAGGTGGATAGTAGGAAAAACTTCTTTGACCTTTCTGTTCTTCTTGCAGTACAAACCAAAACACTGTTCCTTTTTTTTTCTTTCTTTATTTTTTTTGGGGGGGGGGTGTAGTAACCTTTTAAGACCTTTTTTTTTTTTTTTTTAGTTAATAATAAAATATTTATGTGCTTTTGTCGTGCTTGATTGTCTCTGTAAGGCTATTGATTTTCGCTGAGATACATAAATACGAATTTGAATCGACTTGATGGCAATGGGTTTGGGTTTTTTTTTAATATATAAATCAAGGATAAATATAGTACAGATACAAATGGCTTTGGGGAATTAATGAAGTTTTATATCAATATCAGTTTATATATTCTAGGAGGATGGACTCAGACAAATTCTGGAGGAGATGAAAGCTTTATATGAACAAAACCAGTCTGATGTGTAAGTTTTGATAAGATTGATATTTTAAAACAGTTTAAGAAGTAAGGTACTGAATCAGATAACCTTGTATCATATTTTTTGTTTGTTTTTAATTCTCTACGTACCTGATCATATTCTAGCTATACGAATTAGCACAGAACTAATTTGGTCATTGTTGTATTCACATAGTGGATGCTCAATATGTATTTGTTGTTTGATATGACTTGACAGGAATTATGGCAGACTTGAAAGAGATGAGCCTTGAGCAAATTAAAAACCCTAACAAAGTGGAATATGGACATCGTTTTCACTGTCTTCATTAATAGATGCCTCCAGGGCTCCTAACAGATGCTTTAATGCATTTGGTAAAGGGAGTAGGGCAGCATGTTAACATTGAGGAGCAGCAGTGATTTCTGGGAGCTTGAGTCGAGTTTGCGGAGAACTAGTGCTGCAAAAGGCCATAACTCAAGAGGGCTCTGGACTTAGTAAGAGCCGAGCATGGTATTTGGCACAATGGAGAATTTGGGCTATAAGACAAATCAATACGCTCCTATGACTTGGTGAAAAGTACCAATGAAAGAGTACCAGTTAATGGATCAAAGTTGAGGTTTTCAGGACCTCAACCTAAAGAGAAGTCGACTCTGTGACGTGTGGTTTCATCTTTGGCCTTGTTAGATACAATGTTTTTATCAGTTTCTTGGATATGAAAATCAGTGGCATGCTGGTAAGATTTGTAGAACACAAAACCTAGGCACATTTCCAACTACTAAGGACAGATAGAGAAAAATCTTTACAAACAGAATGAGCAAGTACACCGTACAGGTTCTGACCCTTGCAGTAAATGTAAGATAAATGTCCTGAAATATGGTCCCCAAGCCATTCATTCATTCATTCAACCAACACATATTTATTAAACAATTACGTGCCAATAAGTGGCTCTGGTACGCAACGCAATCAAGATTTCTGCCCTCATGGCACTCAGTCTAATGGGGAAGACACGTACTAAATACAAATACACACACAGAAAAACTAGTTACAATTGGAATATGTGCTGTGAAGGAAAACAACAGAGTGATGTGAGAGAATAACAAATGGAAGACACAGTTTAGACTGGACTAGGAGCCTCTCCATGCAGGAACCTTGAGTCCAAAGGATTTTATCTTCTCCTGGCTCTTGTTTCCTGGTGGTATGAGGTGCCACTATCTCTCTGTTTATTTCTCTTTTTTATATCTCAAAAGAGATTGGCTTAAGACACAACCTAATCTTATAGATCTCATTAACATAACTGTCCCTAATCCATCTCATTAACATCACGGTGACAGGATTTACAACACATAGGAAAATCACAGCAGATGACAAAATGGCAGACAATCACACAATACTGGGAATCATGGCCTAGCCAAGTTGATACACATAGTTTTGGAGGACACAGTTCAATCCATGACAGACTGAAAGGCAGGAAAGTTCTCTCCAGGGAAGCGATGTTTTCAGCGGAGGCCTGAGAAGACGCAGGTTTGAGCGAGGCAGTAGTTATGGGGAGAGAGCATTCTGGGCAGAGGGAACAGGTCTGCCACAGCCTTGAATCATGAGGGAGGACAGGATGCTCACGAAACTGACGCCAGAGGAAGGCCAGTGTGGCTGGAGCTTAGCAGGTGGGCACAAGTGACATTAGAGGAGATTTTTAAGTTTGTGGGATGGGCAGTGTCCCATCATGTTTTAGGTCATCCTCGCTGCCATGTGGACTGGGGCTAAGAGTAGAGGGAGGCACACTGGTCAGGAGATGGTCGGCATCACCCAAGTGGTAGAAGATTGGCCTGCACTAGATAGTGGCAGTGAGAAGGTAAAGAGTGAACGGATGAAAGAAATATTTCAGGGGTAGCAAAGCAGGCCTTGGCCCTGGGGGTGGGGAAAGAAAGAATGATTTTCCTGTATTTGTACCATTTGCAAATTCATGATTCAAAATTCTGTCCCTCATCCTCTTGGTGTCTTTTCTGGGAAAACAATCACTGTTAGCAATTTCTGGTTAAAGTTATTTGTGAGAACAAATGTTTTCCTTCTAAATTACCCATGTGTAAATGTGATTTTTTTTTAGGACATTCTTACGTACTTAACAAAGTACTTGGTGTTAGGTGGGTGTATTTTATGTGTACAACGTGGAGTATAAGTCTGACTGTCACAGGGTGGCAGAACAGAGCTAGAAGACGCACCTGGATGGGTGTGCGTTTTGCCTCTACTTTCAGGGTTTAGTACCTGGAATGAAGCATGGATGAATCCTTTTCGTATTCATCCAGTTGCTTTAAAAACTCCAAAGTAGATTCTTATTCATTCTGTGCATTGATTTTAAAATGTAATGCCTGTTTGGTGTCTAAGGAGATGTACATTTTATAGGGTAAAACCAAAATTTTTTCCCTGTCTGTGTGAATAAAACTGAACTACAGCAGCTGGAGATTAGCAAGTACTTGCTGGATGAGTGAAAAACCATGCTGACTCCATTTTAGCGTAGTTTATCATAGTGAGGATTTGGAAGTACACCGAAAGAGGAGTAGTACGTGTAATAACATGATGTAAGACCATATTCTTAGGTACATAATGTTAGGCTTGTCTCTTACTCCAGCATGATAAAGGAATTCCAGAAGTGTAAATACGGCGTCTTGTCTTTTGGAAATAATAGAGATCTACCAGTGTGCAAAAATGCACAGTACCAAATGGTTAGATCAAGTGTAGCTGGTATGGTATCATCTTAGACAAGTTAGTTAACTTTTGGCTTTCAGTTTTTTTTTTACCTTTTAACATAGTAATAAAAGTTCTGAAATGGAGGCAGTTACAATTTAACTGTTAAACTGTTAACAGGTTAACTGTTAAACACAAGTGGGTAAAAACGGGCATGTGCCTCAGTGGTTAGCTGGCTTTGAAAAATACCATTGGAAAAAAATCTGATTTAAATTTTTTTCCTCTGAAATGTGCATATTTGTTTTTTTCCTCTTTAAATGCTCTCACCAGGAATGAAGCGAAGTCAGATGGACGAAGCGATTTGATACCAACCATCAAATTTCGACACTGCTCTTTGTTGAGAAACCGACGCTGCACCGTAGCATACCTGTAAGCTGGTCCGGTTTTGCTTGCAGTGGCAGGGAACAAAGGAGAGCCTTCCATGTAGTTTCCCACTTAAGTTTCAAGTTGCCAGCAAGAGATCTTAGATTTGTCTCTCCCTCTATAAACACTCTAAATTCTTTTTTTCAGTTTTAAAACATTTTATTGTGAAAAATTACGACGTTCACAAAAGCAGAGAAAACAATGTAACAGACCCCTTGGAGCCATCATATAGATTTAACAATTTTTAACATTTTGCCATATTTGCTTCACGATTTATTCATTTATGCTAATCTGTTTTAAAGCAAATACCAACATAACATCTCACCACTAAATACTTCAGCATGTGTCTCTAAGAAATAAGGGCCTTCTGATCTTTCCTCACATAGCTGCTGTGCCACTGTCACGTGTACCACGGTGAACAGTGTCTCGGTGGAATTAATCCAGTCCGTATTCGTATTTTCTGGGTGCCCCAAAGGTATCTTAAGATGAGTCTTGAATCTTCCCTGATAGAGCAACTTCAGATCCCTTTGTTATTCTTACGCTGTCTAATACCCTCTTAATGTTCTAGGTATGACCGGTTACTTCGCATCAGAGCACTCAGGTGGGAATATGGCAGCGTCTTGCCAAATGCTTTACGATTTCACATGTCTGCAGAAGAAGTGAGTTAGCACCATCGTTCACCTTCTTGAGTTGGGAAAAATCCTGAGGTTCTGGTGTTGTCCTATAATAGTGTTTATTGGTATTTCTCTTTTTGGTTTTAACAGTGACTTCAGCAATTTTTGAACTGTATTTAGTATTTATTGTGGTGGGGATGGGAATTACAAAACCTGTTGGCTGTCAAGTTAGAGCAAACTGCCACATAGGGTTTCCAAGGCTGGTAAATCTTTACAGAAGCAGATTGCCACATCTTTCTCCTGCGGGGTGGCTGGTAGGTTCAAACTGCTGACCTTTCAGTTAACAGCGGGGCGCTCACCCACGGTGCCAACAGGGCTCCTTCTGGGAAGAGAATACCAAAAAAAAATTGCCATCAAGTCAATTCTGACTCATGGTGACACTATAGGGCAGAGTAGAACTGCCCCATAAGATTTCCAAGGAGCGGGTGGTAGATTCAAACTGCTGACCTTTTGGTTAACAGCCAACCTCTTAACCACTGTGCTACCAGGGCCCAATTCTAGTGCCGTATGGAAAAGTATTTATTAGCAAAATAAAGGGCCCCATTTATATATTAGTAATTCATCAGTGGAATTAAAAAACTGTCATCATTATTTAGAGATTTTGAATAAAATATATATATATACATTCCTAATCAACGTGAGTATTAGTAATGAAAGTCTTGAGCTGTCCGGCCACTGAGGTAGAATGCTAGCCCAATGTTGAAGGACATAGGATTGGAGTCTGCCAAACGTGGGTTCAGATGCTGACTCTGCTTCTGTCTAATCTTGGGCAAGCAACCTGACCTCTCATGCCTTAACTCCGTCATTTACAAAATGAGGTTTTAGTACCTCCTATTACAGGGGTCCTTAAAACAGGGCAATTCAGGCTGCCCATGTGGAACACAGCATAGGACGGGACGTGACTGATAAGTGCTAACGGTTAGTATGTGAGCATGGCATAGCACATTGCTTGGAAAGAAAGCTTTCAGTGTGTTTGCCATGAGCTGTACGTTTTTTAAAATGGCAGTCTGTTTGCTAACAAGCTAAGTTTCATTACTTTGCTTTCATTCTGTCCGTGTTCTGGAGAAACATGACTAATCTCTACCTCAGACTTTCGAGGTAACTACAGGATGGTTATATGTTAGTAGTTCAGTTTTCAGTTTCTTATTTCCATGGTCTTTGTGCATGAAACTACTTACATTAATTGAACTTGGGGATATGTCTTATGTAATTTGGTAAAATGAACAGAACACCATGTTATTTCTCTAATGACAGCAGCTGTAGTGATTTTTCTCGTACATTATTTTAGATTAGTATATGTCTTTTAGGATTTTATCTTAAAATTTAAATAATACATTAGGATTTTATCTTAAATGCTCAGGTTTTTCATGCAAAAATTTGTTTAGTTTATTGCAAGGTAGTCATGGCAAGGCATGCAAGTAAGACCTGAAGACACTCATTTTAGACCCAGAGAATCAAAATTAACAATTGCGTGTTAGTTCAATGGCTAGTCCCAATCTTTAGACTTTAGGCATGTACCTTTTATGAAGAGATCTCAGGAGGGAGGCTTGAACTCAGTAGAGGTTTCTTATAGCTAGGGTCCAAAGTTGGTGGCAGGCAGAGTCTCTGAAAGCTCTCGGTCTTTGGAGAGAGTCAGAGACTAAAGAGAGGTTGTTCGTCTGTGCCTTATCCTTCTCAGAACATGAACCAAAATCCAGTACGCATATGCGAATTTTTAACTTTGGCCTCATACTGTAAGGGCTAGGTGATGTCATATTTAACAAGGACTAGTATGTCACTTCTTTTTCTTTGATGTCAACAATTAGGGGACTGTTTACAACTCAAAGGCACTCTGGTGGAGCAGTCATTGAAGTGCTTGGCTGCTAACTGAAATGTCGGAGGTTCGAACCCACCAGCCTCTCTCCACGGGAAAGAGATGTGGCAGTCTACTTCCATAGATTTATAGCCTTGGAAACCCTATGGAGCAGTTCCACTCTGTCCTGTACGGTTGCTGTGAGTCAGAATCTACTTGATGGCAATGGATTTGCTTTGGTTTTAGAGTCTCAAAGCCACCTTACAGAGATACAATTTTATGTCATAATTCCTTCATCATATCGTGTGTGCTGAGCCACCTTAGGGTGGTTTCTATCATACCATGTACGGGACAAGCCAACTTGGCTGTTTATCATGTCCTGTATGTGACGTGCCAATTCAGGGAGGATTTTGTGACATACTTCATGTTTTTTAATTTCTAATGTAGAGATTCTCTATCTGGTTATTAGTTACGGTTTCCTTGTCATAGGAATGGGAGTGCCACGCCAATGTCTAGGCGTTGTTAGCACATTCTTCCAGTTACCAATTTCTAAATGTAGAAATTTTCTAAATAATTTTTTTCCTCACTGTAATTCCTTTATTTTCTGCATATAAGTGTTGTACCAACACTACAGCCATGAAGAACACTTTCCCAAGTGCTGTACTTTTTAGTTTGGGGAGATCATAGTCTGTAGACTCATTTGCTTACGTTAGACAAGATTAACCTCATTCAGAACTCACTGCATTTTATAAACTCACATAAATGCGCAATTAAACGAAAAATTCAATCTCTTATTTTTTTTTTGCAATTCTTAAGTTCTTAGATTATAACTTTTTCTGCAGGCTTTTTTATCTTTTATTATTGTAAAATATAACAGTTTTACACCTAAGCATACATCCCTTTTTTAACCCTCTTTAGTCCCTTTTTAATCATTTGTATTGTGGAATCTAACTGCCCAAAACAAAGACATTCAACTTAACGATGTGTCGTTAAGAAACATCCTGGCCAAGGAATAACATTCAAAGCCCCAAAAATTTTGTTTCTCTTGCCCAGTGGTCACCACCCTACCGACTTCTATAAAGACTAATCACTTTGATGCTTTTAAAAATTTTATTTTACCACCTAAATTTTTTTTTAAGCATGCATCCCTAAAGAATGTAATTTAGTGTTGTTCATTTTTTGAACGTTAAATAGGTTCACACAGTATTTATAATTTTGTGACTGACTTCTTTCACTAAACATATTTTTGAGATTTTTTTTTTTTTTTTAAGTAAAGCAAAAAGAAAGTTTTATTTGGCATACGTTCAGAAAGGCAAAAGTGGGAAGCGAACAAGCATGCTGTCACAGCCATGTCTGCCCGAATCCAAGGAATATTACAGAACAGACAAAAGTGAGAAAACGGACAAGCAGGCTGTTAGAGCCGTGTCTGCCCAAGTCAGAGGAAGTATTACAGGATAGGCAAGAATGGGAATACAGACAACCAGGCTGCTAGAGCCATGTCTGCCCAAGTCCAAGGATTATTACAGGGTCATTAGTGTATATTAACATTACAAGATGGGCAAAACCATTGAAAGCTTCACTTTTTCACAGATTGGCTAGAAACTATGATCCTACATTTTGAGTTGTTTTTCTTAGCAGTCGTTGGTGAAGTTTTCAGTAATGACAGTCCGGAGGGTCTTCACTGGTCCAACAAATTTTCTATTCCCTAAATGCTAGTAAAAAAAGATAAGGGTGGAAACTCTTGTGTTCTGTTTGATTGGCTTATGTGAAAGGTTCCCTAAAACATATTTTCCAAAATTATCCTAGCTATTGTCTTGTTATACCTCAGGACTCAGTTGATGTGTCCTTGTGAGTCCTTGTGAGTCTGTGTGAGCCCAGCTCCAGCTGGGTCACATTGTCTATGCTCAAGGACAGGGAATAATGATTCCAATATTATTTTCTAAATCATTCCCTCGTGTTGATCGGAGATTGGAGATAACACTTCGATGATCAATACCTGGACTTAGCCTAGCTCCTAAATGGCGACCACTGCAGGTTCTTTAAATTCACAGTGCTAGTTTTCTACCGGATACCATTTGGTTCTTCACCAGGATTTTAAGGAAGAGCCAAGTTCTCATCAGTCGCATTGTTGAAGTGAGCAGACTCTAGGTGCATCAACATTTTAGCCCAAAGCCGCCTTTTCCTTTTAAAGTGTGTAAGACAATGGAAGATAAATTTTATTATGCCTAATACTAACAGGAGGCAGGCTAAGAATATTACTATCTCTTGCAGTAGTGATCTAGCCTATATACTTATTACTAATGGTTACCAACCAAATAAATCTGGTGTTCATAAGGATGTTACAATGTGTAACCAAATAGCTTGCTGTCTAATTGTACAGCACAGACTATATTTCTTAGACTGATAAAATCCAAAGCTATTCTGTTACCTCATGTCACCTTGGTTTATGAGGTCAGAGATCATTGTTGTGCTTCCATCCCATTAGCAAATTTGTCTGCTATTTGTCCCATAAAAAATAAAAAAAATTTGTCCCATAGTGACTGATAAATTCCTTAAATTTTTTGAACTTCTTCTATGTTGATGTGTAAGCTATAGTTCATTTCTTTTCATTGCTATATATTATTTTATTCTAAGAAGAGACTACAATTTATTGTTGGTCCTGTTTCCAACTTTTGACTATAATGACCAATGCTATTATGAACATTCTTTTATATGTGGTGCAATAAGAACACATTTCTGGTGTATATCTGCGTGTGGAATTGCTGGTAGAGGGACTATATATTTCAGTTTATGCATGTTGTTTGGCATAATTTTTTTATTGTACTTCAGATGAAGTTTTATGGAACAAAATAGCTTCTCTTTAAACAATTAGTACACATATTTTGTGATATTGGTTACCAACCCCACGACATGTTAACACTCTCCCTTCTCGACCTTGGATTCCCTATTACCAGCTTTCTGGTCCCCACCTGCCTTTTAGTCCTTGCCCCTGGGTTGGTGTGCGCCTTTAGTCTTGTTTTGTTTTATGAGCCTGTCTAATCTTTGGTTGAAAAGTGAACTTCAGGAGTGACTTCATTACTGAGCTAAAAGGGTGTCTGGAGGCCATACTGTCAGGGTTTCTCCAGTCTGTCAGACCAGTAAGTCTGGTCTTTTTTTGTGAGTTAGAATTTTGTTCTGCATTTTACTCCAGTTCTGCCAGGACTGTCTGTTGTATTCTCTGTCAGAGCAGTCAGTGGTGGTAGTCGGGCACCATCTAGTTATGCTGGACTGAGTCTGCTGGAGGCTGTGGTAGTTGTGGTCCTTTAATCCTGTGGACTAATCTTTCCCTTGTGTCTTTGGTTATCTTCATTTTTCCCTTGCCCCTGATGGGGTGAGACCAATGGAATATCTTAGATGGCCCCTTACAAGCTTTTAAGACCCCAGATTCTACTCACCAAAGTAGAATGTAGAACATCTTCTTTATTAACTGTATTATGCCACTTGAGCTAGATGTCCCCCAAGACCATGGTCCCCACAGCCCTCAGCCTAGTAATTTGGTTCCTCAGGGAGTTTGGTTGTGTCCATGGAGCTTCCATGACCTTGCCTTGGACAAATTGTGCTGCCTTCCCCAGTATTATGTACTGTCTTATCCTTCACCAAAGTTACCATTTGCCTATTGTCTATTTAGTATTTTTTCATCCCCACCCCTCGCCTCTCAAAGATTGTTTCTTTTTGTGTGTAAACCTTTTCATGAGTTTTTATAGTAATGGCGTCATACAATATTTGTCCTTTCATGATTGGCTTATTTCACTCAGCATAATGACATGTGCAAACAGCTGAAGATGGAAAACCAAAAGGGAAGAACACGCTTGGCGTTTCTCAAGCTGAAAGAACTGAAGAAAATATTCAAGCCTTGAGTTGCAATAGTGAAGGATTCCGTGGGGAAAATATTAAATGACGCAGGAAGCATCAAAAGAAGATGGAAGGAATACACAGTCATTATACCAAAAAGAATTAGTCGATATTCAACCATTTCAAGAGGTAGCATGTGATCAGGAACTGATGGTACTGAAGGAAGAATTCCAAGCTGCTCTGAAGGCATTGGCGAAAAACAAGGTTCCAGGAATTGATGGAATATCAATTGAGATGTTTCAACAAACAGATGCAGTGCTGGAGGTGCTCACTTGTCTATGCCAAGAAATATGGAAGACAGCTTCCTGGCCAACTGACTGGAAGAGAGTCACATTTATGCCTATTCCCAAGAAAGGTGATCCAACCGAATGTGGAAATTATAGAACAATATCATTAATATCCCACACAAGCAAAATTTTGCTGAAGATCATTCAAAAACGGCTGCAGCAGTATATCGACAGGGAACTGCCAGAAATTCAGGCCTGTTCCAGAAGAGGTTGTGGAACCAGGTATATCATTGCTGATGTCAGATGGATCCTGGCTGAAAGCAGAGAATACCAGAAGGATGTTGACCTGTGTTTTATTGACTATGCAAAGGCATTCAACTGTGTGGATCATAACAAACTATGGATAACACTGCGAAGAATAGGAATTCCAGAACACTTAATTGTGCTCATGAGGAACCTTTACATAGACCAAGAGGCAGTTGTTCGGACAGAACAAGGGGATACTGATTGGTTTAAAGTCAGGAAAGGTGTGCATCAGGGTTGTATTCTTTCACCATACCTATTTAATCTGTATGCTGAACAAATAATATGAGAAGCTGGACTATGTGAAGAAGAATGGGGCATCAGGATTGGAGGAAGACTCATTAACAACCTGTGTTATGCAGATGACACAGCCTTGCTTGCTGAAAGTGAAGAGGACTTGAAGCATTTACTAATGAAGATCAAAGACCACAGCCTTCAGTACGGATTACACCTCAACATAAAGAAAACAAAAATCCTCACAACTGAACCAAGGACCAACATCATGATAAACGGAGAAAAGGTTATAGTTGTCAAGGATCTCATTTTACTTGGCTCCACAATCAACAGCCATGGAAGAAGCAGTCAAGAAATCAAAAGACGCATTGCATTGGGTAAATCTGGTGCAAAGGACCTCTTCAAAGTGTCGAAGAGCAAAGATGTCATCTTGAAGACTAAGGTGCGCCTGACCCAAGCCATGGTATTTTCAATCACATCATATGCGTGTAAAAGCTGGACAATGAATAAGGAAGACCAAAGAAGAGTTGACGCCTTTGAATTGTGGTGTTGGCGAAGAATATTGAATATACCATGGACTGCAAAAAGAACAAACAAATCCGTCTTGGAAGAAATGTGGCCAGAATGCTCCTTAGAGGGAAGGATGGTGAGACTGCGTCTTACATACTTCGGACAGACATGTTGTCAGGAGGGATCAGTCCCTGGAGAAGGACATCATGCTTGGCAGAGTACAGGGTCAAAGGAAAAGAGGAAGACCCTCGAAGAGGTGGATTGACACAGTGGCTGCAACAATGAGCTCAAGCATAACAACGATTGTAAGGATGGCTCAGGACCAGGCAGTGTTTCGTTCTGTTGTGCATAGGGATGCTATGAGTCGGAACCGACTCAACGGCACCTAACAACAACAACGACAACAGTGCCCTTCAGATTCATTCATGTCATGAGATGCTTCACAGATTCATCATTGTTCTTTATAGTTGCGTATTACTCTATCGTGTGTATGTACCATAGTTTATCTATTCATCTGTTGATGGGCATCTAGGTTGTTTCCATCCTTTTGCAATTGTGAACTATGCTTCAGTGAACAAGGTTGTGCATATATATATTTGTGTGATGGCTCTTATTTCTCTGGGTTATATTCCTAGCAGTGGGATTGCTGGATCATATGGTATTTCTATTTCTAGCTTTCTAAGGAAGCACCATATCGTTTTCCAGAATGGTTTTACCATTTGGCATTCCTACCAGCAGTGTATAAGAGTTCTAATCTCCCCACAGCCTCTCCAACATTTGTTATTTCCTGTTTTGTTTTTTTTTTTTTTAAATTTTTATTAAGCTTCAAGTGAACATTTACCATTCCAATCAGTCTGTCACATGTAGGTTTACATACATCTTACTCCCTTCTCCCACTTTCTCTCCCCCTATTGAGTCAGCCCTTACAGTCTCTCGTTTCGTGCCAATTTTACCTTCTTCCCTCTCTATCTTCCCATCCCCCCTCCAGTCAAGAGTTGCCAGCACACTCTCCCGTTTCCACCTGATTTAATTAGCTCACTCTTCATCAGTATCTCTCTCCCCCCCACTGACCAGTCCTTTTCATGCCTGATGATTTGTCTTCGGGGATGGTTCCTGTCCTGTGCCATCAGAAGTTCTGGGGAGCATTGTCTCTGGGATTCCTCTAGTCGCAATCATACCATTAGGTGTGGTCTTTTAATGAGAATTTGGGGTCTGCATCCCATTGGTCTCCCGCTCCCTCAGGAGTTGTCTGTTGTGTTCCCTGACAGGGCAGACATCGATTGTGGCCAGGCACCAACTAGTTCTTCTGGTCTCAGGATATTGTAGGTCTCTGGTTCAAGTGGTCCTTTCTGTCTCTTGGGTTCTTAGTTGTCGTGTGACCTTGGTGTTCTTCCTTTGCCTTTGCTCCCGGTGGGTTGAGACCAATTAATGTATTTTAGATAGCTGCTTGTTGGCATTTAGGACCCCAGGTGCCACAATTCAAAGTGGGATGCAGAGTGTTTTCATAATAGAATTGTTTTGCCCATTGATTTAGAAGTCCTCTCAAACCAAGTTCCCCAGACCCCAGCCCCTGCTTCGCTATCCTTTGAAGCTTTCATTTTATCTCGGAAACCTCTTTACTTTTAATCCTGTCCAATTAGGTTGACCTTCCTTGTTTTGAGTGTTGTCTTTCCCTTCACCCAAAGCAGTTCCCATCTACAGATTGATCAATAAAAAGCCCTCTCCCTCCCTCCCTACCTCCCTCCCTCCCCCCTTTGTAACCACAAAAGTATGTGTTCTTTTCCATTTTTTCTATTTCTCAAGATCTTATAATAGTGGTCTTATACAATATTTGTCCTTTTGCAACTGACTCATTTCGCTCAGCATAATGCCTTCCAGATTCCTCCATGTTATGAAATGTTTCAGAGATTCGTCACTGTTCTTTATCGATGCGTAGTATTCCATTGTGTGAATATACCACAATTTATTTACCCATTCGTCCGTTGATGGACATCTTGGTTGCTTCCAGCTTTTTGCTATTGTAAACAGAGCTGCAATAAACATGGGTGTGCATATATCTGTTTGTGTGAAGGGTCTTGTATTTTTAGGGTATATTCCGAGGAGTGGGATTTCTGGGTTGTATGGTAGTTCTATTTCTAACTGTTTAAGATAACGCCAGATGGATTTCCAAAGTGGTTGTACCATTTTACAATCCCACCAGCAGTGTATGAGAGTTCCAGTCTCTCCGCAGCCTCTCCAACATTTATTATTTTGTGATTTTTGAATTAATGCCAGTCTAGTTGGTGTCAGATGGAATCTCATCGTAGTTTTAATTTGCATTTCTCTAATGACTAATGATCGAGAGCATTTTCTCATGTATCTGTTGGCTGCCTGAATATCTTCCTTAGTGAAATGTGTGTTCATATCCTTTGCCCACTTCTTGATTGGGTTGTTTGTCTTTTTGTGGTTGAGTTTTGACAGAATCATGTAGATTTTAGAGATCAGGCGCTGGTCTGAGATGTCATAGCTGAATATTCTTTCCCAGTCTGTAGGTGGTCTTTTTACTCTTTTGGTGAAGTCTTTAGATGAGCATAGGTGTTTGATTTTTAGGAGCTCCCAGTTATCTGGTTTCTCTTCATCATTTTTGGTAATGTTTTGTATTCTGTTTATGCCCTGTATTAGGGCTCCTAGGGTAGATCCTATTTTTTCTTCCATGATTTTTATCGTTTTAGTCTTTATGTTTAGGTCTTTGATCCACTTGGAGTTAGTTTTTGTGCATGGTGTGAGGTATGGGTCCTGTTTCATTCTTTTGCAAATGGATATCCAGGTATGCCAGCACCATTTGTTAAAAAGACTATTATTTCCCCAATTGACTGACACTGGTCCTTTGTCAAATATCAGCTGCTCATACGTGGATGGATTTATATCTGGATTCTCAATTCTGTTCCATTGGTCTATGTGCCTGTTGTTGTACCAGTACCAGGCTGTTTTGACTACTGTAGCTATATAATAGGTTCTGAAATCAGGTAGGGTGAGGCCTCCCACTTTCTTCCTCTTTTTCAGTAATGTTTTGCTTATCCGGGGGTTCTTTCCTTTCCATATGAAATTAGTGATTTGTTTCTCTATTCCCTTAAAGTATGACATTGGTATTTGGATTGGAAGTGCATTGTATGTATAAATGGCTTTTGGTAGAATAGACATTTTTACTATGTTAAGTCTTCCTATCCATGAGCAGGGTATGTTTTTCCATTTAAGTGTGTCCTTTTGAATTTCTTGTAGCAGAGTTTTATAGTTTTCTTTGTGTAGGTCTTTTACATCCTTGGTAAGATTTATTCCTAAGTATTTTATCTTCTTGGGGGCTACTGTGAATGGTATTGATTTGGTTATTTCCTCTTCGGTGTTCTTTTTGTTGATGTAGAGGAATCCAAGTGATTTTTGTATGTTTATTTTATATCCTGAGACTCTTCCAAACTCTTCTATTAGTTTCAGTAGTTTTCTGGAGGATTTCTTAGGGTTTTCCATGTATACGATCATGTCATCTGCAAATAGTGATAGCTTTAATTCCTCCTTACCAATCTGGATACCCTTTATTTCTTTGTCTAGCCTAATTGCCCTGGCTAGGACTTCAAGTACGATGTTGAATAAGAGCGGTGATAAAGGGCATCCTTGTCTGGTTCCCGTTCTCAAGGGAAATGCTTTCAGGTTCTCTCCATTTAGAGTGATATTGGCCGTTGGCTTTGCATATATGCCCTTTATTATGTTGAGGAATTTTCCTTCAATTCCTATTTTGGTGAGAGTTTTTGTCATAAATGGGTGTTGGACTTTGTCAAATGCCTTTTCTGCATCAATTGATAAGATCATGTGGTTTTTGTCTTTTGTTTTATTTATGTGATGGATTACATTAATGGTTTTTCTGATATTAAACCAGCCTTGCATACCTGGTATAAATCCCACTTGATCAGGGTGAATTATTTTTTTGATGTGTTGTTGGATTCTATTGGCTAGAATTTTATTAAGGATTTTTGCATCTATGTTCATGAGGGATATAGGTCTAAAATTTTCTTTTTTTGTAATGTCTTTACCTGGTTTTGGTATCAGGGAGATGGTAGCTTCATAGAATGAGTTGGGTAGTATTCCGTCTTTTTCTATACTTTGAAATACCTTCAATAGTAATGGTGTTAAGTCTTCTCTGAAGGTTTGGTAGAACTCTGCAGTGAAGCCATCTGGGCCAGGACTTTTTTTTGTTGGGAGTTTTTTGATTACCGTTTCAATCTCTTTTTTTGTTATGGGTCTATTTAGTTGTTCTACTTCTGAATGTGTTAGTTTAGGTAAGTAGTATTGTTCCAAGAATTTATCCATTTCTTCTAGGTTTTCAAATTTGTTAGAGTACAATTTTATGTAGTAATCTGATATGATTCTTTTGATTTCATTTGGTTCTGTTGTGATGTGGTCCTTCTCGTTTCTTATTTGGGTTATTTGTTTCCTTTCCTGTTTTTCTTTAGTCAGTCTAGCCAATGGTTTATCAATTTTGTTAATTTTTTCAAAGAACCAGCTTTTGGCTTTGTTAATTCTTTCAATTGTTTTCCTGTTCTCTAATTCATTTAGTTCAGCTCTAATTTTTATTATTTGTTTTCTTCGGGTGCCTGATGGATTCTTTTGTTGCTCACTTTCTATTTGCTCAAGTTGTCGGGACAGTTCTCTGATTTTGGCTCTTTCTTCTTTTTGTATGTGTGCATTTATCGATATAAATTGGCCTCTGAGCACTGCTTTTGCTGTGTCCCAGAGGTTTTGATAGGAAGTATTTTCATTCTCGTTGCTTTCTAAGAATTTCCTTATTCCCTCCTTGATGTCTTCTATAACCCAGTCTTTTTTCAGGAGGGTATTGTTCATTTTCCAAGTATTTGATTTCTTTTCCCTAGTTTTTCTGTTATTGATTTCTAGCTTCATTGCCTTGTGGTCTGAAAAGATGCTTTGTAATATTTCGATGTTTTGGATTCTGCAAAGATTTGTTTTATGCCCTAATATGTGGTCTATTCTAGAGAATGTTCCATGTGCGCTAGAAAAAAAAGTATATTTTGCAGCAGTTGGGTGGAGAGTTCTGTATAAGTCAATGAGGTCAAGTTGGTTGATTGTTGTAAGTAGGTCTTCCGTGTCTCTATTGAGCTTCTTACTGGATGTCCTGTCCTTCTCCGAAAGTGGTGTGTTGAAGTCTCCTACTATATATGTGGAGGTGTCTATCTCACTTTTCAATTCTGTTAAAATTTGATTTATGTATCTTGCAGCCCTGTCATTAGGTGCGTAAATATTTAATATGGTTATGTCTTCCTGATCAATTGTCCCTTTTATCATTATATAGTGTCCTTCTTTATCCTTTGTGGCGGATTTAAGTCTAAAGTCTATTTTGTCAGAAATTAATATTGCTACTCCTCTTCTTTTTTGCTTATTGTTTGCTTGATATATTTTTTTCCATCCTTTGAGTTTTAGTTTGTTTGTGTCTCTAAGTCTAAGGTGTGTCTCTTGTAGGCAGCATATAGATGGATCGTGTTTTTTTAACCAGTCCGTGACTCTCTGTCTCTTTATTGGTGCATTTAGTCCATTTACATTCAGCGTAATTATAGATAAGTAAGTTTTTAGTGCTGTCATTTTGATGCCTTTTCATGTGTGTTGTTGGCCATTTCATTTTTCCACATGCTTTTTTGTGCTGAGACGTTTTTCTTAGTAGCTTGTGAGATCCTCATTTTCATAATGTTTAACTTTGTGTTTATTGAGTCGTTACGTTTTTCTTGGCTTTTTTCTTGAGTTATGGAATTGATATTCCTTTTTGTGGTTACCTTTTTATTTACCCCTATTTTTCTAAGTAAAAACCTAACTTGTATCCTTCTATTTCGCCTTGTATCACTCTCCATCTGGCAGTTCAATGCCTCCTATATTTAGTCCCTCTTTTTGATTATTTTGATCATTTATCTATTGATTTCCATGATTTCCTGTTGTGTGTATTATTTTGTTTATTTATTTATTTTTTAGAATTAGTCTTAATTTGTTTGTTTTTGTGCTTTCCCTGTTTGAGTTGCGTTGATATCAGGACGTTCTGTTTTGTGACCTTGTATTGTGCTGGTACCTGATATTATTGGTCATCCGGCCAAACAATCTCCTTTAGCATTTCTTGCAGTCTTGGTTTAGTTTTTGCAAATTCTCTAAACTTGTGTTTATCTGTAAATATCTTAATTTCTCCTTCATATTTCAGAGAGAGTTTTGCTGGATATATGATCCTTGGTTGGCAGTTTTTCTCGTTTAGTGCTCTGTATATGTCGTCCCATTCCCTTCTTGCCTGCATGGTTTCTGCTGAGTAGTCTGAACTTATTCTTATTGATTCTCCCTTGAAGGAAACCTTTCTTTTCTCCCTGGCTGCTTTTAAAATTTTCTGTTTGTCTTTGGTTTTGGCAAGTTTGATGATGATATGTCTTGGTGTTTTTCTTTTTGGATCAATCTTAAATGGGGTTCGATGAGCATCTTGGATAGATATCCTTTCTTCTTTCATGATGTCAGGGAAGTTTTGTGTCAGGAGTTCTTCAACTATTTTCTCTGTGTTTTCTGTCCCCCCTCCCTGTTCTGGGACTCCAATTACTCGCAAGTTATCCTTCTTGATAGAGTCCCACATGATTCTTAGGGTTTCTTCATTTTTTTTAATTCTTTTATGTGATTTTTTTTCAGCTATGTTGGTGTTGTTTCCCTGGTCCTCCAGAAGTCCCAGTCTACATTCTAATTGCTCGAGTCTGCTCCTCTGACTTTCTATTGCGTTGTCAAATTCTGTAATTTTATTGTTAATCTTTTGGATTTCTACATGCTGTCTCTCTATGGATTCTTGCAACTTGTTAATTTTTCCACTATGTTCTTGAATAATCTTTTTGAGTTCTTCAACAGTTTTATCAGTGTGTTCCTTGGCTTTTTCTGCATTTATCCTAATTTCATTTGTGGTATCTTTAAGCATTCTGTAAATTAGTTTTTTATATTCTGTATCTGATAATTCCAGGATTGTATCTTCATTTGGGAAAGATTTTGATTCTTTTGTTTGGGGGGTTGGAGAAGCTGTCATGGTCTGTTTCTTTATGTGGTTTGATATGGACTGCTGTCTCCGAGCCATCACTGGGAAACTAGATTTTCCAAGTAGTCAGCTGGTGTGCTGGTTCCTAGTTCTGAAAACAGTCGCTGTCTGCCCGTATTTGTTCGTCCTCCGTCTCTAAGTCTGTGCTTGTTGTTCAGAGTTCGTAGATTGTTATGTATGTGATCGATTCCCTTGTTTTTCCGAGTCTTTGTTGCAAGAGGGATCCGCGGGAGCGTCCACCTAGTCCGCCATCTTGGCCCCCGCCTATTTCCTGTTTTTTTGATTCTTGCCAGTAATGCCAGAGTAAGATGGTATCTCATTGTGGTTTTGATTTGCATTTCTCTAATGGCTAGTGATCCCAAGGATTTCTTCACATGTCTAAAATTGAGTTTTAGACTCAATTTGTCAAGTTCCATTTTTAAAAAATGTTAAGATTTTGATCAATATTGAATCTCTTGATGAATTTGGCAAGAACTGACATTATTAGAATATTGAATCTTGCAGTCTATGAACATGGTGTATTTTTAATTTCAACAATTTTTTTTCTAAGTAACAGATTTATTAAGATATAATTTACACCCTATAAATCTCACCTTTTCGAAGTGTCTAGTCAGGTGGTTTTTAGTTGTGCGTTCATTATCACTATCTAATTTCAGAACATTTTCATCACAACATTAGCAGTTCTTTCCATTCCCCCAGCCCCTGGCTACTAGTAATCTACTTTCTACATTTATGGATTTACCTATCATGAATCCTTCACATAAATGGAATCATACAATATGTGTCCTTTCGTGTCTTTCATTTTGCATAATGTTTTCAAGATTTATCGATGTTGTATGTATTAGAACTCAACTTATATGGGTGAATAATATTATATGGATATAGCATGTTGTGTCTATCCATTCATTAGTTAATGGATATTTGTATTGTTTTCTTAGCAATGTTTTATAGTTTTCAGAAATGGAGTCCATAAAGAACTTAAAGAAATCATAATTGTGGAACTGTGTATTTTTCATGGTTTTGTTTCTGGTTGAATGTTTTTTAGGTCTATAGTAAGTATGCTGGTTTGTAAGCTCTGTGAGAACAAGGATTTTTGTCCACTTTGTTGAATGATCCATCCTGAGTACACAGATCAGTGCCTACCTCTTAGAAGGCAACCAGTAATATTTGCTGTATAAATGAATGAATGGTCACACTCATGATCTCTGTGGGGCTATGTGCTATTTTTGAAGAGATGATTAGATTACCCAATTTCTGCAACCTTGTTTTTCTTTGTAACTTGGTGAAATGACCATCTTTGTGTTTGCAGATGGAGTGGTTCAATCGTTATAAAAAGTCCCTTGCTACTTATATGAGATCACTGGGAGGAGATGAAGGTTTGGACATTACACAGGATATGAAACCTCCAAAAAGCCTATATATTGAAGTAAGTTTACTGTTAAGAATGGGGTTTTATTCAGTGTGTATATTAAACTACCTTTAATTTAATAAGGGAGTATATAAATATATATTAGTTTATATTAAAGAAGAAAGGAAGACACCAGTGTTCACAATAGCCAAAAAGTGTAAGCAACCTAAATGTCAACAGCTGAATGGATAAACAAAACATAGTACATACGTATCTAGACTATTAAAAAAAAAAACTGAATGGATAAACAAAACATAGTACATACATATCTAGACTATTACTCAACCATAAAGAGCAATGAAGCCCTGATACATGCTACAACATAGATGAACCCTGAAAACATAGCACTGAGTGAAATAAGTCAGTCACAAAAGGGCAAATATGGCATGGTTCCACTTACAGGAAATAGGCAAATGTATAGAGACCAAGGTTTGTTAGTAGCTATCAGGGATGGGAGAGAGAGGGAAAAGAACATAACCTGTTTCACTGTAAAAAATACTGAATTGGCAAATGTTTTGTTACATATATTTTTACCACAATAAAACAATTTAAAAATATATATAATTTTGTTACAAAGAGAAAGGAGGCATAAACCAAACACAAAAACTTACCCGTAGAGAGGCAGGGCCCAGATGGCAGGATAGCCAGACTCTTACGGCGATCCCTTTTGCAACAAAGACCTGAAAAAACAAGTGGAATGATTATATTTATGACAAGCTGGAAGCCCTGAACATCAAAGGCGAAATTAGAAAACAGACTGAGTGACGGGGGAGGGAGAGATAGTTCAAAAATGGAGAGCAATTGCCGGACCTGAATCGCTGGATCCCTCAGGTACCATTCCTGGGAGCAGCTGCAGCAGGATAATAGTAGTGTTCAACTGGAGTATCCTCAGGGAGAAGCAGCCAGCAGCACGGCCTACTCACACCTCCAGAACAAGAAAAGAATGGTGCCCTCTGCAAAAGCTAAGTACTAGTACTTAGGTATATTTTATTGCACCCCCCGCCCCCAAGCTGACTTCAAAGGCTGTTGATTTCCCTGGGCCTGAGATAGGCCCTGTTTGAGCGCCTGGAGCCATTCTCCAAGCCTTGGAGAAGGAATAAATTCACAATTGGGGGAAAAGATAATTTGGCAGCTCCACTAATGTGTGGAGCTCCAGACAGAAGTACCACCTGTCCAGGCATAAACAGTCTGTGGACTTTGAATAATTTTCCCCCCACGTGGATGTGTGCAGGCCTATTTCATGAGAATAGGCCCTTGTTGGCAGATTGCAACTTTTTCAGCTGTGCGGTGGAGAATTGGGTGTTTGATGATTGGCACCACTTTTTCTATTAAACAGGGTCCTCACCTACCCATATCAGGGGCCTTAAAGACTGGTGGCTCCACTCAGGACACCCAGCCACCCGCGACAGGGGTCCAAGGATAACTGGTACCACCCAGTCCTTAAAGCCAAAAGCATTGGGTGCCCATGGTCCCTCTGCAGACCCTACCCACCTGTACGCTCTAGGGAAGAGGGACACACTTTCCTCAGAGTCACTTTGAGGATGATTCTCAGCCTACTGCCTTGTTCAAAACATGACCCCCTGCTGCAATCAGATACCAGTACCTACACCAATCACCCCTACCCCTCTAACACTGTAGGACAGAGCCTGTACCACACATTTGATGACCAACTACCTGGACACCTGAGCTGAATCCATACAAGAAAAGCAAATGGACTCCTAGACTGATAAACTTGATAACAGCTCTAACCAACTGGTGACAGGACGTCAGAGCTTCAAAGGTGAAAGTAATCAAGCTAGCTCACTCAAGCAACCCATTTGGACATATCAAAACAAAACAAAGCAAGAAACTAGGATACAGTAAACAAACATAAAGTAAACTAATATAATAGCTTATATATGGCTCGGAGACAACAGTCAATATCAAACCACATAAAGAAACAGACCATGATCCCTTCAACAAGCTCTCAAAGAATCAAGGTATCTTCTAGATGAAAGTGCCTTCCTGGAATTACCAGAGGCAGAATAAAAAAGATTAATATACCGAACCCTTCAAGACATCAAAAACAAGATCAGGGAATACACAGAACAATCCAAGGAACACACATATCAAACAGTTGAAGAGAGAAAAACAGTTATTCGAGAACATAAGGAAAAATTTAATAAGCTGCAAGAACCATAGACAGCAATGAGAAATTCAGAAGATTAACAAAAAAATTACAGAAGTAGACAACTCAGTAGAAAGTTGGAGGAGCAGAATTGAGCAAATGGAAGTCAGAATTGGTGAGCTTGAAGATAAAGCCCTTGGCAACAATATACTTGAAGAAAAATCAGATAAAAGAATTTTTGAAAAACGAAGAAAACTTAAGAATCATATGGGACTCTATCAAGAGAAATAACCTACGACTGATTGGAGTTCCAGAACAGGGAGGGATAACAGAAAATACCGACAGAATTGTTGGAGATTTCTTGGCAGAAAACATCCCTGATGCAGCGAAAGATACTAATCCAAGATCCTCATCGAACTCCACATAAGAGAGACTATAAAAGAAAGTCACCAAGAAAATTATAATCAAACTTGCCAAAATCAAAGAGAATTTTAAGAGCAGCTAGAGATAAATGAAAAGTCACCTACAAAGGAGAGTTAATAAGAATAAGCTCGAATGACTGCAGAAACCATGCAGGCAAGAAGGCAATGGGATGACTTATATAAAACATTGAAGGAAGAAAACTGCCAGGCAAGAATCATATATCCAGCAAAACTGTCTTTCAAATATGAAGGCAAAATTAGGACATTTCTAGATAAACAGAAGTTTAGAGAATACATAAAAACCAAACCAAAACTACAAGAAATACTAAAGGGAGTTCTTTGGTTAGAAAATCAATAATATCAGGTATCAACCCAAGACCAGAACACTAGACAGAGCAATCAGAGGTCAACTCGGACAGGGAAACTACAAAAATAAATCAAGATAAAAAAAAAAACACTTAAAACAGGGAACAGCGATGTTATCATGTAAAAGAAGACAACATTAAAACAAAGAGAGACTAAGAAATGTAGTCGTAGATCTATGAAATGGAGAGGAAGACAAGGCGATACAAAGAAATAAAAGTTAGGTTTAAACTTAGGAAAATAGGGGTAAATACTAAGGTAACCACAAAGAATAACTATCCTACTCATCAATATAAAATACAAGAAAAAAATAGAGACTCAGCAGAAACAAAATCAACAACAATGAAGAAGAGGAAAAGAAAATATATGAAGATAAATTATTCACCAAAAAAAATTAAGTGGAAAAAACAAAGTGTCAACAACACACACAAAAAGACATCAAAAAGACAGCACTAAACTCATACCTATCCATAATTACACTGAATGTAAATGGACTAAAAGCACCAATAAAGAGACGGAGTGGCAGAATGGATAAAAAAACACAATCTGTCTATATGCTGCCTAACAAGAGACACACCTTAGAGATGTAGAGACACAAGCAAACTAGAATTCAAAGGATGGAAAAAATATATCAAGCAAACAACAATCAAAAAAGAGCAGGAGTGGCAATATTAATTTCTGACAAAATAGACTGAAGTTAAATCCACCACAAGGGATAGGACACTATATAATGATTAAAGGGACAATATACTAGGAGGATATAACTATATTAAATATTTGTGCACCCAATGACAGGGCTGCAAGATACATAAAACAAACTCTAACGGTATTGAAAAGTAGAATAGACAGCGCCACAGTTATATCAGGGAAATTCCAACACACCACTTTCGGTGAAGCACAGGACATCCAGAAAGAAGATCAGTAAAGACACAGAAGATCTAATGCCACAGTCAACCAACCTGACCTCTGCACACAAAACGTCCTCTAAAATAGACCACATATTAGGTCATAAAGGAAGCTTTAGCAGAATCCAAAACATTGAGATATTACAAAGCATCTTCTCTGACCATAAGGCCATAAAAGTAGCAATCAATAACAGAAAAAAAGCAGGGAGAAGAAACACTTGGAAACTGAACAATACCCTGCTCAAAAAAGACTGGGTTAAAGAAGACACTAAGGATGGAATAAAGAAATTCATAGAATCCAATGAGAATGAAAACATGCCCTGTCAGAACCTTTGGGACACAGCAAAAGCAGTGCTCTGAGGTCAATTTATATCAATAAATGCATACAAACAAAAAGGAGGACCAAAATCAAAGAATTATCCCTACAACTTGAACAAATAGAGAGCAACAAAAGAAACCCTCAGGCACTAAAAGAGAGCAATAAAAATTAGAGCAGAATTAAGTGAAATAGAGTGCAGAAAAACAATTGAAAGAACAAGACCAAAAGCTGGTTCTTTGAAAAAAATTAACAAAATTGATAAACCATTGGCCAAACTGACAAGAAAAACAGGAGAGGACGCAAATAACCTGAATAAGACCCAACCGAAATGAAAAGAATCATATCAGATTACTACGAAAAATTATACTCTAACAAATTTGAAAACCTATAAGAAATGGATGAATTCCGAGAAACACACTACCTACCCAAACTGACAAGAGGTAGAACAACTAAATAGACCCATCACAAAAGAAGAGATTGAAAAGGTAATGAATAAACTCCCAACAGAAAAAAAAACCCTGGCTCGGACTGCTTCACTGCAGAGTTCTACCAAACTTTCAGAGAAGAGTTAACACCACTACTACATGGTATTTCAGAGCATAGAAACAGACAGAATATTCCCAAACTCATTCTATGAAGCCACCATATATCCCAGATACCAAAACCAGGTAAAGACACCACAAAAAAAGAAAATTAGAGACCTATACCCCACATGAACTTAGATGCAAAAATCCTCAACAAAATTCTAGCCAATAGAATTCAACAACGTATCAAAAAAATAATTCACCATGACCAAGTCGGATTCATACCAAGTATGCAGGGATGGTTCAGCATTAGAAAAAGAATGTAATCCATCCTATAAATAAAAGAACCACATGATCTTATCAATTGATGCAGAAAAGGCATTTGACAAAGTTCAGTACGCATTCATGATAAAAACTCTCAGCAAAGTAGAAATAGAAGGAAAATTCCTGAACATAATAAAGGGCATTTATACAAAGCCATCAGCCAACATCATGTTAAATGGAGAGAGTCTGAAAGCATTCCTCTTGCGATCAGGAACCAGACAAGGGTGCCCTTTGTCACCACTTTTATTCGACATTGTGCTAGAGGTCCTACCCACAGCAATTAGGCTAGAGGAGGAAATAAAGGGCATCCAGACTGATTAAGGAAGAAGTAAAAGTATCTCTATTTGCAGATGACGTGATATTATACACAGAAAACCCTAAAGAATCCTCAAGAAAACTGCTGAAACTAATAGAAGAGTTCAGAGAATCAGGATACAAGATAAATATACAAAAATCAGATTCCTCTACACCAACAAAAAGAACATTAAAGAGAAATCACCAAATCAATACATAGTAGCCCTGAAGAAGATAAAATACTTAGGAATAAATCTTACCAGAGATGTAAAAGACTTATACAAAGAAACCTACAGTACGCTTCTGCAAGAAACCAAAAGAGACTTACATAAGTGGAAGAACATACCTTGCTCATGGATAGGAAGACTTAACATTATAAAAGTGTCTATTCTACCAAAGGCATCGATAGATAAATGCAATTCTGATCTAAATTCCAATGGCATTTTTTAAATGAGATGGAAAAACAAATCACAAGCTTCATATGGAAGGGAAAGAGGCCCTGGATAAGTAAAGCATTACTGAAAAAGAAGAACAAAGTGGGAGGCCTCACTCTACCTGATTTTAGAAATTATTATACCACCACAGTAGTCAAAACAGCCTGATACTGATACAACAACAGATACATAGAACAATGGAACAGAATTCAGAATGCAGATATAAATCCATGCACATATGAGCAGCTGATACTTGACAAAGGCCCAAAGTCAATTAAATGGGGAAAAGACAGTCTCTTTAACAAATGGTGCTGGCATAACTGGATATCCATCTGCAGAAAACTGAAACAAGACCCGTACCTCATACCATGCACAAAAACAAATTCAAAATGGAACAAAGACCTAAATATAAAATCTAAAACAGTAAAGATCATGGAAGAAAAAATAGGGACAACGTTAGGAACCCCAATACATGGCATAAACAGTATACAAAACATTACTAACTGCAGAAAAAAAAGTAATGCTGGAAGCTCCTACAAAGCAAACACCTATGCTCATCCAAAGACTTTACCAAAAGAGCGAAAAGATACCTACAGACTGGCAAAAAGTTTTTAGCTATGACATTTCCAATCAGCGCCTGATCACTAAAATCTACGCAATTTTGCAAAAACTCAACTACAAAAAGACAACCCAATTTAAAAATGGGCAAAAGACATGAACAGATACTTCACTAAAGAAGACATTCAGGCGGCAAACAGATACATGGGGAAATGCTCATGATCATTAGCCGTTTGAGAAATGCAGATCAAAACTACAATGAGATTCCATTTCACTCCGACAAGGCTGGCATTAACCCAAGAAACACAAAATAATAAATGTTGGAGAGGTTGTGGAGAGAGTGGAACACTTATATACTGCTGGTGGGAATGTAAAATGGTACAAACACTATGTAAATTGATTTGGCGCTTCCTTAAAAAGCTAGAAATAAAACTACCATAGAGCAATCCCACTCCTTGGAATATATTGTAGAGAAATAAGAGCCTTTACACGAACAGATAATATGCATACCAGTGTTCATTGCACCCCTGTTTACAATAGCAAAAAGATAGAAGCAACCAAGGTGCCCATCAACGGATGAATGGATAAATAAATTATGGTATATTCATACAATGGAATACTATGCAGCCATGAAGAACAGTGATGAATCCATGAAACATTTCATAACGTGGAGGAATCAGAAAGGCATTATGCTGAGTGAAATTAGGTGCAACAAGGACAAATGTTGTGTAAGATCACTATTATAAGATCTTGAGAAATAGTTTAAACAGAGAAGATATTCTTTGATGGTTACAGGAGTGGGGAGGGAAGGAGGGAGAGGGGTTTTCAGTAATTAGATAGAAGATAACTATTTTAGGTGAAAGGAAAGACAACACACAATACAGGAGAGGTCAGCACAACTGGACTAAACCAAAAATAAAGAAGTCTTCTGAATATACTGAACGCTTTGAAGGCCAGTGTAGCAGGGGCAGGGGTTTGGGGACCTTGGTTTCTGGGGACTTGTAAGTCATTTGGCATAATAAAATCCATTAAGAAAACATGCTGTGTAGCACCTTGGAGAGAGGCTTCTGGGGTCTTAAATGCTAGCAAGCGGCCATCTAAGATGCATCAATTGGTCTCAACCCACCTGGATCAAAGGATAATGAAGAACGTGAAAGAGACTAGGTAATTTTGAGCTTAGAAGACAGAAGGGGCCACGTATACAAGAGATTACATCAGCCTAAGACCAGAAGAACTAGATGGTGCCGGGCTAAAACCAATGACTGCCCTGACAGGGAACACAACAGAGAACCCCTGAGGGAGCAGGAGAGCAGTGGGATGCAGACCCCAAATTCTCGTAAAAAGATCAGACTTAATGGTCTGACTGAGACTAGAAGGGCCTGGTGGTCATGGTCCCCAGAGCTTCTCTTAGCCCAGGACAGAAACCATTCCCAAAGCCAACTCTTCAGACAGGGATTGGAGTGGACAATGGGATAGAAAATGATACTGGTGAAGAGTGAGCTTCTTGGATCAAGTAGAGGCATGAGACTGTGTTGGCATCTCCTGACTGGAGGAGAGATGAGAGGGCAGAGGGGGTCAGAAGCTGGCCAGATGGACACAAAAATAGAGAGTGGAGGGAAGGAGTGTGCTGTCTCATTAGGGGGAGAGCAATTAGGAGTATGTAGCAAGGTGCGTATAAATTTTTGTATGAGAGACTGACGTGATTTGTAAACTTTCACTTAAAGCACAACAAAAAAAATTTTTTTTTTAAAGTTACTTGTAGGGGGATGGCAGAAACAATATGGAACAACTAAAATTTTCTGGATATACCTTGTAAAAGTTTTAACTTTGGAACTGTGTAGATGTTTAGTGTTTTTGTGTGTATGTGTGGTAAAATATGTATAACAAAAAAAATTACCATTTTAACCATTTTTAAGAGTACAATTCAGTGACATTAATTACATTCACCATGTTGTGCCACCATCACTACTCTTTTCAAATGTTTTTCATTACCTTAACAGAAACTCAATATCCCTTAAGTAATAACTCCCTAGTTCCTCCCCTTTCCCCCAGTCACTGGTAACCACTTACAAACTTTTGTCTGTATGCATTTGCCTATTCTAGGTATTTCTTGTAAGTGGGGTGATATAATATTTGTCCTTTTGTACCTGATTTACTTCACTCAGCATAGTGTTTTCAGGGTTCATCCATGTCTTAGCATGTATCTGTGGGTTAAAGGAACTAGTTTTTCCCTTGGTGGCCTTTGCCCTTGGTGCTGGAGAAATAACCGTTGGACTAATTGGGGTGCCTTGGTCTGGGACTTCCAGGCCACACCTGAGGATTTGTGCTGGCGAGTAGGGGGTGGCCACATCAGAAAAGACTCACCTGGGAGCTCGATACCAACTAGCCTAAGGAGGCATGATTTAGCCTGTCTTGCAGGCCAGCTGACAAAAAGCCCTAAACACAGAGACTCAGAGAGCTTCCTGGTTGATGAGAACATTTGCTCTCAGGAGGGCAGCGCATCTGTCGGGAACTCTCCCAGACCTTGCCCTTTGTGTCTTTTCATTTGTGTCCTTTTAGGCTGTAATAAATGTGTAGTCGTAGGTGTGGTGTACTCTCCGTGGGTTCTGTGAGTCATTCCAGCAATATTATCAAACCCAAAGGGGCAGTGGGAGCCAGCAGGTCAGAAAGGAAGAGTGTCAAGTGGACTCCCGAGCTTGCGGCTGGCATCCTGAAAGGGTAGCTGGAAACCAGCCCTGAATCTGCAGCCAGCAGGTCAGAAGGATTCGGTGTCGTGTGGACTCGCCAGACTTGCAGCTGTTGACTGCCTGTTTGGCAGTCAGAAGGATGGCAGCGTTTGAACTTGTGAGGTATAACCTATCTCCAGGCGGCAGCCACAGGGGCAGCTGGTGACAAGGATGGAGAAGTGGGAACGTAGGACAGGGTCAGTCTCCACATTTCGTGGGTTGGATTCATGCCGATCCTTACTGTGCAGCATCAAAATTTCATTTCTCTTTGTGGCTGAGTAATCCCTCTTCTGTGGATATACTGCATTTTGTTTACCCATTCATCTGCCGTGGACACTTCGCTTGTTGCCACATTTTGGCTTCTGGCTGTTGTGAATTATGCTACAATGAACATTGGTGTACAAATGCCTGTTGGAGTCCCTGCTTTCAGTTCTTTTGGATATATACCTAGAAGTGGAATTGCTGGGCCACGTGGTAATTCTGCGTTTAACTTTCTGAGGAACCACCGGACGTTTCCACAGTGGCTGCCCATTTGACATCACTACCAGCAATGGATGGGGTTCCAATTTCTTGACATCCTCACCAACACGTTATTTCCCTTTCTCTGATGATAGCCAGGCTAGTAGGTGTGAAGTGGTATCTTGTGGTTCTGACTTGCATTTCCCTAACGACTGATGGGAAACCCTGCTGGCGTAGTGGTTAAGTGCTACAGCTGCTCACCGAAAGGTCAGCAGTTCGAACCTGCCAGGCGCTCCTTGGAAACTCTGTGGGGCAGCTCTGCTCTGTCCTGTAGGGTCGCTAGGAGTCGGAATCAGCTCGACGGCAGCGGGTTTGGTTTCGGTGAATGACTGATGACGTTTTTTCGTTGTGTTTTTGGTGAAGGTTTAGATAGTAGTTTAGGTTCCCATTCAACAATTCCTATACAAGTTGTTCAGTGACATTGCGTGCCTTCTTCACAATGCATGAACACTCTCATTGCCATCGTGGGTGTTCCATTTCCATTAATCTAGTCTCCATGCTCCCTTACATTCTCATGTTTGTTTTAAAATAATTGTTGACTGTTTGGTCTCATGTAGGTGATTTTTTAAAGGTGCACAGTACTTACAGGTAGGTGATCATCATTATTTTTGGAGCTAATTTGTTATTTAGCTACAAGGTGACTGTTAATCCGATTAGGGTCCGTGCCCTGGAGCAGTTGAGCCAATGAAACATACTCCAAGTCAGAAAGAGTGAGAAAGTTTATTAAGGGGATGCATACATCACCGCGGACCCAGACGCAACACAGGCTGTCTCTATGGGGTCCCAAAGAGCATTTTACGTTAGAGCTTATATAGAATTTTACAAGAATTAGAAGTGTCTCTGTAGTTACTTGGCCAGAGATATGGGCAAGAGGAGTTATTTGTTACAGGATAGTGACAAAAGGTATCTGCCAGACACCTCTTTATTAGGCTAAAGATATACATATCAGATACCTGGGCTCTGATTTTCCTGTCACAGGTAGTCTTACAGAACAAAACAAACTTACTTGCATCATGTTAAAACAAAGAAGAAAGTCATTAACATTAGGTCAAAACAAAGTCCTTAACAGAGGGTGTGAAGAAAGTGGCAGGCAGAAGACGGAGAAAAACTTACAGGTTCATCATGGCCTTAGTTATGTCACGCTCTCAGCCACCCATTTTGAGAAAGGAGAAAATATGCTGGGGAGTATTAGGGTCACATGACCTCAGGGATTAGTTTTGGCTCAAGGTTTGAAGAGTATCTCAGGGTAGTAGTCTTGGGGAGTCCTCCAGTCTCAAACAGTGGTGGTTGCACAGGAAGGAGCCCTGGTGGCGCAGTGGTTAAAGCAATAGACTGCTAACCTGAAAGGTCAGCTGTTCGAAACCACCAGTGGCTCCGTGGGGTAAAAACGCGGCAGTTTGCTTCCCTAGAGATTTATATACAGCCTTGGAAACCCCGTGGGGTCCGTATGAGTCGGAATCAACTCCACGGCAGTGGTTTGGTTTGGTTTGGATTTGGTAGTTGCACAACACAGTGAATATAATTAATGTCACTGAATCGTATACTTAAAAATGGTTAGAAGTAAGTTTTATGATATATACATTTTACTACAATAAAAAAAAAAAAGCTGCATTATCCCATCCTCCCTCCCACTAAGAACTCTTCTGAGTCTTGTAATGTGAGACCACATCTGCTCTTTCATGGTGTACTTTTAAGTATTCCTGGGCAAGAGTCTGAGTATTGAAGGGGATTGGAAAACTCTTTGTGTAAAACAGAACTTTTCAGACTTAACGTTATTTCATATTCTTAAATGTTAATGCTTTATGGGAGGGATCTATAGGAAGCAAGTTGACATAAAACATTCTCTTTGTTGGTTGCCACCATTATGTCTCTCATTTTTATTCCATCTACTTAATATTTCAGAATTTGCAGAGGAGAAAGGATCCAAGCATATTGTCCCCCCTTACCCAGCTCCCGGGTTTCCTTGCTGTCAGCACTAACGTACACATATCCATTTGGAGGTTTTATCGTTCTTCCTCCTCCCCATCACAACTGAACAATTGGGACCATTAGAATACCACAGTAAACGTCTGGTAATAGCAGGAGTGAGTCCTAAGTACACAGAGAAGAAAAAACAAACAAAAAATATAGTACTTTTACTGTGCGGGTAAATGATTTAGATAAAATATCAGATTTTCATTTCAGGTGCGGTGTCTGAGAGACTATGGAGAATTTGAAGTTGATGATGGGACTTCTGTCATATTAAAAAAAAACAGCCAGGTATTTCTTGTATTAAAATGCTGCACTTTAAATCTTGTAAGGGTGTTGAATGAAGGAAATGTTGGAATTAGTGGCAAAATAAATACCACCTTGCAATAATCACTAATAGGTTAGGCATTATGTTTAGTATAGATCACCTTGTTTTGTACTTTTTCTAAATACTAAGACATGAAGCAAATATTGCATGTAGTAAAAAAGGTTAAATAATTTACTAATATATTGCTTGTATTTAACACTAAGCATTTTCCAGGGAAATTATCACAATTGACCTCACTCTGGTTTAGTAGAGCCTTGTTCAAAGGCTGTCAAACTGTTTGGATTAAGCTTCTTCTGTGAGTGACTGATTTCTAAAATAAGTGCTAAATACTCATTTTAGCTTATACTTCATTTTATAAATGCAAGTTCTTTAGCAAACAAATAGTGATACTGATTTAAAAAAAAATTCTAAGTACTTAGTATATGCCTTAGTTATCTGCTGTTGTTGTTAGGTGCCGTCGAGTTGGTTCCGACTTACAGTGACTGTATGCACAACAGAACAAAAGCACTGCCCTGTCCTGCACCATCCTCACAATCGTTGCTGTGCTTGAGCCCATTGTTGCAGCCACTGTGTCAGGCCATCTCGTTGAGGGTCTTCCTCTTTTTCGCTGACCGTCTATTTTACCAAGCATGATGTCCTTCTCCAGGGACTGATCCCTCCTGATAAACATGTCCCAAGTATGGGAGACATAGTCTCGCCATCCTTGCTTCTAAGGAGCATTCTGGCTGTACTTTTTCCAAGACAGATTTGTTCGCTCTTTTGGCTACTATAATAAAAATACCACACACGTGTGCCATTAACAAACAGAAATTTATTTTCTTACAGTTAAGTGGCTAGGAGTTTGAATTCAGGGTGCTGGCTGTGGGGCAAGCCTTTCTCTGTCAGCTCAGGAGGAAGGTCCTTGTTTCTTCTGAGCCTCTGTTCCTCAGCGATCTTCTTGTGGCTTGGCATGTTTTCTCTCATCTCTGCTTGCTTGTTTGCTTGCTCTTTCTGCTCTTTTATATTTCAAAAGAGATTGACTTAAGACACACCTTTACTAATACTGCCTCATTTACCTAACAAAGAAAACTCATTCCCAAATGGGATTATAACCATAGGTATAGAGGTTAGGATTTACAACACATACTTTTGAGGACACAATTTAATCCGTAACGATATATAAACATAAATATACAACAGGGAAAGATTAAAATTGTAAGGTTGTAACTTAAGCTAAATTTTTACTTATAAAGAATCTCAATATAGTTACTGTTTCCATAGAAATCTTCAAATTCACATTAGATACTGTATAACTAAAAGCTAAGTTTATTTTTATCCTATTCCAGTTTTCTGTGGTCTTAATATTGGAGGAAAGAAGACCCAATGAAGACTTTCTTTCCTTTGTCTCCCATCTTGTCACCAACCGTTTAGTATCTAATGACCCTAAGTTATTGGTGTTGACTTTATTTATGCTGTGGAGCAAAAGACGGCTTCAGGATACTGTGGTGCCTGGTCCGTTTCTCTAAGAGAGGGTGAATTGGTCCATTTTACTGGCATCCTTAGAGCTTTAAAACAGAGGTTGAGTATTTTTAAGCAGGCAGATTTTGAGGGTGTCCTAAGACCTTTCGTTGTTGAGGTACAAATTTCATTCCCAAGCGCCCTCCTGGAAGTAGGACACCAGGGAATGGAGAACAGATGACGTATTAATGCTGTCAGGAAAATCTGTATTTCTGGAGGACCCGGCTTTAGCTCTGATTCATAAGAACCAAACTATTCTCATAAAGGGAGACATGAGGAAGCATCTCATCCAGACACAGTCCTGAGGTTGAGTTTCCTTTCCAAGTTTTATGGCTGATGTTTCAACCCAGTTTGTGAGATAATGATTCTCAGCCCTGGGAGGGTTGGGGTTGGGGTATGTGGAACCCCTCCTGAGCCCTTCCACAGTTTGGGCTTGTCATTTTCCCTGTGGACCGTGGCGTGCAAAACCTTCCTCTTGGTGATGCTCTTAACTCTGTCAAGTATCACCCTGCCCTCAATTATAAAAATGGGAAATTGAAATTAAAAACATAATCAACTCTAGTTGATACTAAGGGGTTTCTAAAATGTCTGACCAGATCTAAAAATAGATTTTTTTAATAGAACCTTTTTTTTTTTTTTTTTTACTGGTATAGTATAGATCACCTACATAATGGAGAATATCAATTGGGAAACATTTTCTTACCTTACCATAGATTCTTTTATACTTGTCAATATTGCAGACATTGTTTTTTGGTTTTTGGTTTTGTTTGTCCAGAAGACAGCCCTACTCTTTTTATAATAAAGGCATTAGAAAATAACCGTTAAATGAATGACTCGGTGTGGTTTACACTTAAAGGCTTTCAGTAAAATTCAGCTAACAAGCTAGACAACAGCCCTCGGACCATGTGTCTTAGGTGGCTGGTTTGGAAGAATTTGGTCACCAGCCTTCCAGATAAGACTTTTGAGGTTTGTAAGGAAGGACCTTTAGGCACACAATGCTGTTCAACTTATATATTCTGCTCCATTGAATAATTTTGATTGTCTCTCTTGCTGCAGTTATTTTCTATGTTATTTGCCCTCTAATTTCTGGTGTACTGTTTTTTATCTTTAACCAAGTGTATCCTTTTTTTTTGCCATTTCTTTGTCACCTCTGAGCTTGGAAAGTCTTCCTGCCATTCTTCCCGTACCTCCCCACTGCAGAGCTTAGTAAATGTTCACTTTCGTTTTAATCTTCTCTGCTTTGAGAGGGAACCAGACAAGGAGGCTCCTTTCCACCTGCCCATGGCTCTCTCCAGTTCCAAACAAGTGCAGTGGCCTCTTGTCACAGAGACTGAGAGCTAGCAAGTCAACTGGTGCCCTGACATTAGCATCTTCACACAGAGCATGTGACAGCACTACACATTTTAGGTTAAAAAATACCTTTAGTCATTGAAAAATACAGGGGAAACGTTGCCAATGTTGTTGTAAAAGAATAAATGCTCAGACTCAAATTCTAGAAAAGGCTTAATGGAGGAGACGTTCCTTTCCTTGGTCTTCAAAATGAGCTTTTACACCACTTACATTGCAGTTGTCCAAAAATATCAACTACCTGGGTTTTTCTGTGCATAAATAATATATAATTCAGAAGTTTTTAATTGAATTTAACTTAAGCAAACTATGTAATTCACTTAAATCATTCTGATTAAGAATGAGAATTTAGTGTAGCTCTAAGTGGCATCAGTTTTAGTTGATTAAAACAGCAAATATAGTAAGTTTAACTTTTAACTGATTAGCTGTTGGAATTTGAAAACTGAGTAATCAGTTGCTGCTTTTTATTGATGTAAAATATAGTTTAGGAAATTCTTCTCCAATACTCTCTCTTACTCTCACTTCTCCGTTTTCCTCCACAGCACTTTTTGCCTCGGTGGAAGTGCGAACAGTTAATCAGACAAGGCATTCTGGAGCATGTGCTGTCCTAGCCGCACCCTGAGACCAAGCCCAGTTCACTGAGACGTCTGCACTTCTCTTTCTCTACCCACCCCCCAGCCCCACACCTCTTTGATTTAAAAGTTACAGACAACCTTTACATATCACAGGGACGCTTTGCTAAAGAATATCACTTGCCAACCCTTGCGGACGTTTTTCTTGTATGTTATACATGATTTCTCCTTCTTTTTGCAATCTGCCCATAATTATAACATTCTTATACCATTATTACAATGTGTTTTTTCTTTTTTTTTAAATGAAAGCAAACATTTATTACATTTGAGTCTGTTTTTTAAATAATGAGAGTTGCGCTCGGCTGTACAGGGAGAAGGTAGATCCTGGTATGTCTGTGTAGTCTTCTGTGTTGTCAGGAATGCTGTGGCATTCCATGATCAGGTGCAAGCCAGGGAGCCAAAAACCTGGAATGTGTGTTACCAGGTCACATGGGCAGGGAGAGATGATGGTCTGTAAAACTGAGTATATTGAATGTGCAATCACCATAATTTATCACCCGATTTGGGAAGAGAGTAAGGAAGGACATCGTGGTTTTTGCCCGTTCCCCCACAGTAGTGGCTGGCCCAACACAAGCCCATCTGCAAGCTTGTGAGGTGAACACCAGTGTCTACATTTCCTGTGGCCTCCATAACAGTACCACAACCAGGCTGGCTAAAAACAACGGGCATTCATTCTTTCTCACTTCTGGAGGCCAGAAGTCTGAAATCAAGGTGTCAGCAGGGTCTTGCTCTCTTTGAAGGCTCTAGGGGTGGATCTTCCATGCCGTTTTCTCTTAGCGTCTGTCAATTGCTAGCTGTCCTTGGTGTTCCCTGGCTTCTATATAATCACTCCGATCTCTGCCTGCTTCGTCGCATGTCATTTTTAAATGTGTGTGTCTGTCTGCATTTCCTCTTGTAAAGACACCAGTCATTGGATTGTTGTTGGTAGGTGCCATAGAGCCGATTTTTAACTCATAGCAACCCCATGTGACAGAGTAGAACTGCCCCATAGGGTTTTCTGGGTTTTAATCTTTTTTTTTTCCTTTGGTCTCTACAATATTTTTAATTATGAAATATTTTAAATATTAAGAAAAGTATAGAGCAGGGTGGGGCCAAGAAGGCAGAGTAGTCAGATGCTTCCAGTGGTCGCTCTCACAATAAAGACCTGGAAAAACAAGTGAATCGATTATATATGACGATTTAGGAGCCCTGGACATCAAAGGCAAAGTTGAGAAATCAGACTGAGTGGTAGGGGGAGGGAGAGATGGTTCAGAAGCAGCAAGAACCTCCCAGGCGTGACCTGGTGGGAACCAGCACACTGCTGGCCGGTTTGGCTGATGAGTGCGGTGAGGCAGGCAGTGGCAGTCGGGACCCATTTCCACATCGAAAGAGACTGAGTGGCGGAGAGTCTCCTCAATCCCCCAGAACCAGTAAGAAGTGGCCCTTAGTCAGCAAAAGATAAGTACATGCCTCTAACCAACCGTGCAGATCGAAAGCACCCTGTGGAGGCGGGGCCAAGATGGCTGAGTAGTCGGACGCTACCTGTGGTTATTCTTAAAACAAAGACCCCAAAAACAAGTGAATCGATAATATATGACAATCTAGGAGCGCGGAATATCAAAGGCAAAGTTGAGGAGTCAGACTGAGCAGCAGGGTGAGGGACAGACTGTTCAGAAGCCATGAAGAATTGCCAGACCTGACCCGGCAGGAACTGGCACCCTGTGGGCTGGAATCGGGCTAGTGCCAGCAGAGAGGCAAGCAGTAGTGTTCGGGATGCATTTTCCACATTGGAAGGGACCGAACAACGGAAAGCCTCCTCACACCTCCAGAATCAGCGAAAAGCGGTGCAGAATCAGCAAAAGATAAGTACATGTGTCTAACCGACATTGTGGATCAAAAAACACCCCTTTGGGAAAAATCTCTCCCACTTACCTGCTCCCTTCCCACTTTGCAGTGGGTCCGAGCCGGCTTCAGAGATTGCCATGTTCTCTGGACCAGAAGTAGGACCTGTCATGCGTTGTAAGCCATTCTCCCGGCCTTGGAGAGGGAACAGATTAACAAACGGAAAAAATAATCTGCCGGCTCCTGTAAGGTGGGAACTCAGAGCAGAAACAGCTCCTTTGCCTAAGTACAGGCATAAGGGGTCTGTACACTTTGCCTTTCACCCCTGCATAGACCTGTGTGGGCCCTCATTAGCACAGTACAACAGGGTATATACCTGAAGTCTAACTACAACTGTTTCAGCTATATGGTGAAGTTGCAGGTTCATGACATTTGACATCGCTCTGTCTATTAAGCAGGGTCCTCACCTACCCACATCAGGGACCTGAGAACTGGTGGTTTCACCCATGCCACCTAGCCACCCATGATGGGTCCAAGAATTAGTGATACCTCCCAATCCTTATAGCCAAGAGCATTGGGTGCCCATAGTCTGGCTACAAAACCCTCCCACCTACATGCTGTAGGAAACAGGGACGTGCTGTCCTCAGATTCCAATGGTTGTCAGCTGCCTGCCTTTCTCAGTGTATGAACCCCCTACTGCGGCCAGAAACCTGTGCCTACGCCAATCACCCCTGCTCGTCAATGGCTGTAGGTGAGACCCTGCACCACACATGTGACCGACAACCTAGACATCTGACCTGAATCCATATAAGAAAAGTAAATGGACTCCTGGGTTCACATACCTAGTAACAGATGTAACCACCTGGTGACAGGACGTTAGAGCTTCAAAGATAACAGTACTCAAACTAGCTCACTCAAGCAGCCTATTTGGGCATATCAAAACCAAACAAGAAGCTAGGACGTAGTAAGCAAACATAATAACTTACTGATGGCTCAGAGACAACAGTCAATATCAAATCACATAAAGAGGCAGACCATGATGGCTTCAGCAAGCTTCCAAAATGAAGAATCAAGAAATCTGGATGAAGAGAACTTGCTGGAATATCTGGAGGTAGAATACAAAAGATTAATATACAGAACTCTTCAGGAGATCAGGAAGGAGATCAATCAAGAGGCAGAACAAGCCAAGGAGCACACAGACAAAGCAACAGAGGAACTTAAGATTAGACAAGAGCATAATGACATTTAATAGGCTGCAAAAATCCATAGAGAGAAAGCAAACAAATGCAGAAGATTAACAATAAAATTTCAGAATTAGCTCAATAGAAAGTCATAGGAGCAGACTTGAGGCAACGGGAGTCAGAATTAAACTGAACATAAAGCATTTGACACCAACGTATTTGAGGAACAATCAGATAAAAGATTTTTAAAAAATGAAGAAACTAGGAATTCTGTGGGACTCTATCAAGAGGGATAACCTATGAGTGATCGGAGCACCAGAACGGGGGTGGGGGGGGCAGATAACAACACAATTGTTGAAGATTTGTTGCCAGAACACCCCCCTGATACTGTGAAAGATGAGAAGGTATCTATCCAAGATGCTCATCGAACTCCACACAAGGTAGATCCCAAAAGAAAGTCACAAAGACATAATCAAACTTACCAGAACCAAAGAGAAAGAGAATTTTAAGAGCATTAGGAAGAAATGAAAAGTCACGTACAAAGGAGAGTCAATAAGACTAAGCTCGGACTACTCAGCAGAAACCATGCAGGCAACAAGGTAATGGAATGACAGACATGAAAAAAAATTGCAAGCGAAGAATTATATATCCAAATATGGGTATAGAATTATATATCTCAAATATGATGGTGAAATTAGGACATTTCCAGATAAACAGAGGTTTAGAGAATTTGCAAAAACCAAAATTACAAACATACTAAAAGGGATTCCTCCAGTTAGAAAATCAGTAACATCCAATAACAACTCAAGACTAGAACACAGGAGAGAGCAACCACATATCAACCCAGATAGGGAAATCAGAAAAATAAAAGCTAAAATGCTCAAAATAGGAAAACATGTCATTATGTAAAAGATGGCAACATTAAAACGAAAAAGAGGGACTAAAAAATGTAGTCATAGATCTTTCATATGGGGAGGAAGTCCGGGTGATATAAAGAAATAAAAGATTGGTGTAAACTTAGAAAAATAGGGGTAAAAAAGAAAACTAACAATTCTACATATCAAAATAAAATAAAAAACAAGAAAAAGACTCAGCAAATACAAAATCAACAACAATGAAAAAGAGGAAGAGAAAACACATAAAGAAAAATGACTCAGCACAGAAAATTAAGCAGAACAAAGAAACTGTCAACAGCACAAAACAAAAAGACATCAGAATGACAGCACTAAGCCCATAAAAACATTACCTACCAATAATTACCTTGAATGTAAATGGACTAAATGTGCCAGTGAAGAGAGAGTGGCAGAATGGATTTAAAAAAACATAACCCAGCTATATGCTGCCTACAAGAGACACAACTTAAAGACACAAACAAACTAGAACTCAAAGGATGAAAAAAATATATATCAAGCAGACAACAAGCAAAAAAAAGCAGGAGTGACAATATTAGTTTCTGACAAAATAGACCTTGAAGTAAAATTCATCACAAAGGATAAGGAAGGACACTGTTTAATGATTAAAGGGTCAATACACCAGGAGGACATAATCATAATAAATATTTATGCACCCAACAACCGGGCTCCAAAACACGTAAAACAAACTAACACCATTGAAAAGAGAAAGAGCTTCACAATAATAGTAGGAGACTTCAACACACCACTTTTGGTGAGGACAGAACATCCAGGAAGGAGCTCAATAAAGACACGGAAGATCTAAATGCCGGATTCAACCAACTTGACCTCATAGACATATACAGAACACTCCACCCAACAGCAGCCAACTATACTTTCTTTTCCAATGCACATGGAAGATTCTCCAGAATAGACCATGTATTAGGCCACAAAGTAAGCCTTAACAGAATCCAAACCATCAAAATATTCCAAAGCATCTTTTCTGACCATAATAAGCCCATAAAAGTAGAAACCAATAACAGAAAATGCAAGGAAAAAAAATCAAACACATAGAAACTGAACGCCTTGCTCAAAAACTACTGGGTTATAGAAGAAATTAAGGGTGGAATAAAGATATTCATAGAAGCAAATGAGAATGAAAACTCATCATACCAGAACCTTTTGGACACAGCAAAAGCAGTGCTCAGAGATCAATTTATAGCAATAAGTGCACACATCCAAAACGAAGAAGGGATCAAAATCAAAGAGTTAACCCTACAACTCGAATAGCTAGACAGCAGCAAAAGAAGCCCTTGAGCACCAGAAAAAAAAACAATAAAAACTAGCACAGAATTAAATGAAATAGAGAATAGATAAACAATTCAAAGAGTTAACAAGACCAAAAGCTGTTTTTTTGAAAAGATCAGCAGAATCCATAAACCACTGGGCAAACTGACAAAAGAAAAACAGGAGAGGAAGCAAATAACCCAAAGAATAAATGAGATGGGTGATATCACAACAGATGTAAGTGAAATTAAAAGAATCGTAACAGAATACTATGAAAAATTGTACTTGAACAAATATGAAAACCTAGAGGAAATGGAAAAATTTCTAGAAATACACTACCTACCTAAGCTAACACAAACAGAAGTAGAACAACGAAATAAACGTATAGCAAAAGAAAAGATTGAAAAGGTAATTAAAAAACTCCCAACAACAACAAAAAAAAAGGCCCTGGCCCTGATGGCTTCACTGCAGTATTCCATGAAACTTTCAGAGAAGAATTAACACCACCACTACTAAATGTATTTCAGAGCATAGAAAAGGAGAGAATACTCCCAAACTCATTCTATGAAGCCAGCATAACTCTGATACCGAAACCAGGTAAAGACACCACAAAAAATAAATAAATAAAATTACAGACCAATATCCCTCATGAACTTAGACGCAAAAATCAGCAAAATTCTAGTCAATAGAATACAACAACATATCAAAAAAATAATTCACCACAACCAAGTGGGATTCATACCAGGTATGCAGGAATGGTTCAACATTAGAAAAATAATCAGTGTAATCCATCACATAAATAAAAAACAAGAACCACATTATATTATCAACGGATGCAGAAAACACATTTAACAAAATTCAACACCCATTTGTGATAAAAACAGCAAAATAGGAATAGAAGGGAAGTTCCTCAACATAATAAAGGGCATTTATACAAAGCCAACAGCCAATAACATGCTAAAGGGAGTCTGAAATCATTCCCCTTGAGAACGTGAACTAGACAAGGATGCCCTTTATCACCACTCTTATTCAACATTTTGCTGGAGGTCCTAGCCAGAGCAATTAGGCTGCAAAAAGAAATAAAGGGCATCCAGATTGGTAAGGAAGAAATAAAAGTACTTCTATTTGCAGATAATGTGATCTTACAAAATCCTAAAGAATCCACGAGAAAACTACTGGAACTAACAAGAGTTCAGCAGAGTATCAGGATACAAGATAAACATACAAAAATCAGTTGGATTCCTCTACACCAGCAGAGAACTTTGAAGAGGAAATCACCAAATCAATTCCATTTACACTAGCCCCCAAGAAGATGAAATACTTAGGAATAAATCTAACCAGAGACATAAAAGATATATATGAAGAAAACTACAAAAAAAAAAAAAAAAAAGACACTACTAAAAGAAATAAAAACAGACCTACATAAGTGGAAAAACATACCTTGCTCATGGATAGGAAGACAACATTGTAAAAAAATCAATTCTACGTAAAGCAATCTATAGATACAATGCAATCTTGATCCAAATTCCAATGGCATTTTTTAATGAGATGGAGAAACAAATCACCAACTTCATATGGAAAGGGAAGAGGCCCGGGATAAGTAGAGCATTACTGAAGAAGAGGAACAAAGTAGAAGGCCTCACACTACCTGATTTTAGAACCTGTTATACCACTGCAGTACTCAAAAGAGCCTGGTACTGGTGCAACAACAGACACGCGGACCAATGGAACAGAATTGAGAACCCAGACATAAATTCATCCACTTATGAGCAGCTGATATTTGACAAAGGCCCAAGGTCTGTTAATTGGGGAAAAGACAACCTCTTTAACAAATGTTGCTGGCATAATTGGATATCTATCTGCAAAAAAAAATGAAACAAGGCCCATACCTCACACCATGCACAAAAAGTGACTGAAATGGATCAAAGACCTAAATATAAAATCTAAAATGTTAAAGTTCATGGAAGAAAAAATAGGGATGCTAGGAGCCCTAATGCATGACATAAACAGAATACAAAACATAACTAGCAATGTACAAACACCAGAAGGGAAACTAGATAATTTTTTTTTTTTTTTTTTTTTTTACACCAGAAGGGAAACTAGATAACTGGGAGCTCCTAAAAATCAAACACCTATGCTCATCCAAAGACTTCACCAAAAGAGTAAAAAGACAACCTATTGACTGGGAAAAAATTTTTGATTATGACAAATCCGATCAGCATCTAATCTCTTAAATCTACAAGATACTGCAAAACCTCAACACAAAAAGCCAAATAGCCCAATTTAAAAAATGGGCAAAGCTGACAGGGAGCACAACAGAGAACCCCTGAGGGAGCAGGAGATCAGAGGGATGCAGACCCCAAATTCTCACAAAAAGACCATACTTAATGGTCTTTTTTAATGGTCTGACTGAGACTAGAAGAATCCCGGTGGCCATGGTCCCCAAACCTTCTGTTGCCCCAGGACAGGAACCATTCCCGAAGACAACCCATCAGACATGGAAGGGACTGGACAGTGGGTAGGAGAGAGATGCTGATGAAGAGTGAGCTATTTGTATCAGGTGGACACTTGAGACTGTGTTGGCATCTCCTGTTTGGAGGGGGGATGGGAGAGTAGAAAGTGTTGGAAGCTGGCAAAATTGTCACAAAAGGAGAGACTGGAAGGGCTGACTCATTAGGGGGAGAGCAAGTAGGAGTATGGCGTAAAGTGTATATAAACTTATATGTGACAGACTGACTTGATTTGTAAACGTTCACTTGAAGCTCAATAAAAATTAAAAATAAAATAAAATAAAAATGGGCAAAGGATATGAACAGACACTTCACCAAAGAAGACATTCAGGGGGCTAACAGATACATGGGGATTGCCCACTATCATTAGCCATTAGAGAAATCCAAATCAAAACTACAATGAGATACCATCCCACCCCAACAAGGCTAGCATTAATCTAAGAAACACAAAATAGTAAATGTTGGAGAGGTTGTGGAGAGACTGGAACACTTTATACACTGCTGGTGGGAATGTAAAATGGTACAACCACTTTGGAAATCAATTTGATGCTTCCTTAAAAAGCTGGAAATAGAACTACCATTCGATCCAGAAATCCCACTCCTTGGAATATATCCTAGAGAGCTAAGAGCCATCACAGGAACAGATATATGCACAACCGTATTCACTGCAGCACCTGGTCACAACAGCAAAAAGATGGATACAACCTAGGTGCCCATCAATGGATGACTGGATAAACAAATTATGGTATATTCACAGAATGGATTACTATGCAATGATAAAGAACAAAGACGAATCTGCAAAACATCTCATAACATGGATGAATCTGGAAGGTATTATGCTGAAATTAGTCAGTCGCAAAAAGACAAATAGTGTATGAGACCACTATTATAAGAACTGAGGAAATGGTTTAAACATAGAAGAAAACATTCTTTTATGGTTATGAGGCTGGGGAGATCAAGAGGGGTATTCACAAACTGGATAGTAGATAAGAATTATCATAGGTGAAGCAAAGGACAACACAAAATACAGGGGAAGTCAGCACAACTGGACTAAACCAAAAGCTAAGAAGTTTCATGAAAACAACCAATCACCCCTGAGTAGCAGGGGTCTGGGGACCATGGTTTCAAGGAACATCTAGGTCAATTGGCATGACAAAGTTTATTAAGAAAACTTTTTGCATCCCACTTCAGTGAGTGGTGTCTGGGTCTTAAAAGCTAGCAAGTGGCCATCTAAGTTACATCAATTGGTCCCAACCCGCCTGAAGCAAAGGAGAGTGAAGAACACCAAAGACACAAGGAAAATATTAGCCCAAGGGACAGAAAGGGCCATGTGAACCAGACACTCCATCGGCCTGAGACCAGAAGAACTAGATGGTGCCTGGCTACTACCAATGAGTGCCCAACAGAACCACATCACAGAATCCCTAACGGAGCAGGAGAAAAGTGGGGTGCAAAATTCCAATTCTTGTAAAAAGCCCAGACTTAATGGTCTGAACGAGACTGGAGGGACCCTGGAAGACACGCCCCCCAAACTCTCTGTTAGCCAAAAACTAAAACCATTCCTGAAGCCGACTCTTCAGACAAAGATTAGACTGGACTATGGGACAGAAAATGATACTCATGAAGAGAGTACTTCTTAGCTCAAGTAGATACATGAGACTAAATGGGCAGCTCCTGTCCGGAGGTAAAATGAGAATGCAAAAGGGGGCAGGAGCTGGTTGAATGGACACAGGAAATCCAGGGTGGAAAGGAGGAGTGTGCTGTTGCAATACAGGGAGAGCAAGTAGGGTTACATAAAAATGTGTGTAGAAATTTTTGTGTGAGAAACTAACTTGAACTGTAAACTTTCACTTAAAGCACAATTGAAAAAAAAAAAAGATTATCTCAGGGCAATAGTTTCAGGGGTTCATCCAGCCTCCATGGCTTCAGAAAATCTGCAGTCCATGATAACTTGAAATTCTGCTCTACATTGCCCCCTTTTTGATCAGGTTTCCCCTATAGAATCTTTGATCAAAAAGTTCAGTAATGGTAGCTGGGTACCATCCAGTTCTGGTCTCATGGCAGAGGAAGCAGTTGTTCATGGAGGTGATTAGCCACACGTTTCATTTCCTGCTCTGATTCCTGACTCTCCTTCCTCTGTTGCTCCAGGCAAATAGAAACCAATTGTGCCTTGTAAGACCCCAAGAACAACAGAACGAACTAGGAGGTAGAACAGAAGCGATAGACCCATTATTAGGCCAATTAACTGGGAAGTCCCATGAAAACATGATCTTAAACCTCCAAACCAAGGGACCGAATCCCATGAGGTATATGGTTGTACATGAGCATCTAGGTTGTAAATTTTACCGGAACAGATTGCCAGATCTTTATCCTGTGGAACTGCTGGGTGGGTTCAAACCCCCAAACTTTCTCTTAGCAGCAGAACCCTAACCGTTGGGTCACCAGGGCTCAGTCTTTGGATTACGTCCACCTAATCCAGTGTGACCTCATCTTCACTTCATCACATCTGCAAAGACCCTGTTTCCAGGTAAGTTCACATTCACAGGTACAGGGGTTAAACCCTCTACAACTGGCATCACCACTTTGAAAGAGAAATAGAAATTGAGGCCAGAGAATGAACTTTGTGCAGTTCCCCCCTAGATTTAGGGTGACTGGAAGGTCATGGGAGGAGCTGGTTGGCTAGGTTGAGGGCAGCTTTTTCTGGTGGGGTGATTGTCAGTAAGTAGTAATAGGATTTGGGAGCGGCATACTGAGGTCTTCCCGTGTCACCAGCCTTTGCGGTACCAGGCCTCTTCATGACCAGCCTGGCACATAATCTGAAAAAGTCGAATGTAAAAGTCCAGAGGAGCCAAGTACTTAGCACATACCATGTGTTCCATTTCCTTTTCAAATAAAGGAATGTTTCTAGTCAAAATTACCCTCAAGAAATGGAGAGGCTTTACCTAGGATGTGTATCTGTATGCTTTCATAAAAGACCTATTTGGGTCAGTAAGCTTGGCTGCCCTTTGCAGGTTATTTTCACGATTGAAAGTTATTTCTCCTTATAGTATCTGCAGCCACACTGATTTTCATCTAATCTCTGCTGATAAACTGTAAGGAAAAATTTACCTAGTGAATAAGATGGGTGACCTTGGTATTTTAACTGGTTGCAAGGTCACTTTCACCACATTGTACTCCTAGAATACTTAGAGTCTAGAACAGATGAACCCTAGTCTTCTCTAGAGATAACTGTGAGAGTAAGCATCCTAGAGCTAGAACCGTGCACACAGGTGGGCCCCGTGTCCATCAACATGGCTGTGAGGGTCAGCATCTGTCACGGATTGAATTATGTCCCCCGAAAAATGTGTGCATCAACTTGGTTGGGCCATGATTCCCAGAATTCTGTGGTTGTCCTCCATTTTGTGATTGTAATTTTATGTTAAAGAGGATTAGGGTGGGATTGTAACACCCTTACCAGGTCACATCCCTGATCCAACATAAAGGGAGTTTCCCTGGGGTGTGGCCCGTACCACCTTTTATCTGTTGAGAGATAAAAGGAAGGGGAAGCAAGCAGAGAAATGAGAACATCATACCATCAAGAAGGCAGTGCCAGGAGCAGAGCATGTCCTTTGGACCTGAAGTTCCTGTGCTGAGATGCTCCGAGACCAAGGGAAGACTGATGACAAGGACCTCCCTTGAGAGCCGACAGAGAAATAAAGCCTTCCCCTGGAGCCAGCACCCTAAATTCGGACTTCCAGCCTACTGGACGGTGAGAGAATAAACTTTGTTAAAGCCCTCCACTTACAGTATTTCTGTTATAGCAGCACTAGATGACTACGACAGCATCCTAGAACTAAAACCATGCACACGGGTGCTCCCCGAGTCCACCAACACGACTGTGAGAGTTACCATCCAAGAGCTAGAACCATGCACACAGGTGAGCCCTGTGTCCACTCTACACAGCTGTGAGGGTGACATCCTAGAGCTAGAACCATGTACATAGGTAGGCCCCGAGATCATCAATGCAGCTGTGAGAATCAGCATCCTAGAGCTAGAACCATGCACACAGTGAGCCCTGTGTCCACTCTACATGGCTCTGAGGGTGATCATCCTAGAGCTAGAACCATGCACACAGGTGGGCCCCGAGTTCATCAACACAGCTGTGAGAGTGAGCATCCTAAAGCTCCTAGAACCACGCACACAGGTGAGCCCTGAGTCCATCAACACAGCTGTGAGAGCATCCTAGAGCTAGAACCATGCTCACAGGTGAACCCCGTGTCTACACTACATGGCTGTGAGGGTGAGCATCCTACAGCTCCTAGAACCATGCACACTGGTGAGCCCCATGTCCACTCTAGAGACAGCCATGAGAATAAACATCTGCAAAGGACATTAAAAGCAGTTATGTAGCCAACCCAGCATCATTTCTAAACTTCAGTTATACGGTGTACTTTTGTTTTAATTCCAAAATAAATGGGTTAAATTCCATTTTATTTTGAGTTGATTATTTTTTAAATTTTTATTTTTTTGTTGTTGAGACTATCCACAGCAAAATATATACCATTTAAGCATTTTCCATGTGTACAATCCAGTGACATTGACTACATTCTTCAGGTCGTGCGACCACTTTCACCCTCTTTTTCTAAGTTGTCCGTCCCCTGTTAATGTAATGAGCCCTCGTGGTTCAGTGATTAAGAGCTACAGCTACTAACCAAAAGGTTGCCAGTTCAAATCCACCCAGCTGCTCCTTGGAAACCCTATGGGGCATTTCTATCTACTCTGTCCTATAGGGTGGCTGTGAGTTGGAATCAAAGGTAACAGGTTTTTTACTACTTACATTTTTTGCTACATAAGCTAAAATGTTGTTTGGTTTTAAGAAGACTTCAGGGTATATTTTTGCTTTGAATTTTAAAGATTATCTCAGGTCAGTAGTTTCAGGGGTTCATCCAATCTCCATGGCTTCAGAAAGTCTAGATAGAGTCTATCAGAATCTGGAATTCTGTTCTGCATTTTCCCCCTTTTGATCAGGATTCTTCTATAAAATCTTTGATCAAAATGTTCAGTAATGGTAACGGGTCACCATCCAGTTCTGTTCACATGGCAAAAAAGGCAGTTGTTCGTAGAAGCAGTTAGCCACACATTCCATATCCTCCTCCTACTCCTGACTCTTCTTCCTCTGTTGCTCCAGGTGAGTAGGGACCAATTGTGCCTTGGATGACTGCTCGAAAGCCTTTGATACCCCAGGAACTAGGTAACAAGTCGTGAGGCAGGACAGAAGCACTAAACACGTTATTAGGCCAATTAAACGGGATGTCCCATGAAACCTTGACCCTAAACCTCCAGACCAAGGAACCGAATCCCACGGGTTGTTTGGTGGTACATAAGCAGCCTCAGCAGCTACTCTTTTTTTTTTTTTAATCATTGTTGTAAATATGACTATCACACTTTTGCCAGTTCAACAAGATAAATTTCTTTTTTGAAATTAATATGTACTACCTGAAAATTTGGAATTACAGAGTTTTTATTGATTTATGGTGCTCGGATCATTAGGCTGTGGCTAGGATTTTACAAATATATCAGTTTTTCTTACTATAAAAGTAATACATGTGCAGTTTAAAAAAAAAAGAAAAATACAATGTAGAAAATGGAAGTTGTCTTTTCACCTAGTGAATGCTACCATCCTAGAGTCTGCACAGTTAAGTAGTTACGTATGTTAGTACTTTCCCATTTAAGAGTTTTCACGATTATTTTCTAGTTTTTGCTCCTAATGGGAACGCAATTTTTTTTTTTTTTTTTTTTACTATATTTTCTAACTGGCTTTGGCTGACACATGTAAGAAAGCTAGAAATTATGATTTGCCCACATTCTGATATTTATATATACTGCTATTTTTCACATTGATTTTTATTGCCTAGAAGTTTCAGAAAAATGTTTACTATTGCTGATAATAGCTGGCAGCCAAATATTCTTTCTCAATCTTTCTATCCCATAGTTCTCCAGGAAAAATACCAAAATGTGTGCCCTCCCCCAGTGTAACTTGAAACCTCAAATTAGATCCCATACTTAAAAACAAATCAAAACCGTGGTAATTAACAAAAAAGACTTTCCAAGTGCATTTTTGCAACCTGAGTGATGATCACATGGTTTCTCAACCTTCTGATGCCATGGCGTTGGTGGAGGTTAACCCTCCCCCATTTTCCTTAGCTACCTGGAAGCCTGTGATGATTAATTTTGTGTGTCAACTTGGCTAGGCTATCCAGTTGTTTGGTAAAACACTAGTTGCTGTTATAAATTTACTTTTTTTTTAAAGTTGCATTTTGATTCTGACTCATGGCAACATGTATGTCCAAGCAGAATGGTGTATTAAGTTTGACCCAAAGGGGTCTGTGGGTGTCTTGGATGGTCTGTCAGGTGCAGCACAAGGATGTTTTATGCAGGAAGGCCAGAAAACAAATAGAACTTAGTACTCACAGGTCCCAGAGAGGCAACTAGAGCACTCCTCAACACAGGGCCACATGAAGTCACACCAAGGGACAAGATAACAAGAAGCTAGAATTGTAGGAGAGGGCTTATACATGGCAAGTAGGATAGGGTCTCACAGTTAGCATGTGCTGAAGTCTTATTGGTGAGTTAAAAGTTTTTAATGTATTAGCAAGGAAAAAGGAGAAGTTCTTACCGTGGGAAACGAAATGGGGCATGGCCAGGAGGACCACTTACAGCCCACAACTGTTGACAGGCTGTGTGACAAAACAGAAAGGGCCATGTCAGAAAGTGGGTGAAAGGGCAGCTAGGAGGAATTGATGGGTGCCAAGGCAGCAAACTATGTAGGCTGTAAATTGGCCTCATGTTACTCAACACATCAGGATACCCCCTCACCCCCCTTCAGAGACCCAGACATTCCTGACAGGGACCAAAGCACGCATTTCACTTCTCAGAATACATAATGCGGGACTCTTGGAAAAGACATTATAGGGAACTTTCACCTTCCCAGTAGGTCTCAGGCAAACTGTGCTCCATGGGATTTTCAATGGCTGATTTTTTGGAAGCAGATCAGGTCTTTCTTCCAAGGTGCCTCTCGATGAACTTGAACTGCCATCCTTTCAGTTAGCAGCCAAGTGGGACCCAAGGTCAGTACGATTGGCCAAAATTCAGGCAGTCATCTTAGTATGGATGCTTTGGCCAACCACTGGTCTCATGGGTAAAAAACTGGGAATCTCTTGCCCCACAGATACACAAAATAGAAATCAAGGCCACACATGCCTCTACATATACCAAGGCCGCAATACAAGGTTTCACCATGTATGGTAATGTTATGCAGCTATATGCATCCCCTCCTAATTGAGTCAGCTTTGCTCTTCCCCAAAGCATGCTGGGGATGGACTCAAGATGGACTTGGGCTAAGGTACCAGGCTGGGAGTGGCGTGACTGGGCCAGTGGCCAAGGCCAGGGAACTCCGTAGCAACAAGAAGAAAAACGTCTGGGCCTGGACATGAAGTCCCTGGGAACACTGGCTGCCCAAGGACTTGGGAAGAAAAACAATAATCCTTAGCCCCAGCTGGAACAGTATGCTTGTGTCCCCTGCTAGGCGGTAGTGGAACACTGCTGTGGTCCAGCCGCTGCCCTGTACGCTGCTGTACATAAGTTTCCCTAATAAACCATATGTCCCAATAGCTGGCTCTGGAGTCTTTCTTTGGTCTCTTGGAGACGCGGTGGACCTTGGGTCCAGACACCGCTGCGTTGTTACTCAACATATCAGAACACCCCCTTATCCCCTTCCGAGACCCAGACATTCCTGACAGGAACCAAAGCATGCATTTCACTTCTTAGAATATATAATGTGGGACTCTTGGAAAATATATTATAGGGAACTTTCACCTTCCCAGTAGGTGTCAGGCAGCCATTTGAATTGAGAAACATAATAGCATCCTCAAACAACTTCTTTTTAAATTACAAAATAACAAACAGATCCCTAAATGGGTCTTTCTCTTGCCCCAGGCCTTAATCTCTCTTAATTCAAGGCCCCTGCTTTGATTCACACCTCACAGTAATTTTAACAAAAAAGTTCCCACAGCCCTTTCCTATATTTAAAGGGGAATATATCTCACCTCCTTATATATACTTATTATGTATGAGGTTCTTTAATAATGTTTCCCCCTACCTTTATGGATTATCATCAAGGGAGCATACTTTCCTGGGAGCTGTTAATCATAGATTGCCCTATCGGTCAATCACCAAACTGACAACTGACAAAGGGCACATAGTAATTGGCTAGATTGGAGGGCCTGCCTACAGGCTAGTGCCAGGACTCCAACCTCAGCTATGGCTATCCTAAATGGAAATCAATCTAGAACCTTATTAATGATATGACCCACATCATCAACCCAACTGGGTATCCACCTGGGAAAGATAACCCAGTCCCACACCCGTGGACAACGTCATCTCTTGCACCAGAGATGTCTTTTCCCCAAACACAGACTGTAGCCCAAACATACTCATGGGCAGCTGTTCCTAAGGCTGATAAACGGGACACACAGGACATTTGTTGCTTTTTTTTCTTTGATGTTATGGAATCTATTATGTTTCCGAGCTTGCCGTTTCCTTAGCGCACGATTCTGGTCGACTTCTTGCTCTCTGCCAAAACATACATGCCTACACTTCCATATTTTATGGAAAATTTTATAGAAGTTACTACCATCTGTGTGATTCTAAAAATTATGTAATAGAGATTATTAGTTTGCCCAGTTCCTTGCCATGGCCCCCTGAGGAGGGGACCTCCCACTCCCCTGTGGCTTCTCCTACTCCTGTTCCAGCTATCCACCATGGCCTTTCCTCCTGTGTCTCTGATCACCACAACTACTCCTTCCCCTTGGTTACAAATGAATACCATTAACTTTTATATGTATCTTATTGAACTATCAGAGCCCTGGTGCCTCAGTGGCTAGTTAAGTGCTCGGCTGCTAATCAAAAGATCAGTGGTCTGAACCCACCACCTGTTCTGAGAGAGAGAGAAATGTGATAGTCTGCTTCTGTGAAGATTTACAACCTTGGAAACCCTATGAGGCAGTTCTACTGTGACCTATAGGGTCACTAGCAGTCGGAATCAACTCATTGGCAATTGGTTTGGTTTGGTTTTTTACTGAACTGTTAGTTCATACTTCATACCATCCAACAACATAGCTGCTAGACTTGCCCTGAAAATTATAACTCATACTTTTAACACACTCCACAACACCAAGGTATTGTTAAAAACAAACACATTGCCGTTCAGAGAATACCTTATCATGACAGCTCCATATTATTACAGATCCCCAAAATTCAGATTTGTTTTCATGCCTAATGCCATATAAATGGGAAAATTGATTATGGACTACAAAGGCTTCTTACATGTCTACTTGCTTTTGTCCATATTACTCGAAATATTTTCTATTCTATATAGGGCAACTTGTGCTTTTTTCCCTGGAAGTCTCCTCTGTCACTAAGGCCAACCAAATAACCAAAATAATCAAGCTCAAAACTGATGTTAAGACATCAGAGGGTCAGTTGTAGTACAGTTTTTGCTTAAAGTGCTGTCTTGACACAATTTTGAGGCCTTGACTGGAGTTGGTCCCTTCTCCTTTTTGAGCAGCTGATTATGTCCACTCTCCAACCACGCCTCTTATTGGGCCTCTATGCACCCACCATAATTGCCCCAGAGCCAAGTACTCATCAACCAGGGACTGTCTGCAGGATTTTTCAAAATGCCCAATCCCCAGGAAGCCCTTGAGACCCAGCTAACCTCACCCTGCTTGCCATACATAAGCTGTCTCCTACAATTCCAGCTTGTTGACTTGTCCTGGGTACAACTCCCTGTGTAGTCCTGCCTTGCGGCATGCTGCGTTCTCCCCAGGGAACTGTGAACATAGTAAACTTTTATGATATTCATTTTGGAGTCTGTGTGTCTTGGTAAAACCTGGCAAAACAAATCCTGGGTACATCAAAAACATCCTGTAATGTTAAGACTTATATAAATAGAATTTTATTGTTGCACTATCTTGTATTCCTGGGCTAAATTCTCCTTGGCCATGATGTGTTACATCAATGAACTGCAAGATTTGACCTGCTGTTTTTTATTGGGGAATTTTGCAGCTGTAAGTGATACTGGTTTATAGTGTTTGAGAAGGGTGTGTGTGTGCATACTTTGTCATTGTTTTCAGTTATTTATTCCTGCGAAACAAGCCACCCAAAACACAGTAGCTTTAAACCACACTGTTTTATTCTCTCTCGTGGTTCCACAGGTTGATGGCTCCACAGGGTGGTTGTGCAGTTCCTGCTGGGGACTCTCTTGAAGATGCATTTAGATGGTGGCCTGGGTGAAGCCATCTGGAGATCTGGCTGGGACAACTTGGTCTCTCCTCTCTGTGTGTCCTCAGGGCCTCTCTCCTCCCTGTGGTCTCTCTGCATGTTTCCCCGCACAAGGGGACTGGGATTCTCCATGGTGGCTCAGAGTTCCCAAAGTGTTAAGAGGGTGAAAGTGGAAGCTTCTAGTTTCTTAAAGGCTAGGTCTGGTTCTAGACTAGAACCACTTCTGCCACACGCTATCAGTTAACACCATCAGAGGCCAGCCAAGATCCAATGAGGGGACTACAGGAATCACACAAAGGAAGGAACACCAAAGACTGCCACAGTCAGATTGTGGCATCAGCATTTTGGTAGTCTAATGCTGTCTATTCCTCTGTCTATTTAGACAGTTAGACCAATACGGAATGAATATCATGACAAATGGGGAAAAGATTGACGTTGTTAAGGATTTCATTTTGCTTGGATCCAAAATGAATGCCCATGGAAACAGCAGTCAAATAAAACGATGTATTGCATTGGGTAAATCTGCTGCAAAAGACCTCTTTAAAGTATTAAAAAGCAAAGATGTCACTTTGAGGACTAAGGTGCTCCTGACCCAAGCTATGGTATTTTCAATCGCCTCATATGCCTGTGAAATGAATAAGGACAATGAATAAGGAAGACTGAAGAAGAACTGATGCTTTTGAATTATGGTGTTGGCAAAGAATATTGAATATATCATGGACTGCCAGAAGAATGAACAAATGTCTTGGAAGAAGTACAGCCAGAATGCTCCTGAGAAGCGAGGATGGCGAGACTTCATCTCATGTACTTTGGACATGTTATCAGGAGGGACCAGGACCAGTCTCTGGAGGACATCATGCTTGGTAAAGTAGAGGGTCAGTGAAAAAGAGGAAGATCCTTGATGAGATGGATTGACACAGTGACTGCAACAACGGGCCCAAACATAGCAACCATTGTGAGGATGGCACAGGACCAGGCAGTGTTTCATTCCATTGTACGTAGTGTCGGTATGAGTTGAAACTGACTTAAGGACACCTAATAACAACAACAATGACTAATGCCACCACCTGTCTGTCAGTTTGTTGTGCTGTGGTGGCTTGCATGTTGCTGCGATGATGAAAGCTATGACACCAGTATTTCAAATGCCAGCAGGTATTCCATCTATATGCTGAACAAATAATCCAAGAAGCTGAACTATATGAAGAAAAAGGTGGCGTCCGGATTAGAGGAAGACTCATTAACAACCTGTGATATGCAGATGATACAACCTTGCTTGCTGGCTGAAAATGAAGAGGACTTGAAGCACTTACTGAGGAAGATCAAATACTCACAGTACCCTATGTACAACAGAACGAAACACTGCTCCATCCACTTCTAAAAAAACTGGCTGGTGAAAATCATTTCATCTAGGCTATCTAATTTGTTTCCATACAATTCTTCATAGTATTCTCTTATGATCCTTTTCATTTCTGTAGGGTTGGTTGTAATGTCCCCACTTTTTTTTTTTTTTGTCATTTTTTAAAATTGAACTTTAGGTGAAAGTTTACAGAACAAACTAGTTTCTCATCAAACAGAATGCACATTGTTGTATGACATTGGTTAACAACCCCACGACATGTCAACACTCTCCCTTCTCAACTCTGGGTTCCCTATTACTAGCTTTCCTGTTCTCTCCTGCCTTCCAGTCCCTGCCCCAGGGCTGCTGCGCCCCTTTTGTCTTGTTTTGTTCCATGGACCTGTTCAATCTTTGGCTGAAGGGTGAACCTTAGAAGTGGCCTCGTTACTGAGCTACTGAGCAGAAAGCATGTATGGGGGCTATACTCTCAGGGTTTCTCCAACTGTCTGTCAGGCCAGCAAGTCTGTTCTTTCTTTCTGAGTTAGAATTTTGTTCTACATTTTTCTCCCGCTCTGTCCAGGACCCTCTACTGTGATCCCTGTCAGAGCTGTCAGCGGTGGTAGCTGGGCACTATTTCGTTGTACTGGCCTCAGTCTTGTGGAAGCCGTGGTAGGTGTGGTCCATTAGTCCTTTGGACAAATATTTCCCTTGTGTCTAGTTTTCTTCATTTTTCCTTGCTCCCGAACGGATAAGACCAGTGGAGTATCCTAGATGGCCACTCACAGGCTTTTAAGACCCCAGGTGCTACTCACCAAAGTAGAATGTTATGCCAGTTGGGCTAGGTGTTCCCTGAGACCATGATCCCCACAGTCCTCAGCCCAGCAATTCCATCCCTCAGGGTGTTTGGACATGTCTATGGAGCTACCAGGGGCTTCCCTTGTATAAATTGTGCTGGTTTCCCAAGTATCATGTACTGTCTTACCCTTCACCAAAGTTATCGCTTATTTATTGTCTATTAACTGTTTTTCCATCCCTACATCTTCCCTCCCTCGTAAACATCAAATATTGTTTCTTTTTGTATGTAACCCTTTTCATGAGTTTTTACAGTAGTGATCTCATACAATATTAGTCCTTTTGTGATTGAATTATTTCACTCAGCATAATGTCCCCCAGATGCATCTATATTATGAGATGCTTCACAGATTCATCATTGTTCTTTATTGTTGCATAATACTCCACTGTGTGAATGTACCACAATTTGTTTATTCATTCATATGTTAATGGAGATTTAGGTTTTTTTTTTCAATCTTTTTGCTATTGTGAACAACACTGCAATGAAAATGGGTGTATATATATCTATCTATTCATGTGACCAGTGCTTTTTTTTTTTTTTTTTTTTTTTTTTTTGTGGTGCTAACATTTCCTTTGTTCCTCTTACTCTCCTGTGCTGAATTCCTTTTGTTTGTGGATTTCTTTTTCATTTCTTTTGTTTTTGCAGATTTCGTTTTTGTTGGGGCTTTATGTTTTTCTTCTTTATTTTGATGTGTAGGTTTGTTAACTTTTTTTGTGGTTACCTTGAAATTTACCCTTATCTTCCTAAGTTTGAACCAGTCTATTATTATTTGGTATCACCTTGCCTTCCTCTACATTAGAAAATTCTATACCTATAGCATTTATTCCCTCTTTTATTGTCCTGACACTGTTGTCATTTACAGATTAACCTCTCTGGTTCCCCGTTGCAATAGTTTTGGTTTTGGATAGTCCTCGAGAGTTCATTTCTTAGGTTATCTGGTTGATTCAACCTTGCATCCTAGATTCAGGCTGTGGTCTGATGTTGTTTGTTCTCAGATCAAAGACCTCCCTTTAATAATTCTTGTAAGTTTCGTTTGGTTTTTACATATTCCCTTAATTTCTGTTTATCTGGAAATGTCCTAACTTCACCACCATATTTGAATGAAAGTTTTACAGAATATATTATTCTTTGTTGGCAATTTTTTTCTTTTAAGGTTTTATATATGTCATAGCATTGCCTTCTTGCCTGCACTGTTTCTGCTAAATAATCAGAGCTTTTTGTGGAAACCCTGGTGGCATAGTGGTTAAGTGCTACAGCTGCTAACCAAGAGGTTGGCAGTTCAAATCCACTGGGAGTTCCTTGGAAACTCTACGGGGGCAGTTCTACTCTGCCATATAGGGTCGCTATGAGTCGGAATCCACTCAGACAGCAGTGGGAGTGGAGAGAGGGTGGAGTGGAGTCTTATTGTTTCTCCTTTATAGGTGACTTTTTTGTTTTTTCTCGAGCTGCTCGCAGGATTCTTTCTTTGTCTTTGGTTTTAGCGAGCGTGATCGTAATATGCCTTGGTTTTTTCTTTTGGGGTCCATCCTATATGGGGTTCGTTGAGGTTCTTAGATGGTCAGCTTTTCATCATTCATCATATTAGGGAAGTTTTCTGTCAGCAATTCTTCAACGATCTTCTCTGTGCTTTCTCTCCTTGTTCTGGAACTCCAATCATTCACAAATTTTTGCTTTTGATTATATCCCACATAATTCTCAGGGTTTCTTCATTTTTGTTCATTCTTTTTTCTTATTTTTCCTCAGAGTTGTTATCCAAATGTTTGTCTTCAATTTCACTGATTCTGTCTTCCATCATTTCAAACCAGCTCCTCAGCCATTCTATGACTCTGTCCATTTCTGAAATCTTGCTGTTTAGCTTTTGGATTTCCAATTGTTGTTTTTGTATGATTTCTAGTTGCGAATTTATTTTGGCATTTTGTTCCTGTATTATTTTTCTGAATTGTTCCTTTTTTTGTCTATATTTTCCATGAATTTATCTGCCTTTTCCATAAATTTGTCTATTTGTTCCTCATTTTTGTCTGCTTTTTTGCTTCAACTCTTGGATTGCTCTGAATATTACAGATTTGAATTCCCTGTCAGGTAGCTCTAGTGCCTTTTCTTCTACTGGAAAGTCATCTGGTGTTTTATTTTGGATGCCTACTAGCACTATCCTGTCCTGTTTTTTTCATACATTTTGATATTGCCTGCTGTCTTTGGGACATTCAGTAGTTATTTTCTTCACTTCTTGATTGTAGATTTGTTTGTTTTGACCTGTTTTTTGGTTTATTTGGTTATGTCTGAGCAGGCGGGGTATGCATTCTTTGTTGTTTGCTCATCTGTAGTCATGATACTTTTCACCTCCTTGTTCAATGGGCAGGGCCAGTCATTCAGCTATGGTGCAGCAGGGCAGGTCCAGCTGAAGGGGAGGGGCTGGGCTGTGTTCTTTGTGGCATGTTCTAGGGCTGACAGGGTGAGTGGGGAATTGGTGCTGGGCAGGTTCCAGTAGGTGGTGCCTTTGCTGCTCAGGGGTGTGATATTCAGTGCATGGTGCAGGTAGGCACGAAAGAGGGGGGAGGTTGTGATGTGTAGAGCTAATAGTGGTGTGGGAAAGAGGAGAGAGAAACAGGAGCTGAAAACCAATAAGCAAAGAAAGAAAGAAAAAAGAGTGCTAAGGGAGCTTGCCATTGGAATGGAGAGATGAGAAACTGAGAAATGGAGAAAAGCAAAAAGGGAAAAAGACAGAAAAATAGATTTAAAAAATTAGGAAAAGAAAAGAAAAGCCCACCAAGAGTTCTGGAGTCCCACCAGTGGGGCTGCTAAGACCGGGGAAGTGGCTTCCAGGCTGTACAGTATAGCCTGGCTAGAGGGGGTATAGATGTCACACAGCACCGGGTATTCAGGAGACAGGAAAAGAAGATAAAAGTGTAGAGAGACAAAAACTGAGAAATTAAGAAAGACATAAAGGGAAAAAGAGAGAGAAATGGAAAAAAGAAAAAGAAATACCCCCAGGGGCCCTCCTAGGCAGCTACGCAGATTAGGGGAGTGGCTCCTAGGCCATGAAGTAGAGCCCAGCTAGAAGGGGCTCCCAGGCTGTGGTAAGAAAAACAAAACAAAACAAAGAAAAACAACAAAAAAAAAAAAAAAAAAAAAAAACAGTGCCAGGGATCCCACCAGCATGGTGTCACAGGCCGGGGGAGTGGTTCCCCAGTAAAGTGTGGTTTCACAGCCTTTCAAGAAGAAGCAAAGATGGCACACAGAGCCAGGTGTTCCAGAGAAATGAGGGGGAGGTGATAGCAGGCACAGAAGAAACCAAAATAGATGGAAAGAGCCAACAGGAGCTCAGGAGCCTGGCCAGTTTGGGCAGGGTGAATCCAAGCAGCCTGAGGCCAATGCAGTAGCCTCCCGGCCAAGGGACTGCAGCTAGCAGAAAGCAGAGGTGGCCAAACGGAAGGGGAGAAAGGGGGAAGTGGGGGTTAGGAAAGCGTATATCACTCGTTACCGGATGCTCTGTTTCCTGCTGGGAACTTCATGAAACTGCTTTCTCCTACTCCATGTCCGCTGATCTCTGACGTGGGTGAGGAGGATCCAAGTGGCAGGGACGCTGCAGTTACCAGCCAGCTGAGTGACCTCAGCCAGCCGGCAAGCTTGGAGCTAGAGCAGCAGGGAGAGAAGGTGGGGTGGGAAAGTGTGTATCACTGGTTACTGGGTGCTTTGTCTCCTGCTGGGAGTTCCGCAAAGCTGTTTTCCTGTGCTCCCTGTCTGCCGATCCCCGACAGGAGACCAAAATGGTGGATCTGTGCTGCGTTAGCTGATGGGGCTCTCCACATGTATCTTTCCTCACTCTCTGTCCTCAGTCAGTTTCTTATTCCATTCAGTGCTTGGCTGAGTTTTTTATCTCTTTATTTGGCACTTAAGGTTCCAGGAATGACATCTCTGTTTTACTTAGTTTTTCCGGTCTTTACTGTGGAAGGACGTTCTGTCTATGGTGCCATGTTGGCTGGAAGTCCCTGTAACGTCCCCACTTTTTTTTTTTTTAATTTTTATTGTGCTTTAAATGAAAGTTTACAAATCAAGTCAGTCTCTCACATAAAAACTTATATACACCTTGCTACACACTCCCAATTACTCTTCCCCTAATGAGACAGCCCGCTCTCTCCCTCCACTCTCTCTTTTCGTGTCCATTTCGCCAGCTTCTAATCCTCTCCACCCTCTGATCTCCCCTCCAGGCAGGAGATGCCAACATAGTCTCAAGTGTTCACCTGATCCAAGAAGTTCACTCCTCACCATCATCCCTCTCCAACTCATTGTCCAGTCCAATCCATGGCTGAAGAGTTGGCTCTGGGAATGGTTCCTGTCCTGGGCCAGCAGAAGGTCTGGGGGCCATGACCACCAGGGTCCTTCTAGTCTCAGACCATTAAGTCTGATCTTTTTATGAGAATTTGGGGTCTGCATCCCACTGTTCTCCTGCTCCCTCAGGGGTTCTCTGTTGTGTTCCCTGTCAGGGCAATCATCAGTTGTAGCCGGGCACCATCTAGTTCTTCTGGTCTCAGGATGATGTAGTCTCTGGTTCATGTGGCCCTTTCTGTCTCTTGGGCTCGTAATTGCCTTGTGTAGAACGGTCATTTTTATAACGTTACGTCTTCCTATCCACAAGCAAGGTATGTTTTCCCACTTACGTAGGTCTCTTTCAGTTTCTTGCAGATGTAGTGTTCTTTGTATAAGTCTTTGACGTCTCTGGTAAGGTTTATTCCTACATATTTTATCTTCTTGGGGACTATTGTAAATGGTATTGATTTGGTGATTTCCTCCTCCATGTTCTTTTTTTTGGTGTAGAGGAATCCAACTGATTTTTGTATGTTTATCTTGTATCCCAATACTCTGCTGAACTCTTCTATTAGTTTCGATAGTTTTCTTGAGGATTCCTCAGGGTTTTCTGTGTATAGGATCATGTCATCTGCAAATAGAGATCATTTTACTTCTTCCTTGCCAATCTGGATTCCCTTTCTTTGTCTAGCCTAATTGCTCTGGCTAATACCTCTAGCACAATGTTGAATAAGAGTGGTGATACAGGGCATCCTTGTCTGGTTCCCGTTCTCAAGAGGAATGCTTTCAGGCTGTCTCCATCTAGGATGATATTGGCTGTTGGCTTTGTATAAATGCCTGCTATTATGTTGAGGAATTTTCCTTCTATTCCTATTTTGCTGAGAGTTTTTATCATGAATGGGTGTTGAAATTTGTCAAATGCCTTTTCTGCATCAATTGATACAATCATGTGATTCTTGTCTTTTGTTTTATTTATGTGATGGATTACATTAATTGTTTCTCTAATGTTGAACTATCCCTGCATACCTAGTATGAATCCCACTTGGTCATGGTGAATTATTTTTTTGATATGTTGTTGAATTCTATTGGCTAGAATTTTGTTGAGGATTTTTGCATCTAAGTTCATGAGGGATATAGGTGTGTAATTTTCTTTTTTTGTGATGTTTTTACCTGGTTTTGGTATCAGGGATATGGTGGCTTCATAGAATGAGTTTGGGAGTATTCCATCCTTTTGTATGCTCTGAAATACCTTTAGTAGTAGTGGTGTTAACTCTTCTCTGAAAGATTGGTAGAACTCTGCAGTGAAGCCGTCTGGGCCAGGGCTTTTTTTTGTTGGGAGTTTTTTGATTACATTTTCAGTCTCTTCTTTTGTTATGGGTCTATTTAGTTGTTCTACCTCTGTATGTGTTAGTTTAGGTAGGTAGTGTGTTTCTAGGAAATCATCCATTTCTTCTAGGTTTTCAAATTTGTTAGAGTACAATTTTTCATAGTATTCTGACATGATTCTTTTAATTTCAGTTGGGTCTGTTGTAATATCGCCCATCTCATTTCTTATTTGGGTTATTTGCTCCCTCTCCTGTTTTTCTTTTGTCAGTTTGGCCAATGGCTTATCAATTTTGTTGATTTTTTTCAATGAACCAGCTTTTGTTCTTTTTTACTCTTTCAATTGTTTTTCTGTTTTCTATTTCATTTAGTTCTGCTCTAATTTTTATTATTTGTTTTCTTCTGGTGCCTGAGGGTTTCTTTTGTTGCTCTCTTTCTATTTGTTCAAGTTGTAGGGATAATTCTTTGATTTTGGCCCTTTCTTCTTTTCAAATGTCTGCATTTATTAATATAAATTGGCCTGTGAGCACTGCTTTTGCTGTGTCCCAAAGGTTTTGAGAGGAAGTTTTTTCATCCTCATTGGATTCTATGAATTTCTTTATTCCATTCTTAATGTCTTCTATAATCCAGTCACTTTTGAGCAGGGTATTGTTCAGTTTCCAAGTGTTTGATTTCTTTTCCTGTTATTGATTTCCACTTTTATGGCCTTATGGTCAGAGAAGATGCTTTGTAATATTTCAATGTTTTGGATTCTGCTAAGGCTTGCTTTATGGCCTAATATGTGGTCTATTCTAGAGGGTGTTCCATGTGTACTAGAAAAGAAAGTATATTTGGCTGTTGTTGGTTGGAGTGTTCTGTATATGTCTATAAGGTCAATTTGGTTGATTGTGGCATTTAGATCTTCCATGTCTTTATTGGGAAACCCTGGTGGTGTAGTGGTTAAGTTCTATGGCTGCTAACCAAGAAGTCGGCAGTTCAGATCCACCGGGCACTCCTTGCAAACTCTATGGGGCAGTTCTATTCTGTCCTATAGGGTCGCTATGAGTCAGAATCGACTCGACGGCAATGGGTTTGGCTTGGTTTTCTTTTTGGTGTCTTTATTGATCTTTCTGGATGTCCTGTCCTTCACCTAAAGTGGTGCGTTGAAGTCCCCTACTATTATTGTGGAGCTGTCTATCTCACTTTTCAATGCTGATAGAGTTTGTTTACGTATCTTGCAGCCCTGTCATTGAGTACATAAATATTTAATATGGTTATATCTTCTTGGTAAGTTGTTCCTTTAATCATTATATAGTGTCCTTACTTATCCTTTCTGAGGAATTTAACTTTAAAGTCTATTTTGTCAGAAATTAATATTACCACTCCTGCTCTTTTTTGATTGTTGTTTGCTTGATATATATTTTTCTGTCCTTTGAGTTTTACTTAGTTTGTGTCTCTAAGTCTAAGGTGTGTCTCTTGTAGGCAGCCTATAGATGGGTCGTGTTTTTTAATCCATTCTGCCACTCTCTGTCTCTTTATTGGTGCATTTAGTCTATTTACATTCAGGGTAATTATGGATGGGTATGAGTTTAGTGCTATCAGTTTGATGTCTTTTTTTGTGTGTTGTTGACAGTTTCTTTTTCCCACTTAATTGTATGTGCTGAGTAGATTATATATTGTCCTTTCCTCATATTTGTTGTTGTTGATTTTGCTTCTGCTGAGTCTCTATTTTTTTCTTGTATTTTATTTTGATATGTAGGATAGTTTGTCTCCTTTGTGGTTACCTTATTATTTGCCCCTATATTTCTAAATTTAAACCTAAGTTTTATTCCTTTGTATCCCTGTATCTTCCTCTCCATATGGAAGGTGTATGAGCACATTTCTTAGTCCCTCCTAATTGTTTTAATGTTGTCTTCTTTTATGTAATAACATTGCTGTTACCCTGTTTTGAGCTTTTTTTTAATCTTGCTTTTTTTTTTTTTTTCCTGTCTGGGCTGACTTCTGATTGCTCTGCCCAGTGTTCTAGTCTTGGGTTAATACCTGATATTATTGATTTTCTAACCAAAGAACTTCCTTTAGTATTTCTTGTAGTTTTGGTTTGGTTTTTACAAATTCCCTAAACTTGTGTTTATCTGGGAATGTCCTAATTTCACCTTCATATTTAAGAGACTGTTTTGCTGGATATATGATTCTTGGCTGGCAATCTTCTTCCCTCAGTTTTTTAAAGTCATCCCATTGCCTTCTTGCATGCGTGGTTTCTGTGCGAGTAGTCCGAGCTAATTCTTATTGGCTCTCCTTTGTAGGTGACTTTTCGTTTATCCCTAGCTGCTTGTTGAGGCGATCATGGTTTCTTTCTTTATGTGACTTGATATTGACTGTTGTCTCCAAGCCATCCTAAGCTATTGTATTAGCTTGTTTGCTTACTGTGTCGTAGCTTCTTGCTTTGTTTTGTTTTGATATGCCCAGATGGGTTGCCTGAGTGAGCTAGTTTATTTTCGCCTTTGGAGCTCTGACGTCCTGTCTCCAGATGGCTAGAACTATTATCAGGTATATCAGTCTAGGAGTCCATTCACTTTTCTTGTATGAATTCAGCTCTGGTGTCCAGGTAGGTGATCACCAAGTATGTGGTACAGGCTCTCTCCTACAGTCTTAGAGGGGCAGGGGTGATTGGTGTAGGTACCAGTATCTGGTTGAAGCAGGGGGTCACGTTCTGAACAAGGCAGGGGGTTGAGAACTGACCCCCAAGTGTCTCCGAGGACAGTGCATCCCTGTTCCCTAGAGCATGCAGGTGGGTGGGCTCTGCAGACAGACCATGGGCATCCAGTGTTTTTGGTTGTTAAGGAGTGAGAGGTACCAGTTATCTTTGAACTCCTGTCGCAGGTGGCTGGGTGACCTGAGTGGAGTTACTATTCCTTAGTCCCCTGATGTGGGTAGGTGAGGACCCTGTTTAATAGGCAAAGCAATGTTAAACATCAAACACCCACCTCTCCACCGCACAGCTGAAATGGTTGGAAACCAACAAGAGCCTATTCTCCTGAAATAGCCCCACACAGATCCATGCAGAGGGGAAAGGTGCTCAAAGTCCATAGACCATTTATGCCTGGACAGGAGCCGCTTCTGTCCTGAGCTCCCCTGGTTAGTGGAGCAGGCAATTATCTTTTCTCCCAGTTGCAAATTTTTTCCTTCTCCAAGACTGGGCGGATGGCTGTAGGCACTCAACAGTGCCTATCTCAGGCCCAGGGAATTCAGCTGCTAAAACCAGCTTGTGGTGGTGGGGTTGGCACGTTAAAATATACGCAAGTACTTAGCTTTTGCCGAGAGCGCCGCTCTTCTTTGGTTCTGGAGGTGTGAGTAGGCTGTGTTGCTGGCTGCTTCTCCCTGAGGAAACTGCAGCTGAACGCTAGTACCAGCTTACCACCGCTGCTCCAGGAATGGTGCCTGAGGGCTCCCCGTGATTCAGGTCCAGTAACTCCTCTCTGCTTCTGAATGGGCTCTTTCTCCCCCTGCCCCTCAGTTCATTTTCTAACTGCCTTTGATGCTGAGGGCTCCTAGTTTGTCATAAATATACTCGTTTCACTTGTTTTTCAGGTCTTTGTTGTAAAGAGGGCTCACTAGAAGCTTCTGTCTATTCCACCATCTTGGCTCTGCCTCCAATGTCCCCACTTTTAATTCTGATACAGATGTTTGCATCTTCTCTCTTTTTCTCTTTGATCAAGCTAGAGGTGTGTCGACTTCTGGTTTCATTGCTTCTATTGGGTTTCTATTCTTATTTCATTTATCTCTGTTCTGATATATTTTTTTATTTCCTTCCTTCTAGTATTGTTGGTCTTGGTTTGCTCTTCTTTTTCTACTTCCTCAATTTGTAAAGTTAGATCTGTGCACTACGAATTTCTCTCTGAACACTGCCTTTTTTTGCATCTCACAAATTTTGACATGTTGTGTTTTCAATTGACTCTAAATATTTTCTGATTTATTCCTTGAACTGTTGGTTGTTTCTATAATTTGATTTTCACATATTTGTGTATTTCCTGGTTTTCCTTGTGTTATTAAATTCTAATTCACTCCACTGTGGTCAAAGAATATTGTTGCTGTTGTTAGGTGCTATCGAGTTGGTTCCAACTCATAGTGACCCCATGCACAACAGAATGAAACACTGCCAGGTCCTGTGCCATCCTCAAAAATGTTGCTATGCTTGTACCCATTGTGGCAGCCAGCATATCAGTCCATCTCATTGACGGTCTTCCTCTTTTTCTCTGACCCTCCACTTTACTAAGCATGACTCATTCCTCCTGATAACATATCCAAAGCACGTGAGACATAGTCCCATCATCCTTCTAAGGAGCATTCTGGTTGTACTTCTGCCAAAAACAGATTTGTTTATTCTTTTGGCAGCCCATGGTACATTCAATATTCTTCACCAACACCACAATTCAAAAGCATCAATTCTTCTTCAGTCTTCCTTATTCGTTGTCCAGCTTTCACGTGCATATGAGGTGATTGATTACAAACACCATGGCTTGGGTCAGGTGCACCTTAATCCTCAAGGTGACATCCTTGCTTTTCAACAATTTAAAGAGATCTTTTGCAGCCAATTTGCTCAATGCAATGCATGTTTTGATTTCTTGACTGCTGCTTCCATGGGTGTTGATTGTGGATCCAAGTAAAATGAAATCCTTGACAACCTCAATCTCCTCTCCATTTGGCATGGTCCAGTTGTGAGGATTTTTTTTTTTTTTTTTTTTTTTATGTTGAGGTGTAATCCATACTGAAGGCTGTGGTCTTCGATCTTGATCAGCAAGTGCTTCAAGTCCTCTTCACTTTCAGCAAGCAAGGTTGTGTCATCTGCATATTGCAGGTTGTTAATGAGTCTTCCTCCAATCCTGATGCCCTGTTCTTCTACATATAGTCCAGCTTCTCTGATCATTTGCTGAGCATACAAACTTTAAACCATGCACTATCCCCTTGTTCTCTTCGAACAACTGCGTTTTGATCCATGTAGAGATTCCTCATGAGCACAATTAAGTTTTCTGGAATTTCCATTCTCTACAATGTTATCCATAATTCATTATGATCCACACCAAAGAATATACTTTGTATGATTTCAATCTTTTTAAAGATTGAGACAGCTGTTAGGTGGAGTGTTCTACATATGTCTGTTAGGTCTAGTTGGTTTTTAGCGCCGTCCATGTCCACTATTTTCTTATTGATCTTCTTTCTAGATTGTCCATTATTGAAAGTGGTGTATTTGAATCTTCAACTATTATTGTAGAACTATTTCCCTCTACAATTCTGTCAGTGTTTGCTTTATATATTTTGAGGCTGTACTGTTAGGGGCATAGATATTTGTAATTGTTATATCTTCTTGATGAACTGACCTTTTTATCATTATGTAATGCTCTTCTTTGTCTCTTATAACTGATTTTAATTTGCATTCTATTTTGTCTGATATTAATATAGTCGCTCTAGCTCTCTTTTAATTTTTGCATATTTTTCCATCGTTTCATTTTCAACCTATTTGTGTCCTTGAGCCTAAGATGCATCTCGAATAGACACCATAGTTAGTTCTTGTTTGTTTGTTTTTTTTGCTCTATTTTGTCACTCTCTGCCTTTTGACTGGGGCATTTATTCCATTTACATCTATGATAATTACCAGTAAGAGAAGACTGACTTCTGCCATTTTGTTAATTGATTTTTGTGTCTCAGGCCTCTTTGTTCTTCATTTCCTCCAGTACAATCAATTTTTGTGTTTTGTTGATTTTTTTGTAGTGAACGATTTTTATTCCCTTTTACTTTCCTTTTCTGTGTATTTTTAGATATTTTCTTTATAGTTACCACAACGATTACATTTAACATCTTATAAATAAATTTTTATTTTTTTTAACACCCTAGTTTAAATTGATACAGACTTCAGTAACATTCAAAAACTGCTCACCTGTAGTGTTCCCCTTCACCTCATTTATGTTACTGTTATCACCTATTACATCTTCATAATTACATGCCCTTAAGCATAGTATTTTTTTTAGTATATTTGTCATTATAAAGCATGAAGATATAACAACTAGAATTATCAAGCAAAAATACCTTAAAACTTGCTCTTTTACCTGCCCATGGAATTAATGAAGTTTTTTTTTCTATGTACACCTTTGAGTTACTTTCTAGTTTTTCTCTTTGCCATCTTTCCCATGCTAAAGGACTGACTAAGATTTCTTGTATGGCAGGTCTAGGGCTATGAACTCTTTCAGCTTTTATCTGGAAACGCTTTAATTTTGCCCTCATTCTTATAGGGCAGTTTTGCCAGATACAGTATTTTTGGTTGACAGTTCTTTACTTTCAGCATTTTAAATGTCATTCCATTGCCTTCTGGCCTCCAAGGTCTCTGAGGAGAAATCAGCATTTAATTTTTATGGTGATCCTTTGTATGTGACTATTCACTTTTTTCTCGCTGCTTTCAGGATTCTGCCTTCATCTGTAGCTTTTGAGAGTTTGGTTAAAATGTGTCTCAGTGCAGATCTCCTTGGTTTATCCTACTTGGATTTTGTTGTGCTTCTTGAATTTGTTGATTCACGTCCTTTGTGAGATTTGGAAATTTTTCTGCTGTTATTTCTTCAAATATTCTTTCTTTCCCTTTCTCTCTCATCTCCTTCTGGGATTCCCATGATGAATATGTTAGTTTCCTTGATAAGACTCAAAAGGCTTTGCTGTCAGATTGATTCTGACTCATGGCGACCCTATAGGACGGAGTAGAACGGCCCCATGGGGTTTTCGAGGCTGTAATCTTTGCGGAAGCAGACTGCCCCATCTTCCTCCTGCGTAGCGGCAGGCGGTTGCCAACCACTGACCTTTTGGTTAGCAGCCAAGTGCTTAACCACTGAGCCACCCAGGGCCCTTGTTTGCTTGATAAATGCTCCATAATTACATCAGGCTATGTTCAGAAGTCTTTAGCCATCTTTTATTTTGCGTCTCAGCCTCCACAATTTTGATTCCTTATCCTCTAGGTCGCTGATTCTTTTTCTCTCGCTCAAATCTGTTTTTACATCCTTCCAATGAGTTTTTTATTTTATTTTAAATTTCAGTTGTGTCTTTCAGTTTCAGTATTTGTTTGGTTTCTTTTTTGTGTCTATTTATATTCTTTTTGTTCATGCATCATTTCCTTTCATTTCTGTTTTCCTTAGTTCTTTGGGCTTGTTTCATTTTGTTGTATTATATTCTTCAATCTGTTCATTTCCAGTTTCTTCACGTGCCAAGCGATTTTTTTTTTCTTGGAGCCAGAGTATTAGAATTTTTAAAGTTTTAGTTTTTTCAGTTCCCCCAAATATATGGTGCTTTCAACAGTGGTAATTCCTGCAAGAAACTTTTAGGCAGGCACAGCCTTCCTTCTTTGCTTATGTCTCTCTCTCCCTTCCTGTGGACCCAGGTGTCAGTCCTTTAACCCCTCCCTAACCAATCAGAGAGCATGCACTGATTAAACCACCATCAGGTGGATATAGCCCTCAGTCTCTGGTCGCCACTCCCTCCCCCACTCTGTGGGGGCTCAAATTCTGACCAGACTGTGGTTTCAGTCTTTCCAGCCACCTCTGAACTAGTCAGAATGTACACCCTGAACAATCCACTAGCAAGAACTGTTTTGTCTTTTTTGGAGTCAAAGATTGGGACCCTTCCCAGTACAGAACAGCCATGCACTGGCTGGGGGTACAGTGAGGCTTTAGCTTTGCTGCAGCCATCCATCTGCCACACAGGGAGGGGCAGGACCAGGGGCAGTGTAAGAAGTGCTTTTCCTACCCTTGTTTTGATTCAGTTTTCAAATCTTTGCTGTGGTTTTTGTCCACCATTTCGGAGTCTCACAGGGGTGATTGCAGGTTTTCAGTTGTTTTCTTGATGTTCATATGCAGAGGTTGGGGTCTTAGACCTGCTCACCTTGACATCTTTCCAGAATCCCTGATATTGTCACTTGTGCTCTTGATGTTTTATCTAAGAAACATTTTACCAACCCAAGGTCACAGAAAAAAAAAAAATTTTTTTTCCCTGTTTCCTTCTAGAAGTGTTATAGTTCTGAATTTTACACTTAGGTCTATGATGCATTTTGAATTAAATTTTTGTATGTGGTGCAAGGTATGGATCCAAGTTCACTTATTTTGGGAAGTGGGGCATATGGATATCATTACACTAGTATCATTTGTTGAAAATGCTATCTTTCCTCCACTGCATCATCTTTGCAGCTTATGCAAATATAAACTATCTGTATATGTGTGAGTTTTTTCTGGATCCTATTCTGTTCCATTGCTTAATTCTTCTAAACTGACACCAAGATTATGCTATTTTGAGTATTGTAACTTTATAATAATTCTTAAAATAGGTACTGTTATTGCTCCAAATTTGCTCTTTTTCAGAGTTCTTTGGCTATTCTAGGTCCTTTGCTTTTCTCATGAGTTTTAGGACCAGCTTCTCAATTTCTGCAAGAAAACAAAGTCTGCTTAAATTTTGACTGGCATTACATTGAATCTATATATCAATTTGAGAATTGACATCTTAACAATATTGAGTCTTCTGACCAATACATAAAGTATATCTCCCCATTTATTTGAGTCTTCATTCACTTCTTTCAGAAGTATTTTGTAGTTTTCAATGTACAGGTCTATCACATCTTTTGTCAGATTTATCCCTAGGCATTTCACATTTTGGTGGTATTGTAAATGATGTTTTTAAAATTTCAAATTCTGATTGTTCATTGCAGGAAACAGGAATACAATTCACTTCTTTATATACTGATCTTATATCCTGCAAACTTGTTAAACTCATTCATCCTAGTAGCCCTTTTTTTGTAGATTGCATCAGATTTTCCATAGTCATGATCATGTTTTCTGTGACTAAAGTTTGACTCCTTCCTTTCTAACCCTGATGCCTTTATTTCTTCTTTTTGCCTGATTGCACTGATTACAGCCTCCAGTATGTATTGAATAAAAGTGGTTAGAGCAGACATCCCTGTCTTGTTCCTAATCTTTGGAGGAAAGCATTCAGTCTTTCACCTTGTTCTTAATTTTTTTTTTGTTGTTGAGAATACACACAGTGAAACATAAACCAAATTGAACAGTTTCTACATGTACAGTTCACTGACACTGACCAATTCTTCAAGTTGTACAACCATTCTCACCCTCTTTTTCTGTTGTCCTCCCCCATTAACATAAACTCATTGCCCCCTAAAGTTCCTGTCTAATCTTTTGAGTTGCTGTTGTCAATTTGATCCCATATATAGTTCTTAAGAGACCATAATGCCAAGGCAGACATTTTTAATTAATTAGGCTATTGTTTGGCTTTAAGAAGCCAAACTTCAGGGGATATTTTTGGTTTAAGGGTTAAAAATTATCTCAGTGCAATAGTTTCAGTGGTTCATTCAATCTCCATGGCTCCAGAATGTCTGGAGTCCATGAGAATTTGCATTTCTGTTCTCAATTTTTCCCCTTTTGATCAGGATTCTCCTATTGAATCTTTGATCAAAATGTTCAGTAATGGTAGCCAGGCACCATCCAGTTCTTCTGGTCTCATGGCACAGGAGGCAGTTGTTCATGGAGGCAATTAGCCACACCTTCAATATCCCCTCCTATTCCTGACTTTCCTTCTTCCTCTGTTGCTCCAAGTGAATAGAGACTAATTTTTGTGCTTTGAATGGCTGCTCGCTTTTAAGACCCCATGAACTATACAACAAACTAGGAGGTAGAACAGAAACACTAAACATATTATTTTGGGCCAGTTAACTGAGGTATCCCATAAAACCATGACCCTAAACCTCCAAACCAAGGAACCAAATCCCACAAGTTTTTGGTTGTACGTAAGCAGCCTCAGCAGCTACTCTGTAGATTTTTTAAAAAAAATTTGTCTTTGTTGTAAATATGTCTATCACACAACTTTTGCCAATTCAACTTTTTACAGGTGTACAACTTATTGACAGCACTTAGAATAACTGGTGTGCAACTCTACCCTTAACGCAATTCTTCCATCATCGTACACCGAAACTTAGTACTCCTTAAGCAATAACCCTCCCCTTTCCCTCCCCGCCACCCCGGTAACTACTAACGAACTTCGGTCTCTATACATTCGTCTTATCGTCTTATATGTGAGGCCATGCAATATTTGTTCGTGATTGACCTATTTCACTCAGCATAACGTCTTCAAGCTCCATCCATATTGTAGCATGTACGAAGACTTCACCTCTTATAGTCTTTCACCTTTAAGTATGATAGTAGCTGTAGGTTTTTTTGTTGATACCCTTGATCAGGTTTATAAGGGAATTTATCATACCAGCTTACTGAGAGTTTTTATCAGGAATAGATACTGGATTTTGTTATATTCTTTTTCTGCATCTATTTAGATTATTATTATTGTCTAACATGGTAAATTATAGTGATTGCTTGATTTTCCAATGTTAAGCTAACCCTCCATTCTTTTTTAAAAATTTTTATTGTGCTTTAAGTTTACAAATCGTCAGTCTCTCATACAAAAATTTATATACACCTTGCTATATATGCCTAGTTGCTCTCCCCCTAATGGGACGACACACTCCTTCCCTCCACTCTCTATTTTTGTGTCCATTCGGCCAGCTTCTGACCCCCTCTGCCCTCTCATCTTCCCTCCAGACAGGAGCTGCCCACATAGTCTCATGTGTCGACTTGATCCAAGAAGCTCACTCCTGGACTATCCCATAGTCCAGTTCAATCTCTGTCTGAAGAGTTGGCTTTGGGAATCGTTCCTGTCTTGTAACCCTCCATTCTTGACATAAACCCAATTAACCATTGATGTAGTACCCTTTTTATTGGATTTTGTTAAAATTTCATTAAAAATTTTTGCATTTATGGTCATAAGCAGACGCCCTGGTGGCACTGTGGTTAAACACTCATCTGCTAACCCGAAGCTTGGTGATTTGAACCCACCGGTTGCTCCTCGGGAAAAAGATGTGGCAATCTGCTTCCACAAAGATAACAGCCTTAGAAACCCTATGGGGGCAGTTTCTACCCTGTCCTATAAGGTTGCTATGAGTCAGAATTGACTTGACAGGTATGTTCAAAAGGGATATTGGTCTCTATTGTACTCATCATTTCTTTGGTCTAATTATCATGATAATCCTGACCTCAGAATGAGTTGGGAGATATTTCCTCCTCTTCAGTTTTTTGGAGGAGCTTGTATAGAATTAGTATTATTTCTTCCTTAAATGTTTAGTAGAATTCACTGGTTAAGCCATCTGGGTCTAGAGCTTCAGGTTATCTATTTCTTCTTTAATGAGCTTATATATCGTTTATACATTTCATCTGTCAAATTTACTGGCATAAAGTTGTTTATAATATTCCCTTAGTATGCCTTTATACCTGTAGATTTTGTAGTAACGTCACCTCTCATCACTGATATTGGTAATTTTTGTTTTCCTCTTTTTCCTAACCAGTCTGGCTAGAGGTTTATAAATGTTATTAATCTTTTCAAAGAACTAGCCATTTGTTCCATTGATTTTTCTCTATTGTTTGTGTTTTTTATTTCAGGGTTGGCAAACTTTTTCTGTATTTTAGACTTCGTAGGCTATACAATCTGCTAGTACTACTCAGTGCTGCTGTTGTAGAGCAAAAGCCAGCATGTCAATGAACGCATGTGGCTGCTTGCCAGTCAAACTTTATTTATAAAGACAGGCCTTGGGGCTGGGTTAACCTATACATGCGGTGTGCCAACCCGTTCTACTTTCTTGATTTCTGCTTTGATCTTATTTCCTCTCTTCTGTTTACTTTGGGTTTAATTTGCTCATTTTCTAGTCATTTAAGGTGGAAGCTGAGTCACTGATCTGATACCTTTCTTCTAATACAGGTGTTTAGTGCTATGGATTTCCTCCTAATACTTTAGCCCATCTCACATATTTTGATACATTGTTTTGATTTTCATTCAGTTCAAAACATTTCCTAATCATCTTTTTGATTACTTCTGTGTTTCATTAGTTGCTTAGCAGTGTATTCAGTTTTCAAATATTTGGGTATTTTCCAAATATCGTTCGGGTATTGATTTCTAATTTAATTCCCTTGTGGTCAGACTGCATACTTGAATCCTTTGAATTTTCTGAGACTTGTTCAAGACCCAGAATATGGTAATATCTTGGTAAATGGTTTGTATGGTTCTTGCTTCTGCTATTGTCGAGTGGTAGGTTCTATAAATGTCAACTGGTTGAGTGTCGCTCGAGTCTATTAATTCCAATCTCCCTGTTACTGAAATCCAAGCTAGAAGCCCCAACAAAAGTGTACCATTTGATGAATACCGACAAATGCATACATACGCCCATGTAACCCAAACTGTATAAAGATTTAATATTTTAATAACTGGTAGAGGTAATCCCCATTCATTGCTCTTTTTTCCAAAGTTTTTTTTTGATTATTTGCTTATCTAGTTGTGCATATAAACTTTAGAATCAGATTATCTAATTCTGGAGCAAGGGGGGACTGGGGCAGGAGACGCCTGTTTGTATTTTTATTGAGAGCGTATTGCATTTATCAATCAGGAGAACCACCAACTTTGTTGCTGAGTCTTCCTATCCAAGAATTGAAGTTTGTCTTTTCATACTGCTTTTGTTTTTCTCATACATGCATGTATTGTAAATGTACAAAGAGACAAGAAGGAGACATACCGTCTTCAGGATAGTGAGTGCCTCTAGGAAAAGAAAGGGGATTGAGATAGAACAGGGCCTTTACCTCCATGCCTTTTAAAAAACATTTATCAAAATGTTATTCTTAATACATCTAGTTGATGGACAAACAAAAAACCAATGGACACGTGGGTTTTTCTCCCAAAACTCTGTATTTTTCTACATATTTGATACATTTTATAATTAAAAAATTAAAAACAAATTTGGAAGTTAAATCAGTTTTTTAATAGAAAAGAAGTCTTGCAAATACAGTGACTCTTCTCATATTACAACAGTACATTAGGATAAACCAAATGGCCATAGTTTTTATATATAAAACTATACTTTTTTTTTTTTTACATATAGTACATTTTCCAGTGCGAAGACACTTCTATGAGGAAAATACTACATTTGTAATAAATATATCGCCCCCAAGTCCACAGGTCTAGCCATGTGCAAATATCCACACGTGGAGGCGTGGTTCCTAAAGAAAGGGTTTCCCCTCCTTTATTGCCGAGTTAGCAGTTCACAGAGTGATGCCTTTCTAGAATGTCTGCACTGACCCACCACTGAGAATTGTAATCTAAGCCAGAGCAGTAATAACAAAATAGTAAAGCTGTGCAGAGCAGTAATTTTGCATCTTTGCAGCCACAGCAAAAAGGACTGCATCACAATTAAGTTTATTTTAGCTCATTTTCTCTCAGTCACTCCTGGCTAAGTGTCTGCGTAATGTGTTACTAGTGAGTGAGTGGCAAACTGGGAATTTTATAAAAATGTGGTCTTGTCCAACATGTATATTTTTCCCCAGCATCCGGGACAGAGTAGACGTACGTTAGAGGTTTCTGGAATGCGCCAAGAATCACAATCCTCATATTCTGAGGACCAATGAGCCACAGAAAATTATGTCATCACAGTGGCTTAGTTTTAAAAGATGTTCTTTTCAGAATGAATTTCAGGAAAACAAGCAGTCTATACAGAGAGAGATGCTGGAGCAATTTTACTGATTAACTTGTTGAGAGCTCTGATTTTTTCTTCCAAGATGAGGTTGTTTTTCTCAGCTCCTCTTTGCTTTTCTTCTGTGACCTGTAGGGCTTTCATCAGGTGTGCATTCTCTACATAAAGCTCCTTGAGCAGCAAATCGGACTTTGTGCTCTTTTCAAACTAAAGAGGGGAGAGAGTCACACTTTACTGTGAGTCTAGTGCAGAAATGCTTGTTCCCTTTCCCCATATCCTTCCACACTTGTTGAAATGATTTTAGGTTTTTATGGGTCTGACACAAATATTGTATATAATGACAATTCTTGTTACCCTGAAGTGAGACAGGAAATTGAGAATGTCATGAACTACGTAGTAGAGGAAATTTAAAGGAAATTGCAAGAATCATTTTAACATGAAATAAAGACCTAAAAGACCAAATCAACAGACTTCAGAAAGGACGTTATCCAATGCAACATAAAAGAACAAAATTGCTGAGAGCGTCAACAATGTTTGGTTCATCTCACCACACTCTACCACCCGTGCTGTCACCAGGACTCGCTGCGGCACTGACCCCTGCTGCTGCTGCCCAGGGTGTGAGCGGGCTGCTGTACACAAATGGGTTCACAGATGTGAGCAAGTGGACACGCTAGCCGTGGCACAGCCATGGTACAGACCTCGTTCAAGATACGATGGCACGGGGATCCCAGCACGGGGCTACGTCAACGCCAAGTTCACCTGTTGAACAAATGGTCACCACGTGCCCCCGTGTGCCAGACCTGCTGCAGTGTCGGTGAAGCAGCGGTGACCACAGTCTCTGCGCTAACTTGAATCAACACAACAGAGGGTCACAACTCCTCAGTCAATTCCCAGACTTCAGCAAGTTTACAGATCCACAACCCCTTGAAAGAAGGGAGGCTGAGTCCCTCTGAGGAAGGGCCCCACTACACTACCCAAATTTATGCTGTTGATCTTTCTCCCAGGCTTCCCCAAAGACATCTACCGCCTATTACTAGAGTCACTCTTCACTATAAAAAAGGAAATAATCGGGCCTTTTGGGGATTACTGGAACTGACTAATTCCAGGAGACCCGAAACATCACCGTGGCCCAGCAGTCAGAGTGGGGCATATGGAGGTCAGGTCTTAGCTCAGGTCTGTTTCACAGTGGGTCCCCGAAAACACCCCGTAGTGATTCCCCAGTTGCAGAATGCATAATTGGAAGAGACATAGTCTCGGCAACTGACAGAACCCCTACATTGGATCCCTGATGTAAGGAATAAGAGTTATTATAGTAGGAAAAGCCAAGTGGAAAAATCAGAACTGCCCCTAAGAAAACAGTAAACCAAAAGCAATACTGCACTCCTGGAGGGACTACAGAGATTAGTGCCAGCACCAAGGACTTGAAGGATGCAGGGTAGTAATTCCCACCACATCCCCATTCAACTTGCCTATTTGACCTGCATAGAAAACAGGTGGTAACTCCGATTACAGCCGCTATTCCAGACGTGGCCTCATTGCTTGAGCAAATTAATACATCCGGTACCTAGTATGCAGCTATTGAACTGGCCGATGTAATGTATCCTCACTGTCCAACCTCAGAAGTGTATCAGCTCTCTAGCCCTATGTCATGATTTAGTCTGCAGAGACCTTCATCGCCTTCCTATTCCACAAGACATCACACTGGTCCATTATATTGATGGCATTATGCTGACTGGACCTAATAAGGAAGAAGTATCAACAACTCTAGAATATTGGTAAGATATTTGTGTAGCCAGAGGGAGGGAAATAAACCCAACAAAAATTCAGGAGTCTTCCAACCTCACTGAAATTTTTAGGGGTCCAGAGGCATGTTGAAATATTCCTTCTAAGGTGAAGAATAAGTTGTTGCATCTGGCCCCTCCTATAACTAAAAAGGAGGCCAAACACCTGGTGGGCCTCTTTGGATCATGAAGGCAATATATCTATTCGTCATTTGGATGTTCAACTCTGGCCTATTGACTAAGTGACTCAAAAGGCAGGTAGTTTTGAGTAGGACCAGAACAAGAGAAGGCTCTTCAACAGGTCCAGGCTGCTGTGCAAGCTGCTCTCACGCTTGGGTCTTAAGACCCAGCTGATCCAATGATGCTTGAAGTGTCCGTGGCAGATAGAGATGCCGTTTGGAGTCTTCGGCAGGCCCCTACTGGTGAATCACAGCACAGACCCTTAGGATTTTGAAGCAAAGTCCTGCCATCCTCTGCAGATAACTACTCTCCTTTTGAAAAACAGCTTATGGTTTGTTACTGGACCTCAATAGAGACCATGCAGCCTGAGCTGCCCACCATAAACTGGGGATTGTCTGGTGCACACAGTCATAAAGATAAATGTGCACAGCAGCACTCCCTCATCACATCATCAAATGCCCACGGTCTCCACTCCTGTCACATTACCTTCCATCTCCTAGTCGGCACCTATGGCCTCATGGGGAGTTCCTTATTTATGATCAGCTGACTGAGGAAGAGAAAAGTCACGCCTGGTTACAGACGGTTCTGTGCAGTATGCAGGCACCATTTGGAAGTGTACAACCGCAGCACCGCAGCCCCTTTCTGGCACTTTCCTGCCTGAAGGAGAGCAGTGAAGGGAAATCCTCCTAGTGGCCAGAATTTTGAGCAGTGCACCTGGCTGTTTATTTTGCTTGGAAGGAGAAATGGTCAGATGTGTAACTGAATGCTGATTCATGGGCTGTGGCCAATGGTTTGGCTGGATGGTCAGGGGCTTGGAAGGAAGATGATTGGAAAATTGTTGACAAGGAGGTACGGGGAAGAGGTAAGTGGATAGGCCTTTCTGAATGGTCCAAAGAAGTAAGGATATTTGTGTCTCATGTGAATGCTTATCAAAGGGTGACCTCAGCAGAGGAGAATATGAACAATCAAGTGGGTAGAACGACGCTTTTTGGGGATAAGGTCAGCCTCTTTTCCACAGCCACTCCTGTCATTGCCCAATGGGCTCATGAACAAAGTGGCCATGGTGGCAGGGATGGAGGTTATGCATGGGCACAGCAACATGGACTTTCACTCATCAAGGCCAACTCGGCTAGAGCCACTGCTGAGTGCCCAGTCTGGCCAACAGCAAAGACCAGCACTGAGTCCCCGGTACAGCACCATCCCTGGAGGTGATCAGCTAACAGCCTGGTGACAAGTGGATTACACTGGACCACTTCCATTACAGAAAGGGCAATGTTTCATCCTTACTTGAATAGACACATATTCTGGACATGGATTTCCTTCCTTGCATGCAATGCTTCTACCAAAACTACCACCCGTGGACTTACAGAATGCCTTATCCGCCATCATTGTCACTTTCTCAGCAAATGAAGTCCGGCAGCGGGCTCATGCTCATGTTATTCACCGGTCTTACCATGTTCCCCATCATTCTGAAGCATCGGATGACAGAACGATGGAATTACCTCCTAAAAACACAATTAAGGTGCCAGCTAGGTGGCAATACCTTGCAGGGTTGGGGCAGTGTTTTTCTGGAGGCTGTATATGCTTTAAAACAGTGCCCAATATATGGTGCTGCATCTCCCATAGCCAGAATTCATGGGCCCAGGAATCAAGTGGTGGAAATGGGAGTGGCACCACTCACTATTACTCCTAGTGACCTACTCCTAAAATTTTTGCTTCCTTTCCCCGTGACCCACCTGGCCCCACTTTGGGCTCCTTATGCCTCTGGATCAACAGGCAAAGAAGGGAGTTGCCATACTGGCTGATAGGACTGATCTTGATACTGAACTGGTATTACATAACGTAGGTAAAGAAGAGTATGTCTGGAATGTAGGCGATACCTTAGGGCATCTCTTAGTACTACCATGCCCTGTGTATTAAAGTCAATGGAAAACTACAGCAGCCCAATTTGGACATGACTACTAATGGCCCAGACCCTGAAGGAATGAAGGTTTGGGTCACCCCACCAAACAGCGACTAGCTGAGGTGCTTGCTGAGGGGAAAGGTAATATGGAACGGGTACTTAAAGGTAGTTCTAAATACCGGCTACAACCACGTGACCAGTTGTAGACATGAGGACTGTAACTGTTGTATTTCTTCTTTGTTTTGTTATATGTGTGTGTGTGCATGAAATTTCTTTGTTTTCTTCCCTCCCTTATCCCATTAAAACCAAAAAACCAAAACCATTGCTGTCGAGTCAATTCCAACTCATAGTGGAATTGAGTAGAACTGCCCCATAGGGTTTCCAAGGTGGGTTCAAACTGCCAACCTTTTGGTTAGCAACTGAACCCTTAACCACTATGCCCTGACTCCATTACTTATCATAAAATACAAGATGTAAAAGGTGCTACTGTGTTTTCAGTTGAATGCATGTTACTTATATCATATTAGGCAAAGTACGACTTTATAACTGTCTTTATTTGGAGATTATGTATGGTTTAACGAAGTGTGTACAGGTGCCAATTTAACAAGGAGTGGACGGGGATGGTTAATGTTACATGTCAACTTGGCTAAGCTATGATTCTCAGTGGTTTGCCAGGTGCTCTTCCGTAAATCACCTTTCCATCTTGTGATCTGATGTGAGCAGCCAATCAGTTGAAAGGGGGAGTTGCCTTGCGGTTGTGGCCTGCGTTTAGTATGTAAATGGATATTCTGGTAAAGCTTGCTTGTTCTCAAGACACCGCACTCTTCTCATTGCCTGACCTCTGGTTATCGGTACATAAACCTGCAGAAGTCTCCAGTCTACTGCCTGACTTGCAGGTCTTGAATTCACCAGCCCCACTATCCTGTGAGCCAGCAGAGGTCTCCAGCCTGCTGCTGGACCCATCGATTTAGGACTTGTCAGCCCCTACAATTGTGTGAGCCATTTCTGCAAAGTAAATCTGTCTATACATATTTACATATTCATTTCACTGGTTTTGTTCCTCGAGACAACCCAGACTAAGACAGGAACCAAGGGGCCTTGTCTGTAAGGTAACACGTGAACCATGAACCAAAAACCAAAAACCAAATCCAGTGCCGTCAAGTCGCTTCCGACTCATAGCGACCCTATAGGACAGAGTAGAACTGCCCCACAGAGTTTCCAAGGTGCGGCTGGTGGATTCGAACTGCCAACCATTTGGTTAGCAGCTGTAGCACTTAACCACTACGCCGCCAGGGTTTCCTGTGAACATGTGAACAGAGGCCTGAAAAGAGTGAGAGTGAGTCTTAGAGGCCGTCCAGGTAGTGGGAAGTGCAGGTACCAAGGTCTTGAGGCTGGTGTGTACCTGGGGTGATTGGGGAGCAGCAGATGGCCACTGCAGCTGGAGGGGCGCGGACAAAGACGGCAAGGAAGTCAGAGCAGGGGCAGGCACCAAATTTAACAGAATCTTGGAGGCCACTGTGACAAGGCTGGCTCTTACTCTGAGGGAGATGGGAAGGCACTGTAGGGTCTGAGCCGAGGAGAGAAAGGATCTCAGTTGTGCTTTGGAAGGAGTGCTGCAGCTCCTGTGCTCAGCACAGATCCAGGCAGGAGTGCAAGGGTGGAAAGGGAAACCAGAGAAATGGCAAAAGATGAGGGGGCTTAGACCAGGATGGGAGCAGTAGGGGTACGAGTGCTTAGAGTCTGTATCCATTCTGAAGGCCAAGCTGCTGGATTAGGTGTGGATCCAGGGAGGGAGGAGTAACAGAGATTGAGCCATTGAGAAGAGAATGGAGGGGAAGCTGGCAGGGCTGTTACCACAGAATACCTTTGAAGGGTATTTATGTAAAGAGGAGCAGAGATGTGGGGCACTGGCCAAACCAGAGAGGTGGGGTTCTTTAAGATCAGGTTTGCATACTGATGGCAGGGAGGGCTCCAGGCAAAAGCGAGATACAAAGGAGTAGGGAAGGGCGGAGGAGATGGGGAGGGGAGGGGAGAGACAAGAGAAGCAGAGGAGAGGGCAGGAGGTGGTATCTGGTGTCTGGTGCTCACTGTAGGGGCACCTTTTGCAGGGGCAAAGACCGCTTGCCCACAGCTACAAGCAGGGAGGCAGAAATGTGTGGGCACCTTTTTATGGCTATGATTCTCAGAGATCCAGAGATTACGGGATGCTACTGGTATTTTTTTTTTTTTTTTACTGGTATTTAGCACCTTGTGGGCAGGGTGCCAAGTGTCCTACAAGGCACAGGATAGTCTGCCAGTGAGCAATGTCCTTCCCCAAATGCCAACCTGGCCTCTGCTGAGGGATACATGCTGGGTCACCATTCAAGGGTGTAGTCAGGTACCTCGTCTCTGCAGACTGGTTCCCCATCACCCTGACTCTGCACTCCAGGAGAGTGTGCTTTCTTAGAGCACAGTCTTATCATCAGCTGTCTCCACCTCCAGAACGTAAGTGCCACGAGGGCAGAGACTCAGGCTTGTTCGTCTCAGGTCTACCTACAACAATGCCCTGGCACACAGTAGGTGCTCAGTAAGCATTTATTGAACGATCATGTGTCCCTGAGTCTGTGGCAAGACAGTCTCTTCCTACACCAACTGTGTGAGCACCCACGAGGGAGAAATGTGCAAAAAGAGGACGTGTGGAGACGACAGGAGCCCATAACTTGCCTGGTCCTTCAGCTCATCCACTTTTTCTTGTAGGAGCATTTCCACGTTCTTCAAGATCAATTCTACCTCTTCCACCTGCTCTTTTGTGGCTGTAAGCTGTTTTTCATGTTCCTCCTGCCATAAAGAAGGTTATAGATTGAACATTTGTGTTTTAAAAGAAATCACTTCACGACATATTTAAAATGGCATCTGGCTGCAACGTACAAGTCTGAGAGCAACGAGCTATGAGCCTGTCTGTATGTGGAACATGAACAAGTCTTCTCAGGAGCCACGGGGTGTGGTGCTGTGTGTAGCAATCAGACAGTCTGGCAGTTTCTTACAAAGCTAAAAACAGGCTCACCATACAATTCAGCAATTGCACTCCTAAGTATTTACTCAAAGGAGTTAAAAACATTATGGCCACATAAAAACCTGCCACAAATGTTTATAATAACTTTATTCTTAATTGCCCAAAACTGGAAGCAACCAAGATGTCCTTCAACAGGTGAAGGGGTAACCAGACGGTGGCGTGTCTATACAATGGAATATCATTCCACAAAAAAAGAAATAAGCCATCAAGCCATAGACAAGACACGGAGGAACCTTAAATGCATATTGTTAAGTGAAAGAAACCAGTCTAAAAAAAAAGCCACATGCTGTATGATTCCAACTACATGACAAAAAGCAAAACTATAGAGACTGCGAGGTTAGTGACTCCCAGGGGGGTTCGCGGAGACTCAGAGGGATGAGCAGGTGGAGCACACAACATGCGTTTGTCAAAATCCATAGGAAACACAAAGAGTGAGCCCTAATGTGACCTATGGACTTCAGTTAATAACAAAACAAAACCTGTTGCCATCAAGTTAATTCCGACTCACGTCAACACCATGTGTTTGTGGAACGGAAGTGCTCCACAGGGTTTTCTTGGTTGCAATCTGCTTCGGTAAAGATTAGAGCCAAGACCCTCTGGAGCAGTTGTACTCTGTAAACACATGGGGTTGCCATGAATCAGAATCGACTTGACAGCAACCAGCTCAGTTTCTACCATTAACCTTTAGGTTAGCAGTCCAGTACAAACTGTTTGCGCCCGCCTTTAGTGAACCTTCAGTTAATAATACCCTATCAATATTGGCTCGCCGACTGTAACTAACACACCACACCAACCTAAGACGTTAATAATAGGAGAGACCGTGTGCAGGGCAGAAACGGAGTAGATGGGAGCTCTCTGTACACCTAAAGCTGCTCTAAGAAATGACATCTATTAAAGATCAGGCAAGCGTTCAGCAACGAATTAGGCAAAGATAAAGTCAACAGAAATGCAGGTCTCACAACGCTGAAGTTTTAGAACCGAAAAACCAAAATGAAACAATAAAACTGGGAGGATTCATGCTCTGGCTTTTCTGTAAACTCAGGTCAGGCCATGATGGCCCCTGTACAGGGGCCTTGGTCCTCCCTCCCTCTTGCCCACCACCCCGCTGCCTCACCCACGGCCTCGCCACATGCCACCTTTAGGGCTCTATTAGCAGTCTGCATTTGTGGCCCCCAATGCTCAGTGATGAGGCCTGGGTGTGGGAAACTACAGCCCCAGATCCTTCAGTTGAAACCCAGTGGCTACCCACTCTCCTGCCTGAGAATGGGATAGATGCCCCCAATCCCAGGTCTTTGCTGTTCCTTACCAGACCCAGCCATACACTTTCTACGCTTCAAGCTGCCTCCTCTAGACAGGTGTCCTGGGCTGTGAACCCCCCCCTTTGACTGCGTTCCCTGGGAACATGGTCCTATCTGACGAAATGGGAGGCCTCTGAGCACAAAACGCATTCCCTAAACGTCTGCTGAACTGAATTCCATCTGAGTCCTTCTCACTTCCTTCCTCATGAAAAGTGGACATCAACCAAGACTAGCCCAGCTCCAGAGAACCCCGTTTAGTAACGTGAAAGGGGAGGAAACCCCTACAACGCTGATACCATCACAGCCGGGAAGATGAGGAACTTCTGCTTCCTGGGTGCTCAGGCCTGGTCGTTGGCCTCTAGGGAGGCAGGCACTGACGCCTCCCCACCTGAGTGCATGGCTGCTCTCCCACTGAGTGGTGGGGTCATCTGCCTCCGCCCCAATCTGCTGGTCTTTGTGACTCACTTGACCAGGAGCAGCTTCTGTCCCCCCTCTTGGCACACCTGCTGGCCCTACCCCTCCTCAGAGACAGGGAGGAAGTGGCTCAGAACCAAGCACTGCGGCCAGACCAATCAGAGGGTTTTCAGAAGCACAGCAGTACACCACCATTCTCCTCCTGACCATACTCTCCTCTACAAGGCAGCCAGACATGACTCGTGCTCTTGTGGGCAGGCACCTCTCCTGTACCAGTTTGTTCCCAGTACCCGCTGGCCCCAAGGCGCAGAGTAGACGTGCCCACAGGCAAGGAGCTCACAGCCTGGCGAGCGGCAGGCTCCAAGGGGCTCCTGTGTGCATGGAGAAGGGGTGGAGACCTGGAAGTGGGATGCCCAGGGGCACCATGAATGCAGATGTCCAGGAACTGAGCCATTCCCTCTGCTGGCTGGAGCAGGAGTGAGGGACAAGGGCCAGCAAGAGACCCTGGTTGGGGGAGAGTCCTGACTGCAAGGTCACAAACCCAACCTTCTCCTCAGCCTCCCTCACTCAGCTGTCCCACCCAAGTCCCTCCGTTGAGCTTCTTTATGCCTTTCCCCAGCCTCGGCCCCAGTCTCTTCAGGTGCCTCTCCCAGTTGGGATCGCGACAACCTTAAGCTCTGATATTCCTGACTCATGTGTTCAAATTCCAGTGTGAGTCCCTAGATTTGGTCACCCTAGTTTTAAAAGATCAGTTTCACAGGTGCAAGAAATACCTTTGCAGTCTGGTGTGTGCTTAATGCAGAAACTTCAGAAAATCACAGGAAACCAAGAATTACAAAATTTAAATCACCCATGACTCCACCACCCAGAGGAACCCCGAGCACTTCCTCATGCCACAGTATTATTGAAAAACATGTTTTTAATGGCTGCACCTTAACTTACTGACTCATTCACCAACTCTTGATGATTCAAGCTGAGTTCGAGTTTTGTGATGATAAATACCCCAGCAAGGAAAATACCTACAGCTACATCTTTCCACAATGCTCACGGGTAAAATTCCCATAAGCAGATTATTAAGTCAAAGCATAATGATGTTCTTGAGGCTCTTCATATATTATATGTACAGACACACACACACACACACACACCCGGCTATGTGTTGGGCGGTGCGTGTCTCTAGGTCCCTGAGCTGCCTCTCTAATGGCCCCTCTGCTACGTGTCGGGCAGTGCGTGTCTCTAGGTCCCTGAGCTGCCTCTCTAATGGCCCCTCTGCTACGTGTTGGGCGGCGCGTGTCTTTAGGTCCCTGAGCTGCCCCTCCAATGTCCGCCTCTGCTACGTGTCGGGCAGTGCGTGTCTCTAGGTCCCTGAGCTGCCTCTCCAGCGTCCCCCTCTGCTACGTGTTGGGCAGTGCGTGTCTCTAGGTCCCTGAGCTGCCCCTCCAATGTCCGCCTCTGCTACGTGTCGGGCAGTGCGTGTCTCTAGGTCCCTGAGCTGCCTCTCCAATGTCCCCCTCTGCTTTGCCCACTTACCCATTCTTCCTCCTGGTGACCCGCCCCCTCCAGCCTCTGTGTTAGCAGCTGAATGGCGACTTCGTTCTTCTCGTTTTGGGCCCGGTAGGCATTGACCTCCCTGTCCAGCTGAAGGGTTCTGTGGTTCAGCTGGGACAACTGATCCTTGTATTTCTGACTCTAGAGCAAAAAAGGTTAAAATACAGATTGAATTTTTTTTTTTAACACCAGCAACTCGATTCAGATCACTTCAGTGGTTCCCAAATCGGGGTGATTTTGCCCCCCGTGGGACATGTGGCAATGTCTACAGATGTTTTTGATTGTCATAACTGAGGGAGGCAGGGGTGGCTGCTGACATCCAGGGCTGCTACTGAACATGCAACAGTGCACAGGTCAGCCCCTGTGACAGACTCATCCAGCCCCCAAAGTCACCAGGGCCGAGGCCGAGAAACCTGCTGTATTCCTGAGAAGAAACGAGACACATCCATACCCCCAGAACCAGCAAGACATGCCAAGAACACTCAGAACACCATTCTGAAGGCCTTCCACATTTTTATCTCATGTCCTTCACAGTTGTTTCTAATATTATTTTAAGGAAAAAAAAAAAGAAGTAAACTGAAAGTATATGAATCTCTTTAAAGTCTCCTCTGATCTCTGCCCCTAAACATATAAACCTGGCTGGCAGCAGGGTGTCAGTGTCCTCAGTACCACCGCTCTGCAGATGAGGGTGCCTCACAGAGGTCTCCTGGGTGGGTGCACGGATGACTGTGTGTTCCAACAGTAGGTAGAAAGTTCCTCAGTTTTTCACAACGGAGATTTCAGTTACCACCAATCACGCATCACGAAGATCTTCATACAAACTACATTTTTATTTAATTGCTTTTTTCACAGCAGCTAGTTTTGGGGGCAGAGAGTGAACACAGATCCAGGGTATTCCTAGGTTGCTGTCCAACACTGCTGAACCTCTCAGCACCACTGGCAATGAACAGAATAATTTTATTTTTTTACGGGTTTAATAAGCACATATTGGCACCTTAGGGAGTCCCTGGGTAGTACAAGTAGTTAACACACTGCGCTACTCACAGAAAAGCTGGAGGTTTGAGTCTACCCAGAGGCACCCTGGAAGAAAGGGCTGGCGATCTGCTTAGAAAAAAATCAGCCAGTGAAAACCCTGTGGTTTTCGACTCTGACACACTTGTAGTCGCCATGATAGAGTCAACTCTATAGCAGTTGGTGTGGTATATGGTACCTTAAGGTTGTTTCAATTAGGGTTCCACTCAAGGTTAGGGAATCTATGCATTTTGCCTGTGAGGACTCACTTCTCTGTAAACTGATCAAAACCTGTCCTTTTCCCAGAACTTCAGCAACGGGCATGCGGCAGTGTCTCTGCTACGTTGCAAGTTCCTATCAGCTATGTCTGTATAAACCTCTCTCTGCGCTTGTGGCATTTTAGGAAACTGAAACATCTTTGTCAGTATTGTCGCTCACTCACCTGTCCTCCAGTGAGGGCCTTGATTTCATCAGTAATAAGAAATGTTACATGTCACTTCAGCTCCGGGGATAAACATACTAGTCAATTTTCTTCTACTCATCTTTAACAGTTAAGCTCTTTGTTTGGAACTAGCTTCAAACTTGTAGAAGTGTTGCAGGAGTAGGACTATTACAAAGAACATTGAAGTCCTTTTTCCCAGACTCGCTGACTGATGGCATCTCTCCCCATCTGCTTTACCGCCGGAGCTCTTTAGGCATTATAGACACAGTGCTCTTTTCTGAGCTCTGGAACGGTTACTGACTTCGGGAAATGTAACCTGACACACCACGCACGCCCCGGTTTTGTTGGCTGACTTACTAGTGTCCTCAGGCAGGACTTGCTCTTGGCCGGGCAGCGCCTTCAGTTGTCCGGTGTCTTAGCCTCCTTCAGTCTGGAGCATTTCCACAGCCTTTCACTTTTATGATGTTGGCATTTTTAACAGATACTGTCACCTCCCCCCCTTCTGACAGAACATTTCTCATTTTGGGTTTGTCTGATGTGTTGTCATGGTCAGATCTGGGTGGTGGATTTCTGGCTCAAGCACGGCACAGGTGATGCTGCCTTCCTCAGGGCGTCACGCCTGCCCTTTGGTGGTGGCCATTCTGGTCACCTCTTTGAGTTTAAACTTGCATTCACTTGCGTTGCAGAAGGTGATGTGAGATGTTAGCAGCTGTCTCCTGGGCACATTTTAAAACAAAAGGATATTCTTGCCAAATGTGATTACTCTGACTCTGATCAAGTTTAGGCCCAATGTCCAGTCTACCAGAAATTGAAGCACCCCATGGGGAAACAACTGGACAGGTCCAGAATGTGGGCCATCCCATGAGACAACTGCCTGGTCTCCTCAAAGACTTAACGTCACGTGGATAAAAGAGGATTTCTAGATTAAAAACAACTGCAGAGTGGAGTCTGCTCCCATAGCCAACACTCTACCTGCCTCCCTCTGCACCCCTTAGCTCAGGTCTCTGAGACCAACAGGATAGACAGCCCTGGGGGTCGGGTGAAGTCTGTCTGCTCCCGCTTCCAATCAGCACCAAGCACTGCAGAATGAGGCTGCTGTGTGCTAGGAAGCAGGCATCTTGAGTGGAGGCTACACCCACAGCCAACATACTACAGGACAAGCTCTAAGGACAAGCAACAAGGCAGCCCTCCCTCGGAGTCTGTTTAGAGTGTGACAACCCCTCCTCCGCCCAGTAACTGGACAGATACAAATTCCTACAGAAGGTTTCCTACTTCGAGGCCAGGGGATGGGCCTCCTAAGTGGAGGCTGCTTCCTCAAGCACCACAGGGCAACTGGGGCTCTGAAACCAACAAGGCAGATCTCTTGGAGGTCCTTTTGGTGAGTGGTAGCCCTTTCTCCTCCTGAAATGGAAGAAAATTGGCCGTGCTTCCCCTTGCTATGAGTTGGGATCAACTCGACGGCACTGGGTTTGGTTTTTTTTTTTTTGGTCCCCTAAATGCTAGCACATATATAAGCAGACCACACAGAGCAGGGAAGGAAGCCTTGGCCAAAACTGGGGGGCAACGCCCAGCCTGAAAGGGTGCTCGCTGAGTGTGGGTTTTCCAACTGAAAATGTGGTTGCAGAAACAGAGACGGGAAGGGAGTAATAACCACACAGACAGAGGACTGCGCCCCCAGGAGGACAGACTGACTGCCTAAGTGGCGGAGCCTGCTGCTAGACAGACAAACCACAAAATGTTCTCTGGTGTGTTTGGGAGGCATTGAAAGTTGAAAACTGAGACCTGGAACTTTCAAATCCTAATTAAACCAGGGAGTGGGAAGAAGCAGTCTTAGTCATCTAGTGTTACCCAACCCAGACCCAGTGACAAAAATACCACAAGTGGGTGGCTTTAACAAAGAGAAATTTATTTCCTCACAGTAAAGTAGGCTAGAAGTCCAAATTCAGGGTGTTAGCTCCAGGGGAAAGGCATTCTCTCTCTGTTGGCCTTTTCATCAATGTTTCCTCAGGCTAGGAGCTTCTCTGCACAGGAATCCTGGGTCCAAAGGACGTGCTCTGCTCCCAGTGCTTCTTTCTTGGTGGTATGAGGTCCTCCTGTCTCTCTGCTTGCTTCTCTCTTTTATATCTTAAGAGATTGCCTGAAGATACAATCCAGTCTGATAGATTGAGTCCTGCCTCACTAACAACTGTTGCCCATCCTCCCTCATTAACATCATAGAGGAAAATCACACAATACCGGGAATTATCACCCAGCCAAATTGATACACACGTTTTGGGGGACATAATTCAACCCATGACAGGAGCTACCACAGAGTGGGAGAGGAAAAGGTAAACAAAGGCTGAAGGCTCTACCACCTAAGGTTTTTTTTGCAGAAAGTAGTACAGGCAAAAACAGCAAACACTGGGGAGAACCCAGAAAGCTAACACCCTCGAACATTCTAATACCCCAACAAAAAAATCACAAGACACACAAAGAACAGAGGAATAATGGCCCATCCAAATGAACATGATGAACGGTGTGGAAGTGCATCTAGGGATGGCCAAACAATGAAAAAAATGGAAGTATTTAATACAATGTTAAACATAATTAAAGAGCTAAGCAAAAATACAAACACAGAGCTAAAAAAAATAAATAAAATAAAATCAGGAAAACAATGCAAGAACAAAATGAGGATCTTAAAAAAAGAGATATTGCAACTGAAAGAGACAACACCTAAAATGAGAAATACAACAGAAGGGCTTATCAAAATATTTAATAGGGCAGAAGAAATAATGAGTGAATTAGAGGATAAGATAGTCAAAATTACAGGAGACGAAGAACAACAAGAATGGAGGATCAAGAAGGCTGAGCACAATTTAATGGAATAATGGTACAACATCAAGAGACCTAATACATGCATTATGAAAATTCAAGGAGATGAGACAGAGAATATATGAAGAAATAATGACAGAAAATAACTAAGGACATGAATCTACTAATTCAAGATGCTCAAAGAACCCCAAGCAGGACAAACCCACAGAGAACTACACCAAGACATATCATAGTAATGTTCTCAAAAAGTCAAGATAAACAGAGAATCCTGAAAGCAGCAAGAGAGAAGCAAACTGCCACATACAAAAGATCCCCAGTAAGATCGAAGGCCGATTTCTCCTCAGAAACATTGGAGGCCAGAAGGCAATGGAATGAAATATTTAAAGTGCTGAAAGAAAAAAACAAACAAAAAAAACTGTGACTAAGAATACTATACTCAGTGAAACAGTCCTTCAAGACTGAGGGGAAATTAAAACATTCCCAAACAGAAGCTGAGAGAGTTCATATCCATCAGACAAGCCCAACAACAACAACAAAATACTAATGAGAGTTCTGTATATGGAAGGGAAAGATGCTAGAAAGTAATTCAAAAAGAAAGATGTACATAAAAAGAAATATCCATAATAAAGGGAACCGCATGGGTAAGTATAAGAGCTAGTAATAAGGTACTCACGTTTGACAATTTTGTTTTGTCCTTAATAGTTTTTAATAATATATAAAAAGTAATGATAAAATTATGTTGAAGGGCACACAAAATATAAAGACATGGTTAGTGATAACAACACCAAAAGGCAGGGGAAGAGGAGTGGTATAGGAATAGAATTTGTTTCATGTTACTGCTGTTAAGTTGGTACCAACTTACCCTAAAATGTTATAAATACAAGCTGTTGAGTGTAATATTCATGGTAACCATTAAGAAAATACCTAAAAAATATACACATAAGGAAAGAAGGGAACCAAAATGGCTCAAAACAATAAACCAACAAAACACAAAAGCAAAGGCAAGCAGTAGTAAAGAACAAATACAAAGAAGGCTTAAGACACAAAGAATGTCGGGGTGGCAATCTTAGTATCACACAAAGTAGACGTTAAAACAAAATCCGTCAGAAGAGATAAAGGAGAGACAATATATAGTGATAAAAGGGTCAATTAATCTAGAAGATTCAACGATCATAAATATATATGCACCCAACATTGTTGTTATTAGGTGCCATCGAGTTGGTTCTGACTCATAGTGACTCTATGTACGACAGAACAAAACACTGCCCTGTCCTGTGCCATCCTCACAGTCATTGTTATGCTTAAGCCCACTGTTGCAGCCACATTGATGGTCTTCCTCTTTTTTACTGACCTTCTACTTTACCAAGCATGTGATGTCCTTCTCCAGGGTCCCTCCTGATAACATGTCCAAAGTACATAAGACGAAGTCTTGCCATCCTTGCTTCTAAGGAGCCTTCTGGTTGTACTTCTTCCATGACAGATTTTTTTGTTCTCTGGTAGTCTATGGCATATTCAATATTCTTCACCAACACCATAATTCAAAGGCATCAATTCTTCGGTCTTCCTTATTCATTGTTCAGCTTTCCCATCCATGGATATGAGGCGACTGAAAATACCATGGCTTTAGTCAGGCACATCTTGGTCCTCAAAGTCATACCTCTGCTTTTTAACACTTTAAAGAGAGGTTTTGCAGCAGATTTGCCCAATGCAATACGTCATTTGACTTCCTGACTGTAGCTTCCACAGCTGCTGATTGTGAATCCAAATAAAATGAAACCCTTCACAACTTCAACTACTTTCTCCATTTATCATGATGTTGCTTATTGGTCCAGTGGTGAGGATTTTTGTTTTCTTTATGTTGAGGTACAACCCATACTGAAGCCTGTAGTAGTCTTTGATCCTCATCAGTAAGTACTTCAAGTCCTCTTCCCTTTCAGCAAGCAAGGTTTTGTCACCTGCACATTATAGTTGTTAATGACTTTTCCTCCAATCCCGATGGCGAGTTCTTCATATAGCCCAGCTTCTCAGATTATCTGCTCAGCATACAGACTAAAGCACGGTGAAAGGATGTAACGCTGACACATACTGTTCTTGATTTTAAACCATGCAGTATCCCGTTGCTCTGTGTGAATGGCTGCCTCTTCGCCTATGAGCATGGTTAGGTATTCTGCGCAGTGTTATCCATAATTTATTATGATCCACACAGTTGAATGCCTTTGCTCAGTCAATAAAACACAGGGAAACATCTTTCTGGTATTCTCTGCTTTCAGCCAAGATCCATCTGACATCAGCAATGATATCCTTCGCTCCATGTCCTCTTCTGAATCTGGCTTGAATTTCTGGCAGTTTTCCGATGATGTACCCATGCAACCATTTTGAATGATCTTCAGCAAAATATTATTTGTGTGAATCCAACATTACAGCACCTAAATATATAAAGCAAACACTAATAGAATTGAAAGGACAAATAGACAGCACTACAATAATAGCTGAAGACTTCAACACGCCACTTTTTTTTTTTTTAATTTTTATTGTGCTTTAAGTGAAAGTTCACAAATCAAGTTGGACTCATACCAAAATTTATAAACACTTTGCTATATCAACACACCACTTTTAATACTGGACAGAACATCTAGAAAGTAGATCAACAGGGAAACAAAGGACCTGAATAACACTATAAACCAAATAGACTTAACAGACTTATCTAGAACACTCCACTCAACAACAGCACAATAAATGGTCTACTCCAGTGCATACGGATCATTCTCCACGAGAGATCACAAATTAGGTCACAAAGTGAGTCCTGATAAACTTAAAAAGGTTGAAATCATACAAAGTATTTTCTCTGACCACAATGGAGTGAAGCTAGAAATCAGTAACAGAAAAAAAACAAAAACAAAAAACCAACAAAAACCCTTGGAAAATACAGACATATGGAAATTAAACAAACCCCCCAAAAAACCAAACCCATTGCCATCAAGTTGATTCTGACTCATAGCGACTCCATAGGACAGAGTACAACTGCCCCGTAGGGTTTCCAAGGAATGGCTGGTAGATTCCAATAGCCAACCATTTGGTTAACAACAAAGCTCTTACCCACTGTGCCACCAGGGCTCTGAAATTAAACAACACACTATTAAACTACCAATGGGTGAAGGAAGAAATCACAAATTTCCTAGAGTCAAATGAAAATGAAAGCACAACATACCAAAATTTATGGGATACTCCAAGGGCAACTTTAGGCAGTAAGTGCCTACGTGAGAAATGGAGAAAGATCTCAAATCACCAGCCTAACTAGACAACTCCAGGAATGAGAAAGAAAACAGTAAACTAAGCCTAAACCTACCAGAAGAAAAGAAATAACAAGATCAGAACATAAACGAATAAAATTGCAGACAGAAAAACAAGAGAGAAAATCAATAAAACCAGAAGTTGGTTCTTTGAGACGATCAATAAAAGTTACAAACCTCTATCTAGACTGACAAAGAAAAAAAGAAAAGATGCAAAAAACCCAAATAATAAATCAAAAAGGTGACATTACAGCTGAACCAATAGAAATAAAAAGAATTATGATAGAATATTATGAAAAACTGTATGGCTACTAACTGGATAACCTAGATGAAATGGACAAATTCTACCCAAACTGATCCTGGAGGAAATAGAAAGTTTCAACAGACTTATAACAAGTGAAGAAATTGAATCAGTGATGAAAAACCTTTTGACAACAACAAAAAAAGTCCTGGACCAGACGGCTTCACTGGAGAATTCTAAAAAACATTTAGAGAAGAACTGACACCAATTCTGTCTAAACTCTTCCAAAAGATAGGGAAGGAAGGACTACTTCCTAATTTATTCTATGACGCAAACATAATCCTGATACCAAAACCAGACAAAGACACAACAAAAAAACTACATGTCAATATTTCTTACGAATATAGGTGCAAAAACCCTCAACAAAACACTAGCAAACAGAATCCAACAACATATTAAAAGAGTCATAAACCACAACCAAGTGGGATGGGATAGTTCAACATAAGAAAATGAATCAATGCAATACATCACATCGGTAGAACAAAGGAAAAGAAACATATGGTCATCTCTTTGGATGTAGAACAAACATCCGATAAAATCCAACACCTTTTTTCATGAAAACCCTAAAAAGATTGGAACAGAAGGGAAACTCTTCACTATGATTCAGGGCATATATGAAAAGCCAAGAGCCAACATTATATTTAACGGAGAAAGACTGAGAGCTTATCCCTTGAAATCGGGAACGAGACAAGGTGCCCGCTCTCACCACTTCTATCCAATATTGTATTAGAAGTCTTAGCCAGAGCAAAAAGAAAAAAAAGTATCCGGATTGGAAAAGAATTAAAATCATTTCTATGCACCGATGACATAATCCTAAGCAAACCAAACCAAAGTCATTGCTGTTGCGTCAATTCCAACTGATAGTGACCCTGAAGCAATATGCAGAAAATTCCAATGAGTCTGCAAGAAAACTTCTAGAGGAATTTAGCAAAGTTGCAGTGTACAAGGTCAACAAACAAAAATCAGTTAGGTTTCTACACACCAGCATGAAAAATCTGAAAGGGAAATTAGACAAACAGTTCCATTTATGACAGTATCTAAGAGAATAAAATACCCAGGAATAAATTTAACCAAGGATGTGATGGACTCATACAATGAAAATCAAAAAACACAGCTGAAAGAGATTAAAGAAGACATAAATAAATGGAAAGACGTTCCATGTTCACGGATTGGAAAACTTAATATTGTTAAGATGTCAGTACTACCCAAAGCAATCTACAGATTCAACATGATCTCAATCAAAATTTCAACATCCTTCTTTACCAAAATGAAAAAGCCAAACCTCAACTTTATAAAGAATGGCAAGAGGCCCTGAATAGCTAAAGCGATTTGAAAGAGAATAAGGCAGGACTCACACTTCCTGATTTTAAAACATACTATACTGCTACAGTAATTAAAGCAGACTGGTACCAGTACTGGTATAACAACAGACACATAGACAAATGGAATAGAATTGAGAATGCAGAAATAAACCCACACATTTTTCGTCAACTAATTTTTGACAAGGGTGCTAAGTCCATTTGATGGAGAAAAGAGTGTCTTCAATAAATTGTGTTAAGAAAGTTGTATCTCCACAAACAGAAAAGGGAAACAGGATCCATGCCTCACACCGTACACAAAAACAAATTAAAGAACAGATTGAAGATCTAAACATGCAAAATAAAATCATAAAGTTCTTAGAAGAAATTGCAGGGGAATGTTCCCTGGCCTCGCTATGACAATGGATTATCTAATATAATAATAAAAAAAAAGCACAAACAACTAAAGGCAAAATAAATGGGATGTCATAAAAATTAAAAACTTTTGAGCATCAGAAGACTTCACCAAAAAAGTGAAAAGACAAGCTACTAACTGGGAGAATATCTTCGGAAACCATATAGCCAACAAGAATCTAATAACAAAAACATGCACAACTTTGGCAACTTAATAATGAAAAGACATAAAATAGGCAAAGGACTTGAATAGACATTCCACCAAAGAGGACAATCAAATGGCCACCAAATACATGAAGAGATGCTTAGCGTCATTAGCCATCAGGGAGATGCAAATCAAAACCATTACACTTCCACCAGGATGGCTACGATAAAATACCAACAGAAAATAACAAAGGTTGGCGAGAATGTTGGGAAATTGGAACGCTTATCCATTGCTGGTGGGATTGCAAAACGGTACAGCCAGCTGCTGTGGAAGACAGTGTGGCAGTTCTCAAAAGCAATAAAAACAGAACTATCATATGACCCAGCACTTCCACTCCTGGCAGAGACTCAAACAGAGACTTGTACACCAATGTTCACTGCGGGACTGCTCACATTAGCCAAAAGGTGGAAACCACCTGAATTCCCCCCAGCAGAGGAATGCATAGACAAAATGTGGTGCACACATACAGTGGGATACTACTAAGCCAGCACGAAAAATGAAGTCTTGATACAGGCTACAACATGGACGGAGCTTGAAGACATTATGCTGAATGTAATAAATCGATCACAAAAGGACAAAAATTATATGACCTCACTTATATAAAAAGATAAACAAAAAGGCAAATGTATAGAGATCAAAGTTCATTAGTGGTTCCCAGGGGCAGGAAGGAGGGGGGAAGGAGCGTTATCGCTTGAGGAGTGCTGAGTTTTGGTTTACAGTGATGGAAAAATTACACCGATGAAGGGTAGAGTTGCACAGCCAATTATTGTAGTGCTGTCAATCAGTTGTGCACCTGTAAAGAGCTGGATAGGCAAAAGTTGTGTGACAGACATATTTACCACAATGACAAAAAAAGGGCAGCTGCTGAGGCTGCGTATGTACAGTCAGACACCTCACGAGATTTGGCTCCTTGGTTTAGGGTCATAGTTTCACGGGGCATGAAATAATGTGTTCAGTGCTTCTGTTCTACATCCTAGATTGCTGTGTAGTGCCTGAGGTTTTAAAAGTTTGCAAGTGGCCATCCAAGGCACAACAAATGGTCTCTATTCTCCTGGAGCAACAGAGGAAGGAGAGTCAGGAGGAATAGGAGGAGGACATGGAATGTTTGGCTAATCACCTCCATGAACAACTGCCTCTCTTGCCGTGAGAACAGAATAACTGGATGGTGCCGGGTTACCACTACTGAACATTTTGATCAAAGATTCTGTGGCAGAATCCTGATAAAAAGGGGTAAAATGCAGAACAGAAATTCAAATTTTCATGGACTCCACAGACTTTTGGAGCCATAGAGACTGGATAAACCCCCGAAACTACTGCCCTGAAATAATTTTTAATAAGCCAAAAATATCCCTTGGAGTCTTCTTAAAACAATAGTTTAGATAAACTAGTAAAAAAAGTCTCCTTTGGGCATTATGGTCTTGTAAGAACTATGCCTATGGGATCAAACTGACAACAGCAACTCGAAAGATTACACAGGAGCCTTAGAGGCAGTGAGTTCGTTACTGGTGGAGAAACAACTCAGGACAGGATGATGAGAACGGTCGCAAAACTTGAAGGATGTAATCAATGTCACTGAATTGTAGCTACAGAAACTGTTGAATTTGTATATGTTTTGTTGTATATATTCTCAACAACAAAAATAAAATAGAAAAAGCGACTGCAGAGACATTCAGGTCGACTGTGTTATACCTGCCATTTCCCGTCGTCTTTTGCCATGTGACCCTGACAGCTGCCCATGAGGAGAGGGAGAGTAACGGCTCCGTGAACTGGAGGGTCTGAGTGAGCACAGGTACCCAACAGAAGGCAGTGGTAGTGAAGCAGGACACGTCCGAGGCCTGCTCGGAAGAAGGCGTGGCTGCCCTCTTAGGACACCTGCTCTTCAGTGCTCCCTCTCTGGTCACCTCCTCTAGGAGCCTGGCCCCCACACCGCCTGGAGAGCCCCATGTCCACAGATGTGTGACTGAGGGGCCTCTGGACAGTGCCAGCTCCAGCCATCACGGGGTAGAGACAGGCTATCCAGCTGTGCCCTGCTTGAATCCCTGAGCCCAGTAAAGTGGTCATTTTACGCCACCAAAAAAGGGAAGAGAATTAACAGCTGACACATAAAAGGGTAACCACGAGTAGATACCAGTTCAAAAACCCACAGAAGTATGACTATGGTATGAATAGGAGATTAAAAAAAAAAAATGAATGGGAGATTATATCAGGTAATTACTGTTAATTTTCTTAGGTGTGATAGTGGTGCTGCGGTTAGGTAGAAGGAAGCAGTCATTTTTAGGAGGTGTCTGCTGAAATATTTAGGAGTGGACTGTCATTATATCTAACTTTCAAATGGTTCAGGAAACACCTACACGTACACACATACACACAGATACAAAGGAGTAAAGCACATATGGCCATATTAACAACTGCTGCATTAAGATGCTGGCATGTAGGTGATCACCGTACATTCTTACAATTTTTCTGTGTATGTAAAGTTTTCATAAAGAAAAGGTGGGGGTATGAAATAAATGGATGTCTATAGCCCCTTAACAAATGTGTCACAGGGAAAAGCCAGAAGGGGGAGAGGCAGGACCACGGGGACACTGACTCTGGGCCCTTGAAAGCCCAAAAGAGGTCATTTCCACAGGAAGCTGGAGTCTTCCATTTTCAGGCAAATCCAGAATCTTCAGTTTTCATCTTACATTAATCCATGAATTACCCTTCTGATGGAGAAGGCTCCTGCAATCCTGGAAACAAACACCCTAAGCTGGGAGCCCTCAGCTCAGCGGTCTGAGCGAGTTTCCATGGCAGAAACCTCTCTTGTCTGCCATGTGTGGAAAGAGGTAGTGGGGCGGAGGAGGCACAAAGAAAGAAGAACTGTAGGGACTTATCTTGGGACAGAGCGGGCGTTTACGAAACAGAAGGGGTGACACCATGACGTGACAGGAAGCACAGCTGCATGGTTCTATAACTCTTCTTCCTATCAAAATCTCAGCAAGCTTTCTGGTAATTTAGACAAGATTATTCTAAAATTTATAAGACACAGATTCTAGAAGAGCTAAAACAATCTTGACAAAGTGGGAGGAATCACTCTATTTACTATTAAGGCCTACTACATAGCTACCCACCATGCGTCTGTCGGTTTGTCGTACTGTGGTGGCTTGAGTGTTGCTGTGATACTGGAAACTTTGCCACTGGCATTTCAATTACAAGCAGGGTCACCCTTGGTGGACAGGTTTTAGTGGAGCTTCCAGACTAAGACTGGGAAGAAGGACCTGGCAGTCTACTTCTGAAAAAACTGGCTACTGAACACTTTGTGAAAAGCAGCGGAACACTGTCTGAAATAGTTCTGGAAGATGAGCGCCTCAGGTTGGAAGGCTCTCAAAATATGACTGGGGAAGAGCTGCCTCCTCAAAGTAGAGTCGACCTTGATGTGGATGGAGTCAAGCCTTCACGACCTTCATTTGCTGATGTGGCACAACTCAAAATGAGAAGAAAGAGCTGCAAACACCCATTAATAATTGGAACATGGAATGTACGAAGTATGAATCTAGGAAAATTTGAAGTTGTCAAAAGTGAAATGGAACGCATAAACATCAATATCCTAGGCATTAGTGAGCTGATATGTGCTGGCAGTGGCCACTTTGAATCAGACAATCCTATGATGTACTATGTCAGGAATGACAAACTGAAGAGGAATGGCATCATGTCCACTGTCAGAAAGAACATCTCAAGACCTATCTTGAAGCACAACACTGTCAGTGATAGGATAGTATCCATATACCTACAAGGAAGCCCAGTTAATATGACTATTATTCATATTTACGCACCAACCACTAAAGCCAAAGATGAAGAAACTGAAGATTTTTACCAACTTCTGCAATCTGAAATTGATCAAACATGCAATCAAGACGCATTGACAATTACTGGTGATTGGAATGTGAAAGCTGGAAACAAAGGAGAAGGATCAGTAGTTGGAAAATAGGGCCTTCGTGATAGAAATGATGCCAGAGGTCACATGATAGAATTTTGCAAGACCAATGACTTCTTCACTGCAAATACTTTCTTTCAACAACATAAACGGCAACTACACACGCGGACCTCGCTGGATGGAATACACAGGAATCAAACTGTCTGCATTTCTGGAGGCAATGGAAAAGCTCAATACCATCAGTCAGAACAGGGCCAGGGGCTGACTGTGGAACAGGCTATCAATTGCTCATTTGCAAGTTCAATTTGAAGTTGAAGAAAATTAAAAGAAGTCCATGAGACCAATAATATGACCTTTATTATTTCCCACCTGATTTTGGGGACCATCTCACACACTGAACACTAATGACTAAAGACCAGATGAGTTGTGGGGAGACATCAAGGACATCATATATGCAGAAAGCAAGAGGTCATTAAAAAGAGAGAAAAGAAAGAAAAGACCAAAATGGACGTCAGAAGATGCTCTGAAATTTGCTCTTGAATGCAGGGTAGCTATAGCGAATGGAAGAAATGAAGCCAAAGAGCAGACAAGAAGATTTCAAAGGGCAGCTCGAGAAGACAAATTAAAATATTATAATGACATGTACAAAGACCTGGAGTTAGAAAACCAAAAGGGAAGAACATGTTCTTTATTTCTCAAGATGAAAGAACTGAAAAAAAAAATTCAAGCCTTGACTTGCAATTTTGAAGGATTCTATGGGCAAAATACTGAATGACACAGGAAGCATCAAAAGAAGATAGAGGGAATACAGAGTCAGTGTACCAGAAAGAACTGGTTGATGATGTCCAACCATTTCAGGAGGTAGCATATGATCAAGAATTGACGGTACTGAAGGAAGAAGTCCAAACTGCACTGAAGGCACTGGCAAAAAACAAGGCTCCAGGAACTCATGGAATACCATCAGCTGAGATGCTTCGACAACGGATACAGTGCTAGAGGTGCTCACTTGTCTATGCCAAAAAGTTTGGAAGACAGTTACCTGGCCAACTGACTGGAAGAGATCCATATTTGTACTCATTCCAAAGAAAGATGACCCAACGGAATGCAGAAATTTTCCAACAATATTATTAACACCACACCCAAGTAAAATTGTACTGAGAATCATTCAAAAGTGGTTGCAGCAGTACTTCAACAGGAATTGGCAGAAATTCAAGCCAGATTCAGAAGAGGACATGGAACAAGGGATGTCATTGCTGATGTCAGATGGATTTTGGCTGAAAGCAGAAAGATGTTTACTTGTGTTTTACTGACTATGCAAAGGCACTTGACTGTATGGATCATAATGAATTATGGATAACACTGTGAAGAGTGGGAATTCCAGAACACTTAATTGTGCTAATGTGGAACTTGTACATAAACGAAGAAGGAGTCATTCAACCAGAGTAAGGGGATACTGCATGATTTAAAATCAAGAAAGATGTGCATCAGGGTTGCATCTTTTCACTAATTCAATCTGCATGCTGAGCAGAGAATCCAAGAAGTTGGACTCCATGAAGAAGAATGTGGCATCAGGATTGGTGGAAAACTCTTCAATAATTTGCGATATGCAGGTGATGCAACTTTGGTTGCTGAAAGCGAAGAGGACTTGAAGCATGTACTGATGAAGATCAACGATTACAGCCTTCAGTATGGATTACACTTTGACATAAAGAAAATGAAAATCCTCGTAACTGGACCAATAAGTGGCATTATGATAAACGGAGAAGGGGTTGATGTCAAGGATTTCATTTTACTTGGATCCACAATCAACACCCATGAAAGCAGCAGTCAGGAAATCAAATGATGTATTGCATTGGGCAAATCTGCTGCAAAAGACCTCTTTAAAGTGTTAAAAAGCAAAGATATTGCTTTAAGAACTAAGGTGCGCCTGACCCAAGCCATGATATTTTCAATCACCTCACACGCATGCGAAAGCTGGATAATGAATAAAGAAGATTGAAGAATTGTTGCCTTTGAATTATGGTGTTGGCAAAGAACAATGAATATACCATGGAATGCCAGGAGAGTGAACAAGTCTGTCTTGGAAGAAATACAGCCAGAATGCTCTTTGGAAGCAAGATGGTGTACATGAGATGTCATGGACTTTGGACACATTATCAGCATGGTCCAGTCCCTGGAGAAGGACATCATGCTTGGTAAAGCAGAGGGTCAGCGAAAAGGGGGAAGACCGTCAAGGAGATAGATTGACATAGTGCCTGCTACAACCGGCTCAAACGTAACAGTGATTGTGAGGATGGCTCAGGACTGGGCAGTATTTCATTCGGTTGTATACAGGATTTTTATGAATCGGAACAGACTCAATGGTACCCAACAATGACTATACAGCTACAGTAGTCAAGACACTATGGTAATGGTGAAGCGACAGGCATACAGACCAATACAAAAGTACAGAAATAGACCCACACAAATATGCTCAACTGATTTGTAATAAAGGTGTAAAAGCAATTCAATGGAGGAAACATAGCTTTTTCAAGAAATGGTGCTGGGGTAACGACATCCGTAGACAAGAAAAATGAACCTCAACCTAAACCTGACACCTAACTCAAAATGGATCATGGACTTAAATGAAAAGTGCAAAACTATAAAACTTTTAGGAAAGAACCCTGCCATACAGATGGCAAATAAGTCTATGAAAAGAATGTTCACATCATTAGCCACTAGGGCAATGCAAATTAAAACAACAATGAAATATCACCACACTCCTATTGGAATGGCTAAAATAAAAATTGGTGACAATGCCAAATGCTGGCAACGATGTAGACAAACTCGATCACTCATACCCTGCTGTTGGGAATGTGAAACGGTACGGCCACTCTAGAACACAGCTTGGCTGTTTCTTGTAAAATTGAACATGTAACTACCATACAACTCAGCAATTATACCCCTGGACATTTATCTCAGAGAAATTAAAACTTATGTTCACACGAAAACCTGTACATGAATGCCCATGGCAGCTTTATCTGTAACAGCACAAAACTGGAATCAGCCCAGATGTCCTTCAGGAGGCGAATGGTTAAAGAAACCATTCTATACCACGGAATATGATTCTGCAATAAAAGGAAACTATTGATAGACACAACACTTGGATGAATCTTATCTTCAAGGAATTATGCTTAGTGAAAAATAGTCAATCTCAAAAGTTAGATGTTGTATAGTCTCATTTAGGTAACATTTTTGAAATGACAAAACTTCAGAAATGGAGGACAGGTTAGTGGTTGCCAGTGGTTAAGGATGGGATGGAGGTGGGTGTGGTAATAAAACGGCAACACAAGGGATCCTTGTGGTATTGAAACTTGACTGTAGTAGTGGATACAGGTGATAAAACTGTGCAGAACCAAATACACACACACACACACAAGTACAAGTAAAACTGAGGAAGTCTGCGTAAGATCCATGGATTGCATCAATGTCAATACCCTTGTTGTGATATTATACTATAGTTTCACTAAATGTTACCATGGGATAAACTGCATAAAGTATCTCTCTGTATTATTTCGTATGACTGCATGTAAGTCTATAATTAGCTCAGTAAAAATTTCAGTTCAAAAACAGAATAATAAAAACACAGGATGACACATCCTACCTTGTGTGCTTACTCCTTAATAACTCAGTCCAAAGTCATGAAGTGGGACTGAGCAATGAAAGCATCTGTGCGGGAGGGCAGTGCGGCAGTGCAGCCGTGGGGGCATCGGTGCCCACAGAAACAGTGAGAAGGGTGTTTCTGTGTACGTGGCAAGGGGGACTCAGCAAGTAACAAGGAAGCACACTGAGGGTGACAGACGCCAGGCTTCTCGCTGTTCCAGGAATTACAAACATGGAAAGGAGAGAACTAGAGTATTCCTGTCTGTTGGGTAGGAACTGCAGGTATGGGTCTAAATTAATGGTTTTCACTATAGGTGGCGAGATCCAGGGGCTCCTTAGAGTAACGGCTTGTTGCAGGGCCTGAGGCAGGGAAAGTATTAGGTGAGCCTGAACATCTTCTAGTCCCAGAAAGTAAGGGAGCACTCCGAGAATATGCAGAAGCCAGGGCTCCCACTGGCCAAATCCAAGCCCATTTGAGCATCAAAATCATAATGGTAACATGTAACAATACCTCACTGAATACAACAAGAGTTCATGATAGAAATAAAATGACACAAACAAATGAATCAATAAATGGGGAGAAGGGAATGCTCTTCCTTATAGTAGAATGACAAGTGATAAATGTAAAAGAAATGGTGGCATTAGGCAGCTACTATTTGGCCACCATCACAGTAATAACTGATTCAGTCAAGAAACAAAACGATCTAAGATAGGGGATGAGAGTTTGGTGAGAAATGGGATATTTACATGGTCGCAAAGTATCTCCCAACAAAATGCTGTGGAGAAGCCTAGCCAACACTGCCTTTACCAGGCAACTTATTCCTAAATCACTCAGAACAGGACACATGACCGTGCCCCTGACAGGACTGTACTCCTGACAAACACGCCTCATCTGAATCTAATCATGAGGGAATATCAGACAAACCCAAACTGAGACTTCCTACAAAATAACTGCCTACAATTTTCTAAAGTGTCAAGGTTCCCAAGATCAAGAATAGACTGAAAGAAGGATGCTAAAAAGACACAACATACGTGCCACACACGATTCTGAGCATCATTGGGATGGTGGCAACACCAGAATGGTGTCCAGCGGCTGATGGCACTAACGGGTCCACATTAATTCCCTGCTTTGAGGCGGGAGGTAGTCGATGGGGAGCAATGCATCCGAAATTTTTCAGAAAAAGTCCCTACTTCCTTTCTGTATGTGTTAAATTATTCTAAAATAATGAAAAAAAAAAAAAAAGGGTAGCATTAGCTTCATGCCAGGTGGCAATACTGGACCTGTTTGTTCAGTGTTTCCATTTCAAAGCAGGCCTGGTCTTTGTCCTTCTTTAAAACCTCGATTTCCTTCCTGTTGGAGAAGCAAAATTAATAGTATCACTACCAAGAAAAGAGTTTCCTTCTCCTGGCCACACCTCGCTGTGACATCAATGGCTTGGATCCGTACCGCGGGCAGGCCCCTCCCGGTGCTCTGGCATTCTATGGCTCTGCTCTACCCCCTCTACACTGCTGCTATGACTGATGACGGTGATGATGGTACAGTCCTGACCCAAGTCCCTGGAACCAGAGGAAGTTAGGTGAGGTGTGTCAGAGTTTTAGAGAGGTCAGACGTTACCAGTATCGTACAAAAAGAACATTCTCCTTGACATTACTCAATCAGACAAATTAGTGTTTCTTTAGCAAAGTCAACGGTCACACCCAGCGACACAGACCCAAACCACCTCACACCCACTGAGGTCTGTTGGGAAAGAACATGGTTTCCAGATGGAAAACCTCTTGGATTTCGGAAGTCCTGCAATAACAGGAATCACCTCTGGATCGCTGACTCTGCATTTTATCCTCTCACCGTCACGGCTGTTCTATCAACTCAGCACCATGCTCTCAGCATTTCAGAGCTGAGCTCATCCTGAATTTCATATTTGGAAAAAAGAAAAAAAGGCCAAATTGTCCTTGGATGTGGCTACAGTAGTGAAAGTGAAACTCATTGACAGGGTGTTCCCGCCCCCACCCTTGCTCCAGCCTCCGTGCTCTAGAGCTCTGCCCTCCCCCCAGTCACTAAAATCAATATACAGTGATGAACCTTGGAGAGAAGTCCAGCTGAAACCATTGTTAGAACATGAACAAACACACTCTACTTGCCTAGGAGGGCCCAGGAGTTCCATTTGACCCTATAACCTGTCATGGCATGGTCAGAGGGCAACAAGGCTCACCCACTTGTGGTTTTCCGGAAGGTGGGGTTACTTGTGAACACTCCCCACTTCCTATATGAATACCTTCTACACTGATTCTACTCAGAGGTAACCGGGCCACAGGCTTGAAGGCTGGGGAGCACTGAGACAGGCCCTTACCTCTGTGCATCATTTGTCCTTTCTGCAGCTCCAAGTTCTTGCTGAATTCTTTCCAGCTCGTCTGCCAACAAAGCGTTTTGTTCAGAAAGCCTCTGTAACTCAATTCTGCAAGCAAATGTGAAAGAGAAGGCAGGCTGGGCACTCCAGGAGTTGGCTGCAATATGCGATCCGTCTGCTACCGGTCCCTGCACTTGGAAGTGATGGCGATACTGCAGTTGACATTTCCCCTCCCTCAGGATGGCACCGGGCACACTTTTCCTTTTTCTCCATCCAGGATTAACACATCTGGTTTGCATCTCCCCAGGGCAAGCACCTTGGTTACATTTACTTTGTGTTTACAGTTGACCTGTTTCTATATCCTTTAACCTCTCACTGCAATGTGTGTGTGCCTGTGGTTGATATCAATGCAAAGCGCTGGGCGTGAGGCCTCGCTTCATTCCAAAGGATATTCCGTTAGTGGACTCCAGCGTCGAGCTGAGAAACACGAGGGATCAGAGGCCAAAACATATGGACATATTTTCCTCTTTATGAGAGTTCTACCCTCCTATACTCCAAGGGCAGCACTAGAAGAAAAAACTTAGGAAGACACCCACAGCAATTATGGACAGAGACCTGATGCAAGGTGAATCCCTCACGAGGGAAAAGCAGGTACGGTCAGCTGCTACATGAACCAAGTCTGCCTGGAGCCACATTCGCTTCCTGACAAACAGCATTTAGAGAACCTTTGCAGACGCAGCACCATCGATTTATGACAGATGAGGATTTTACCAACAAAGGTCCCTGAGGAGGCAGCTTAAAACCCATACTTACTGCCCTTAATACACGTTGATCTAGCTGATACTTAGTTCCCCAAATAGGTCTCTATCTGGCATTCCATTAGCTTCCAGTCTTTCTAATCTAAAAGTACTCAAGATGCGCCACAGTCCTGTTCTTACTTTGTGTATTATGTTTATAGTATCGAGCATAAGTACTCCTTCATCTGACTTTATTTTATCTCATGAGGAGCTAAGGAGAAAAAAAAAGAAATATAAGTCATGGGAATTTTAAAAGCATCAAAGGGTTTCAAGCAGGGTTGTGAAACGAATGAAATCTTCATTTTGAAACTATTGCTCTGGCTCTAGTATGGAAAACAAACTGATTCAAGGGGTGTCTGTGTGTGTGTGTGTGTGTGTGCTGTGGGGCAGGGTTGTACTTCCAGCTGCCTGGAGCCCAGATATGCTGAATGTTGCCCACTCACACCCACCAAATCATCAGAGACTGTGTGGAGCCAACTACGCACTGTGGGATTGTCCTCACAGAAGGTAATGGAAACCTCCGGGGCAACCAAATGAAGTGAACGGAAGTGAAACAAAAGCTATGAGCATTAAGCAACACAAAGACAGGGTTACCCTGAGGCCTGCCATCAGCAGGATGAAGAACCTGCGCTGCTGACTTCAGCATTAGGCCAATGGCTTGGAAGAAAGTTAAAGTGGTCCCAGATTCGTCGCCTCTACCTCTCTGCAAAGGCAATACCAATCCTTTATAGAGAAAAACATCCCCTACTAAAGCTCCCTGGACTCCCAGTGATTAACATCAAGCAAACCACAGCTCCAATCAAATATCATCAAAACATACACACAGAGGAGGTGGGGCCAAGATGGCAGAGTAGTCAGACGCTTCCTGTGGTCCCTGTTACAGCAAAAGACCCGAAAAAACAAGTGAATTGATTATATTTGACAATCTAGGAGCTCTGCACATCAAAGGCAAATTTGAAGAATCAGACTGAGCGGCAGTGGGGAGGAGGAGATGGTTCAGAGGCAGCGAGGAGTTCCCAGACTTGACCTGGCTAGTGCTGGCAAGCTGCAGGTTGACCAGCTGGCGTGCATGGTGAGGCAAACAGTGGTGCTCGGGATGTGTTTTTCACATTGGGAGAGATCGAATGGCAGAGAGTCTACTCAAGCCTCCAAAACCAGTGAAAAGCAATGCTCGGTTGGCAAGAGGTAGGTACATGCGTCTAACCTGTCATGTGGATCAAAAAACACCCCTTTGGGAAAAACCTCTCTCCCATTTACCTGCCCCCTCTCTGCCCTGCAAAGGGTCCCGGGCTGGCTTCAGAGATTGCCGCATCCCCTGGGCCGGAAGTAGTACCCGTCACGAGCCCTGGGCCATTCTCCTGGTCTTGGAAAAGGAACAAATGAACAAAGAGGGGAAAATAATCTGCCAGCTCCCCTAAGCCGGGAACTCAGGGCAGGCACAGCTCCTTTGCCTAGGCACGGGAATAAGGGACAGGGGTTCCATGGACTTTGAATGCCTTTCACCCCTCCATAGACCTGTGTGGGCCCATTTCAACAGCACAGGCCCTCATCAGCACAGTACAACAGGGTATAAACCTGAAGTCTAAACTCAAATGCATCAGCTATATGGTACAGTGGCAGGTTCATGACATTTGACACCACTCTGCCTATTAACAGGGTCCTCACCTTCCCATACCAGGGGCCTGAGGACTGGTAGTTCCATCTACACCACCTAGCCACTCACGACAGGCGTTCATGAATAAGCAGTGCCTCCCAGTCCTTATAGACAACAGCACTGGGAGCCCATAGCATGACTCCAAAACGCGCCCACCTATGCCCTCTAGGGAACAGGGACACACTTTTCTCACAGACACGCAGGGGTGGTTGTCAGCTCCCTGCCTTGCTCAGCGCGTGACTTCCTACTACAGCCAGATACCTGTACCTACACCGATCACCCCTGCTAGCCTAGGACTGTAGGTGAGAGCCTGTACCACACACTTGGTGACTGAATATCTGAACGCCTGAGCTGAATCCATACAAGAAAATTAAATGGACTCCTGCACTCATATACTCAGTAACAGCCCTAACCAGCTGGTGACAGGATGTTAGAGCTTCAAAGGTGCCAATAATCAAACTAGCTCACTCGAGCAGCCTATTTGGGGGTATCAAAACAAAATATGAAGCCAGGACACAGTAGGCAAAAAATAAATAAATAAATATAATAACTTACTGATGGCTCAGAGACAACAGTCAATACCAAATCACATAAAGAGGCAGACCATGATGGCTTCAGCAAGCTCCCAAAACAAAGACTCAAGAAATCTTCCTGAGGAAGAGAACTCCCTGGAATACAAAAGATTAATATACAAAACTCTTCAAGAGATCAGGCAAAACACAGAACAAACCAAGAAGCCCTGACAGGGAACACAACAGAGAGTCCCTGATGGGGCAGGAGAAAAGCGGGGTACAGAACTCAAATTCTAGTAAAGATCAGATTTAATTGACTGAGACTGGAAAGACCCCAGAAGACATGGCCCCAGGGATCTCTGTTAGCCCAAAACTAACACCATTCCCGAAGCCAGCTCTTCAGACAAAGATTAGACTGGGCTATAACATAGAAAATGATACTTGTGAAGAGTGTGCTTCTTAGCTCAAGTAGATACATGAGACTAAATGGGCAGCTCCTGTCTGGAGGTGAGATGAGAAGGCAAAAAGGGCCAGGAGCTGGTTGAATGGACGCGGAAAATCTGGGGTAGAAATGAGGATTGTACTGTCACATTATTGGGAAAGCCAACTAGGCTCATATAACAATGTGTGTATAAATTTTTTATGAGAAACTAACTTCAACTGTAAAGGCTAACTTAAAGCACAATAACAACAACAACAAAAAAACCCAAAAAACAAAAATCAGAAACACATCACCCATGGGAGTCAAGGGAAACAAAAAACAGAATTAGACCATCTAGGAACCCTGCCCCCACGGGTCTGTCAGTTTGTTGTACTGTGGGGGCTTGTGTGTTGCTGTGATGCTGGAAGCTATGCCACCAGTATTCAGATACCAGCAAGGTCACCCATGGAGGACAGGTTTTAGCTGAGCTTCCAGACTAAGACAGACTAGGAAGAAGGACCAGGCAGTCTACTTCTGAAAAGCATTAGCCAGTGAAAATCTTACGAATAGCAGCGGAACATTGTCTGATACAGTGCTGGAAGATGACCCCCCCCCGCCAGGTTGGAAGGCACTCAAAAGATGACTGGGGAAGAGCTGCCTCCTCAAAGTAGAGTTGACCTTAACGACGTGGATGGAGTTCAGCTTTCAGGACCTTCATTTGTTGATGCGGCATGACTCAAAATGAGAAAAAACAGCTGCAAACATCCATTAATAATCAGAACCTGGAATGTACCAAGTATGAATCTAGGAAAATTGGAAATCGTCTAAAATGAAATGGAATGCATAAACATTGATATCTTAGGCATTAGTGAGCTGAAATGGACTAGTATTGGCCATTTTGAACCAGACAATCATATAGTCTACTATGCCAGGAATGACAACTTGAAGAGGAATGGTGTTGCCTTCATTACCAAAAAGAACATTTCAAGATCTATCCTGAAGTACAACGCTGTCAGTGATAGAATAATATCCAAATACCTACAAGGAAGACCAGTTAATACGACTATTATTTAAATTTACATACCAACCACTATGGCGAAAGATGAAGAAACTCAACATTTTTATCAGCTTCTGCAGTCTGAATTTGATCGAACATGCAATCAGGTTGCATTGGTAATTACTGGTGATTGGAATGGAAAAGTTGGAGAGGAGGAGGAGGATCGGTAGTCAGAAAATATGGCCTTGGTGATAGAAAAGATGCCAGAGAGTGTATGATAAAATTTTGCAAGACCAACAACTTCTTCATTGCAAATACCCTTTTTCATCAACATAAATGGCGACTATACACGTGAACCTCGCCAGAAGGAATCACAAGAATCAAATTGACTACATCTGTGGGAAGAGATGATGGAAAAGTTCAATATCATCAGTCAGAACAAGGCCAGGGGTCGGCTGCGGACCAGACCATCAATTGCTCATATGCAAATTCAAGTTGAAACTGAAGAAAATTAGAACAAGTTGATGAGAGCCAAAGTACAACCTTGAATATATCCCACCTGAATTTAGAGACCATCTCAAGAAAAGATTTGATGCACTGAACACTAATGACCAAAGACCAGACGAGTTGTGAAATGACAACAAGGACATTATGCATGAAAAAAGCAAGAGGTAATTAAAAAGACAGGAATGAAAGAAAAGACTAAAATGGATGTCAGAAGAGACTCTGAACTTGTCTTGAATGTTGAGTAGCTAAAGTGCATGGAAAAAATGATGAAGTAAAAGAGGTGAACAGAAGATTTCGAGGGGCAGCTGAAGAAGAAAAAGTATTATAATGACTTGTGCAAAGACCTGAAGATGGAAAACCAAAAGGGAAGAACATGCTCTGCATTTCTCAAGCTGAAAGAACTGAAAAAAAAAAAAAAAGAAGAAAAATTCAAGCCTGGAGTTGCAATCGTAAAGAATTCTATGGCGAAAATATTAGACAACTCAGGAAGCATCAAAAGAAGATGGAAGGAATACACAGAGTCGCTATACCAAAAAGAATTGGTTGATGTTCAACCATTTCAAGAGGTGGTATATGAGCAGGAACCAATGGTACTGAATGAAGACGTCCAAGCTGCACTGAAGGCAATCACGACAAACAAGGCTCAGGGAATTGACGGAACACCAACTGAGATGTTTCAACGAATGGATGCAGTGCTTAAGTATTCACTCATCTATGCCAAGAAATTTGGAAGACAGCTACCTGGCCAACTGATTGGAAGAGATCCATATTTATGCCTATTCCCAAGAAAGGTGATCCCACTGAATGCAGAAATATCATTAGTATCACAGGACGGTAAAATTTTGCTGAAGATTATTCAAAAGTGGCTGCAGCAGCATATCGACAGGGAACTGCCAGAAATTCAAGCCAGATTCAGAAGAGAACGTGGAACCAGGGATATTATTGCTGATGTCAGATGGGTCCTGGCTGAAAGCAGAAAATAGCAGAAAGATGTCTACCTGTGTTTTATTGACTATGCTAAGGCATTCAACTGTGTGAATCATAACTAATTATGGACAACATTGCAAAGAAGGGGAATTCCAGAACACTTAATTGTGCTCATGAGGAACCTGTACATAGATCAAGAGGGAGTCATTTGGACAGAACAAGGGGATACTGATTGGTTTGAAGTCAGGAAAGGCGTGCATCAGGGTTGTATCCTTTCACCATACCTATTCAATCTATATGCTGAGCAAATGATCAGAGAAGCTGGACTATATGAAGAAGAATGGGGCATCGGGATTGCAAGATGACTCATTAACAACCTGCGTTATGCAGATGACACATTCTTGGTTGCTGAAAGCGAGAGGACTGGAAGCACTTACTGATGAAGATCAAAGACCACAGCCTTTAGTATGGATTATACCTCAACATAAAGAAAACAAAAATCCTCATAACTGGACAAGTGAGCAACATCATGATAAATGGAGAAAAGACTAAAGTTGTCAAGGATTTCATCTTACTTGGATCCACGATCAAAACCCATGGAAGCAGCAGTCAAGAAATCAAAAGACGCATTGCACTGGGCAAATCTGCTGCAAAAGACCTCTTTAAAGTGTTGAAAAGCAAAGATGTCACCTTGAAGGCTAAGGTATGCCTGACCCAAGCCCTGGTGTTTTCAATTGCCTCCTATGTATGTGAAAGCTGGATGATGAATAAGAAGACTGAAGAAGAATTGATGCCTTTGAGTTGTGGTGCTGGAGAGGAATATTTAACATACCATGAACTGGTAACATGATATGCTCAATTTCTTTTAGCTGTACACTTTTTTTAGTACACTTACGTGCATTTTTTTAAATGCATGTAACACTCAATAAAAAGTTTAAAAGCAAGAAATACACATTTAAACACATCAAAGATAAAGAGATCATGAAAGTATCAGAGACAAAACTCAGATCACCTACTGTGGTCAGTAGAACAATGACCTCCTAAAAATGTCCATAGATATCCTAATCCCCAGCACCGGTGAATATTAAGTTATATGGCTAGGGGGAATTTCAGGTAAAGGTGGAATTAAGTCTGATAATCTGCTGACTTTGAGATGGGGCAATTATTCTGGATTATCCTGGGGGGCCCAATGTCATCACCAGGGTCCATTAAGTGAAAGACAGAGGCAGGTGAGTCAGAGTCAGAGTGATGCAGTGTGGGAAAGACTCAGCCAGCCATTGGCGGCTTTAAAGATGGAGGAAGGGGCCACAAACCAAGGAATGTGCGTGGTCTTTAGAAGCTGGAAAAGGCAAGTAAACAGAGCCCTCAGAAAGGGATGTAGTCCCAACAACACCTTGACTGCAGCCCAGTTTAGTTCTAAGTTCTAGTTAAAATTTAGCTATATTAAAAAAAACTTTAAATTTAGCTAAATTTTAGCCTACTTCAAACCTCTAACCTCTAGAACTAAAACCAAAAAAACAAAACAAAACACCCCAAACCCATTGCCATCGAGTTGATTCTGACTCACTGGGACCCTACAGCACAGGGTAGAATGGCCCTATATGGTTTCCAAGGAGGGCCTAGTGGATTCAAACTGCTGACGGTTTGGTTAGCAGCCACAGCCCTTAACCACTACACCCCCAGGGTTCCCACCTCTAGAGCTGTAAGATAATAAATCTGTGCTGTTTTAAGCCACTCTCTGCAGCATCGGGAAAAGCCTTTCTAGATTCCAGGCTTCTGAGGTAAGAGTATTTGCCAGCCTGAGTCCCAGGGGAGCCCAGGGGAGCCCAGGGGAGCCCAGAGGAGCCCAGGGGAGCCCAGGGGAGGGGAACTCCAGCTCCATCTGTGGCCCTCTCAGCACTCTGCCCAACCAACCAAAACCTTTAGGACTCCCTACCATCTCGGCTTTCCCCAGAAGGCATCAGCTTCTGCAGCCAGCAGAGTGGACAGGCCACTACTGTTGCTGCCATTCTTTCACTCTAAGTCCCCAGGCCCGAGGACAGTGCTGGCATATGCAGTGGGATTGAATGAAGGCGTGTGGGGTCAGTAGGCAGAAGGCTTCGGAGATGCCCCCAGAATGAAGTGGGGCCCCCAAGGATAGTCTGTCTTGGCCCTGTGAGACAAGCATGAAACTTCCCAGGGACCAAGGTAGTGGACAGACCTGTGTCCGAGCCACAAGAGTCCTCACTGTGGGCTTCTAGGGGTCTACACGGAAAGCCTCCCTTTTCCCACTCGCTCAGCACCAGGGAATGCTGTAGCCTGAGTGCAGGCAGGGCTGGGTTTATAGCCCTGACCAGGCACACAGTTATATGACCTTCTCCCGAGTCAGGGCCTGCCAGCCTGTCAAAAGGAAAGGGTAGCATGCAGTAGAGTCATCAGGGATAGGGGTGAGTGGGCTCTAATTTCGCACGTTTAAGGATGGGTAGAAGGCAAACCTGTTGTTCTCTCTCGTATCGGCTTCTTTCTCCAGTGCCCGAACCACATCTTCCAGCTGTAGGAGTCTGGTTTTCACTTCAATTTTCTCTCTCTCCAGCACCGTTTCTGCCTCCTGTCTCTGTATGGCTCCTTCCCACTCCTGCCGTCCTGTCTCGGTGGGCCCCGCCCCATGCTCACCCTCCAGAGTGCTCAGGCTCCTCCCGAGGGCTGGCACCCCATGCAGGTTGTCTCCATCCATTACCAACCAGAGCTGCTCCGGGGCTTTGGGCTGCCGCTGCTCGGATGACTGCCAGCTCTGACCTGCTCGGTTGCTAGGCAAAGGCACTGGTTTCTCCAGGAACACTGTCCCATCCACCCCAGGTGGCCCCACATAGGACCACATCTCTGAAGGAACACAAGCCATTTCTACAGCATACAGCAAGCCAGGATGGCCGTCTCTGATGCTGAAGCTCGCAGATGGCCCTTTGGGTCGCAGGGCTGGGATTGAGGTTGGGCTCTGGACAGGGCCTGCACAGCTGTGTGGCCAGCCTGGTATACCCATGGCCTCTGCCCCTCCAGGCCCAGGCCTGCCTCCTGCTGGTCCCGCCTCCTCCCCGACTTCCGCAGGTCCAAGCAGGCCTGGTGGTGGCCGCCTTTCTCTCTCATGATCTGCTGCTGCTGTTCCCTCCTTCAAGGCAGGCCTCAGCATCTGTGTCTCCTGGATAAGCCCTTCTACTTGCTTCCTATGTGTGAGTTCTAATTTCCCCTTCTCAAGGGCAAATGCTTTGCAAATATGAGCTTGCTCTTCACTCATCAGCTCCTCCAGCTTGAGCTGCTGCTTCCTGCACTGGGCCAGGATCTCCTTCTCCCTCTCATCCCTCCATCCCTTCTCTGAGTCCAGCTGCACCGCCACGTCTCTCACCTGCAGCAGGTGCGTCTGCAGCATGTCTTCTTCTTCGCGCTGGTGTTGCCGTGACAAGTGCTCACGGAGGGTGGCCTGCTGGGCTTCCATCCACAAGAGCTTCTGGCTCAGCTCAGCCTCTGCCTCCTTCCTACAGAAACAATTTCACAGGGACCTGGCTCAGAAACAGAAATGCCACACACACCATGGAGTCGCTCCCCTGGGTCAGCAAAGGCCGCCTGAGCTTCTGTTCTAGGTGCATAACTCTTCTCCGTTCGTTCCAGTCGCTCTTAGAGAATCCACACGGGAGACCTACCTGACGGGGCAACACGGATGCCACTTGTGGTTATGTAAATTTAAGTTTAAGCCAATTAAAACTGAATTAAATTAAAACTCAGCTTCTCGGTCACACCAGTCACATACACGTGGCTGGTAGCTCCTGCCCTGGGCAGACAAACAGAGGACATGTCCATCGTCACAGAAAGCTGTATTGGGCAGTGCTGGCCTGAAGTTTTAGTGGGACAGAGGAAACTCACCTGTAGTCAAAATTACTCTTGAAAACGCCTTACACTGCTGGGAAAGGGGCCTTTGGAAGCCCCAGGAAAAAAAATCTGAGGCTGAGTGAGGCCCAGTTGAGAGCAGCCAGCCTGGGAGGGCCAGGGCAGCTCTGAGCACATCGAAGACACATGACATGGCTCTACACCCAGTCATGGGGTGAGAGGCCTTCCAGTCAGCTAGGGCAGCTCCTGGGACCAGGCCCAGTCCCTCTGCTGCCTCTTGGAGTCTGAGAGGGGCTCTGGAGCAGTGGCAATGGGTATAAGAGGAAGTGGTTTTCAAAGTGGTCAGGACCCTTATCACAGAGATCCTAGGTTTAAGAGAAAAGAAATAAAGCTCAGGGGAAGCACGTGACTTAAAAATGATTTTCTCTCAGTCATCCAGGAGGGGACCATCTGCAGCCCCCAGGCTTGAGGCTGCACTCTGTGGCAGCATCTGGGGGAGAGAAAGAGAGGGCGCAGGCTCGGGCTGGTGGTGGTCCAGAGCTTTTCCTCTCCTCCCACACTCAAGCTGCCCCAACTTTCCTGCACAGAGAAGGAAGGGCAAACGGCCTCTAGGGACAGTGACCTTTCCAGGTCATAGGACAGTCCTGCAAGTAGAAGGTGGCTTGGTCTCCTGTCATCAGCATGGTGCCATGCCTCCCACATCTGAACCCAGCCCAAGTTCCCAGCAAAGAGCCCATCCGGAGAAGGCTGCTCAGGCCTGGCCAGCAGGGTCCCAGTCTGGCCAGTGCCCAAGCTGGGGAGGGCCCAAGACTCTCTGTGGGAGAGTGAGGTCCTCAAGAATGTGCACCAGGCTTGTCGTAACCAGTTACTCCACTAAGTGAGACCCGCTGGACAAAGAACGGGCGTGTGGCTCTCGTACACTGATGCCATATTTAATTTTCTAAATAAACCTTTTATCACCTTTGTCCATGTTAGCTTCTAAAAACTTCCCTAATTCGAACTAATTTTCTTTCCAGTTGCTTTAGGGCTTTCAGACCCTCTCTTCGTCTCCCCACATGCTACAACACCACATCCTGGAAAACGAGACTGTGACACTGAGTGTGGAAGATGCCCTGCTACCTTGGTCCTTTGCTACAGGGAGGTCTGAGGTAGAAGATAAGCATTAGTGAGTTAAGTCTACAAAGCAAATCCCTTCATAGCCTGTGTTTTATGATGCATTTCTAATTTGAAGTTAAAACACTTTATACCATGACCTGTTTCCTCCACCTTCATCTCTCTGTCCAGTCAGCGGACACTGAAGTTCCAAGTAGTTTCCTAAATTGAGTTTCTAATTTGGGTTTCTGGCAAGAACTCAGGACTCGAGACCGTAGAAGGAAACAGGCCAGCGGACCTTACTTGCTGTAGTTCGTGCTGGTGTCTCAGGCGCAGCTCCTCTTTCCACCAGCGCGCAGGGCCAACGAGCTCCTGGGTGTGGAGCAGCCCCCCATGCCCCAGCTTCTGCAGCTGCCCCTGCAGGCTGCGGATGGCCTCTTGCGACTGCACGTGTAGCGCCTCCAGGGCCGCTCTCTGGCCCTCCAGCTCACTGACCTCACACTTGAACGTCTGCTCCATTTCCTTTCTCTCCTTCTCAAAGTTCCTTTTCATTAGCTCGATTTCCTGCTCATAGTAATTTACCTGGAAAGAGAAGTATGAGACCACTAACCAGGGAATCCTAAAAATTAGCTCCTGACAATAACATGGATAGAAAAGGTTGTTGGGCACGCTAAGGAGCAGGCCTGTGGAGGGCTAGGACGCAAAGGCAGCAGCGACGCCCCGAGGGCTCACGAGGCAGGCCCCACAGGTGGCGAGGGCAGAACTGAGGGTGCAACCTCACTGAGGAAATGTGGAGCCTTATCAGGACAAGCTGGGAGACTGAACACAGTGCAGGGCTGCAAGAAGAATGTGATCTGGCTACGGGCTGGCAAGCTTGTCTAGGCACCGTGTGCAAGTAACTGCAACCAGGATCCTGAAGGCATGGATACAAACAAGGGTGGCCCCATCCCAGGGTCCTCCAGGTCAGAGGAATGTAGCACGTGACAACAGGTTGTGGACACTGTCTCTTAAAACACTTGCCATGATCTAAGAACAGAACAGGAGACAATCCATCGGAGAAGACATCATTAGCCCGGGTAATGCTGGCTGTGAAGCTACTAAGCGTCCCACGAAAGGCAAATCCAACGGCAATTTAAGCTCAGAACGAGGCAGGGGAATGCAGTTCCTCCATAGCCGAGTGCAAGGCCTGGCAGTCAGTGGGGCTGCTCTCAGCATGCCAGCCCCGCATGACACTGAGACACGCGTGGCCCACTCAAGGCCTGGCAGTCAGTGGGGCTGCACTCAGCATGCCAGCCCCGCATGACACTGAGACACGCGTGGCCCACTCAAGGCCTGGCAGTCAGTGGGGCTGCTCTCAGCATGCCAGCCCCGCATGACACTGAGACACGCGTGGCCCACTCAAGCCTGGCAGTCAGTGGGGCTGCTCTCAGCATGCCAGCCCCGCATGACACTGAGACACGCGTGGCCCACTCAAGGCCTGGCAGTCAGTGGGGCTGCACTCAGCATGCCAGCCCCGCGTGACACTGAGACACGCGTGGCCCACTCAAGGCCTGGCAGTCAGTGGGGCTGCACTCAGCATGCCAGCCCCGCGTGACACTGAGACACGCGTGGCCCACTCAAGGCCTGGCAGTCAGTGGGGCTGCTCTCAGCATGCCAGCCCCGCGTGACACTGAGACACGCGTGGCCCACTCAAGGCCTGGCAGTCAGTGGGGCTGCTCTCAGCATGCCAGCCCCGCGTGACACTGAGACACGCGTGGCCCACTCAAGGCCTGGCAGTCAGTGGGGCTGCACTCAGCATGCCAGCCCCGCATGACACTGAGACACGCGTGGCCCACTCAAGGCCTGGCAGTCAGTGGGGCTGCACTCAGCATGCCAGCCCCGCATGACACTGAGACACGCGTGGCCCACTCAAGGCCTGGCAGTCAGTGGGGCTGCACTCAGCATGCCAGCCCCGCATGACACTGAGACACGCGTGGCCCACTCAAGGCCTGGCAGTCAGTGGGGCTGCTCTCAGCATGCCAGCCCCCGCATGACACTGAGACACGCGTGGCCCACTCAAGGCCTGGCAGTCAGTGGGGCTGCACTCAGCATGCCAGCCCCGCATGACACTGAGACACGCGTGGCCCACTCAAGGCCTGGCAGTCAGTGGGGCTGCACTCAGCATGCCAGTCCCGCGTGACACTGAGACACGCGTGGCCCACTCAAGGCCTGGCAGTCAGTGGGGCTGCTCTCAGCATGCCAGCCCCGCGTGACACTGAGACACGCGTGGCCCACTCAAGGCCTGGCAGTCAGTGGGGCTGCTCTCAGCATGCCAGCCCCGCGTGACACTGAGACACGCGTGGCCCACTCAAGGCCTGGCAGTCAGTGGGGCTGCACTCAGCATGCCAGCCCCGCGTGACACTGAGACACGCGTGGCCCACTCAAGGCCTGGCAGTCAGTGGGGCTGCACTCAGCATGCCAGCCCCGCGTGACACTGAGACACGCGTGGCCCACTCAAGGCCTGGCAGTCAGTGGGGCTGCACTCAGCATGCCAGCCCCGCGTGACACTGAGACACGCGTGGCCCACTCAAGGCCTGGCAGTCAGTGGGGCTGCTCTCAGCATGCCAGCCCCCGCATGACACTGAGACACGCGTGGCCCACTCAAGGCCTGGCAGTCAGTGGGGCTGCTCTCAGCATGCCAGCCCCGCATGACACTGAGACACACGTGGCCCACTCAAGGCCTGGCAGTCAGTGGGGCTGCACTCAGCATGCCAGCCCCGCATGACACTGAGACACGCGTGGCCCACTCAAGGCCTGGCAGTCAGTGGGGCTGCTCTCAGCATGCCAGCCCCGCATGACACTGAGACACGCGTGGCCCACTCAAGGCCTGGCAGTCAGTGGGGCTGCACTCAGCATGCCAGCCCCGCATGACACTGAGACACGCGTGGCCCACTCAAGGCCTGGCAGTCAGTGGGGCTGCACTCAGCATGCCAGCCCCGCATGACACTGAGACACGCGTGGCCCACTCAAGGCCTGGCAGTCAGTGGGGCTGCTCTCAGCATGCCAGCCCCGCATGACACTGAGACACGCGTGGCCCACTCAAGGCCTGGCAGTCAGTGGGGCTGCACTCAGCATGCCAGCCCCGCATGACACTGAGACACGCGTGGCCCACTCAAGGCCTGGCAGTCAGTGGGGCTGCTCTCAGCATGCCAGCCCCGCATGACACTGAGACACGCGTGGCCCACTCAAGGCCTGGCAGTCAGTGGGGCTGCACTCAGCATGCCAGCCCCGCATGACACTGAGACACGCGTGGCCCACTCAAGGCCTGGCAGTCAGTGGGGCTGCTCTCAGCATGCCAGCCCCGCATGACACTGAGACACGCGTGGCCCACTCAAGGCCTGGCAGTCAGTGGGGCTGCTCTCAGCATGCCAGCCCCGCATGGCACTGAGACACGCGTGGCCCACTCAAGGCCTGGCAGTCAGTGGGGCTGCTCTCAGCATGCCAGCCCCGCATGACACTGAGACACGCGTGGCCCACTCAAGGCCTGGCAGTCAGTGGGGCTGCTCTCAGCATGCCAGCCCCGCATGGCACTGAGACCCGCGTGGCCCACTAGTCTGCTGTCCTGCCTCCCTCTAGGCACTTCTGTTCACATTTCCCTGCAAACTTCCCTTCCCAGTGCCAGGGAATTCTAAGGCAGATGGCAGCACAAACAGCATGGAGCGCAGCTCTCCCTGCTTGTAGCAGGAAGCTCCAGGTTTCCTCGGGCCTCCCCTCACCCCCTACCTTGGTCTCCAGCTGGGTCTTGAGGTCTCGGTAATGGTCCTTCACCTGCTCCATCATTATCTCCGTTTCCAGACTCACTGGAGTGGGGCCACCTACACATGAAACGAGGCCTGAAAGGAGGAGGGAACTTCAGCTTCTTTCACACCAACGACATCACAGGTCCATCGCTGCTCTCCTTTCCCCACCCGACAATAAAGCATGGGCTCCACATGCACCTCCACAAGGGGAGGGTGGTGCTGGCAGAGGACACCACGCCCAGGTTTCTGTCCTGCCAGTGACAGAGGACAGCATGCACCACAGTCTGCCACACTGCGTTCCATACAGCAGAGCCCTCTAGAGCCACCATTTTGTGCCTTTGCCAGAACGGCCTGCTCAGAGCTATGTCCAGGAGGCTGCTGCGTGGCCCACCAGCACCCTCCACAGCCCTACATGGTGGCAATGGTACACTTCAGCCTCATGTCCGCTCCCTGATGACGCCAAGCACACACAGGTGAGGAGACAGAGGAAGTGGTGTGAACTGGAGCGCAGGCAAGCCTCTGCGTAGCGTGACGCCTGATGATGAGTCCTCACCGATGTGGAGTGTGGGGGTGACGACAGACACCTGCGTGGCTTGCTTACTGGTTCTCATGGTGGCCTCCATCTTCTCTACATTATTTATCACAGTACCATACAAGTAATTCTGGGCTTCAATAAACCAGTCAGGCACACTAAATACTCATGGAATAACAAAGGGCAGTGTGGGCAACGCCTTGGTCCAGAAGACCCTCCTCCTGACGTGATTCAGAACCAGGCACATCTGTGAGCGGGATGTTGCTGGAACTCGTAAAAGAGCTGGCATGAAACTCGGAATTGCATTTGTGACACGGCTAGGGCTTCACCATGCTGTGCCAAGAATGGGAAGTGGGGAGGGCCACCATCTACTTTCACCGTTGCCCTGAGAATGGGGACAGACTTGGACATCGGGCCCAAGAAAACCTGGGTGACCCCCTCCAGCTTGCTAGGCTAAACGGGCCAACAGGAGGAGTCATCAGGCTGGACAGTCCACGTCACCCACGCTCAACGCAATCCTGCTTATGGTTCTTTCAGGCATAGACAGACCCTCCTCATTGAAATGGGCCAACTGAGCCTCTGTACTGGTTCTATGAAAGGATACCACTGGGCAGAGGAGGGGAGGGAGAGAAAAGTCCACAGTGTGAAACTGCTAGGTTTTATTAATGATGACACAAAGCTTAGGTCTGCCCTCTGGTGCCCTTCTAACCAGGCAGACCCAAGACTTCAGAACCTAAGCCTTGCCTCCGGGGTTTTGGGACAATGGTTCCTGCCAAGGGCCACACATTCTGTGTAGCTGAGAGTCCTAGGTCTGTGAAGAGGACAACTGCCCACTTCCCTAGGGATGACCAGGGACAACGGTGGAGGGGGGGCTCGGCCTTGGTCAGGCTGCACTGTGCACTGGTGGGTCCTGCTCCTTCCCACTGTCACAGGTTCACCTTGGCTCAGAACCCTGAGAGGACACTTTTGACATCACTCAGTAGCAATAAACTTCTCTGAACACCAGGGAGAGTCAATGTGTTTTAAATAGAACTGAGTCTCTCTTTCTTTCTAAGAGTTTTCACATCAACCAGCTCATAACTCAGAGGACAATCTATAGACCCCAGGTCCTGGGACGGGGAAATGCGGCCCCTGCATTCACTACCACCTCCCCTCACTCTGTTCATGCCCAGCCCGTGCTGAAAGCTCACCACACAGTCCCTCGCTTAATCCTCACCACAATAGTGTGGGCGATTTGGAAACACTGCAGATGGACATACCTCTCATGAGGTCACTACGGGGTCACATAGCCGTTACCATTTCTACACAACTGGTAAAGACCCCACACTCCACCATAAACCCTCAGCCTTACAGGAACCTGGGAGGCATTCAGGTAGGTGGTATTGGTGTGTCTGGGGGCAGGTGTTGATGCCCTGATAACCTAGGAAGTGGCCCTGCTACCGAACTCCCTAGGCCCGGGAGGCAGTTCAGTCAGCTAGAGCAGGTGGGCTCGCAGAGTCCAGAGCCCCCCACCCCTCCCACAAGAAGAGGCTCTACCTTCTGGGTCATCTGTCGGGGGCAGCCATCCATCTGGCTGAGCACTGGACCGGCCACGCTGGGTCTTGTGCAGCCATGCCTGCAGGCCCTCCAGTGCAGCCTGGAGTTCATCGTTGTGGTCCTGCAGGTCCTGTCAGCAGAGAAGAGACACCCCTGTAGCCGCCGCATTGCGCCGCAGGGCCTGGGGAGCAGCACTGCGCGGCGGGGCATACAGGATGCCCAGATGGAAGGAGCTTTGACTCCTGACCTCAAGCATGCAATGCTCAAATTGGACTTTAAGTTCCCAACTACACAGTGAGTTAAACAAGACGGGGTCATTTCCGTGGCTTTCTTATGCCCTACATCACCTTCTATCACTGGATTCGTAGGAGTTCCAAAAAGAAAAAAAAATGGAGTAGATGAGGAGGAGAAATGCAGAACACAGACATAAAGGATCATCAACATCTGAGCTGACAGGAGAGTGTGAGTTCACTGTGGTAATGGGACTTGGGCGAGAGAAGCAACTCTCTGAGACTCTTTCCCCAAAGGGCTCTGCAGCTGTTAACTGCCAAGGAGGTGCCATTAGCTTAAGATAACACGCCACACAGCAGAGAGGACAGGTGACAAGGATGGGTGTGGACTGACAAGGTGCACACAAAGTGGGGCCGCAGGGCAGGTAAGTGGCGCCAGGAGGCTGCGCAGAGTCTGCACATAGTCAAGGAAACACTGTAATGAGCACACTTCATCTCCAGGTTTTTAAAGTACTGTGACCAGACACAGTTTTCAGTCACACAGACTTAAGCGGAACATGGCAACTGGCACCCTGTCTGTGGGGTCCCAGTTCCCTTCATCAGTGTGCAGTGTGTGGCCATTGTCCCTTCTGTGACCCTGGGGGGTAGCATGGGACTGTGCGGACCTACTGAGCATGGCAAAAGTGATGCCAGGTGCTCCAGGGATACACCTCCGCCTGGCTTCTCTTTTAAGGAAACTCACTCTGGAGGATACCAGTCACCATACTGTGAGGAACCAACTTGCCCATGAGGCAGCCATGTCCAGACAGTTCCAGCCTGGCCAGTGGGCTTCGCAGCTGAGGGCCAACATCGTGGGGCATAGATGAGGTATTCCTACTGTGCCCTGTCTGAATTCCTGACCCACAAAATCCACAACCATATTAAATGGCTGTTTTGGGCTGCTAAGTTCTGGGGTAATTTGTTATGAAGCCATAGTAATGAATAGCATGCACTGCTTACACAAATTATAAATAAAATACATTCCCTGAGAAAAACCTTATTGATCTTAAGTGAGGAAGAAAAAAAAAAAAAAAAAAGGACAGGCCCCATATCTCATACCATACACAAAAAAAAATATAAAACCAAAAAATATAAATCATGGAAGACAAAATAGGGTCAACACTAAAGGCCCTAATACACAGCAAAAACAGGATACAACTCATAAAAAATAATACACAAACACCAGAAGATAGGCTAGATAACTGAGATCTCCTAAAAATAAACACTTATGCTCATCAAAAGACTTTACCAAAAGAGTAAAAAAAGAACCTACAGACCGGGAAGAAATTTTCTGCTCTGACATATCCGACAAAGGTCTAATTTCTAAAATCTTCAGGAAAATCCAGCACTTCTAAAACAAAAGGACAAATAATACAACTAAAAAATGTATCGTACTTGACACTTCACCACAGAAGGTATTCAGGAGGCCAACAGACACAGGAGGAAATGCTCTTGATCAGTGGTCATTAAGAGAAACGCAAATCAAAAGCACAATGAGATACCACCTCACCCTGACAATGCTGGCACCAATCAAAAAAACAGAAAATAACAAATGTTATTTCCCACTGCTGGTGGGAATGCAAAATGGTAAAACCATTTTGGAAAATGATATGGTGCATCCTTAAAAAACCAGAAATAGAGGTCCGGATGGGTTCACTGCAGAGTTCTACCAAACTTTCAGAGAAGAATTAACACCACTACTACTATAGGTGTTTCAGAGCATAGAAAAAGATGGAATACTGAACTCATTCTATGAAGCCACCATATCCCTGATACCAAAGCAGGTAAAGACACCACAAGAAAATTACAGACCTATATCCCTCAAGAATGTGGATGCAAAAATCCTCAACAAAATTCTAGCCAACAGAATTCAACAACATATCAAAAAAATAATTCACCACGACCAAATGGGATTCATACCAGGTATGCAGGGATGGTTCAACATTAGAAAAACAATTAATGTAATCCACCACATAAATAAAACAAAAGAGAAGAATCACATGATTTTATCAATTGATGCAGAAAAGGCATTTGACAAAGTTCAACACTCATTCATGATAAAAACTCTCAGCAAAATAGGAATAGAAGGAAAATTTCTGAACATAATAAAGGGCATTTATACAAAGCCAACAGCCAACATCACCCTAAATGGAGAGAGCCTGAAAACATTCCCACTGAGATCGGGAACCAAACAAGGATGCCCTTTATCACCACTCTTATTCAACATTGTGCTGGAGGTCCTAGCCAGAGCAATTAGGCTAGATAAAGAAATAAAGGGCATCCAGATTGGCAAGGAAGAAGTAATAGTATCTCTGTTTGCAGATGACATGATTGTACACACAGAAAACCCTAAGGAATCCTCAAGAAAACTACTGAAACTAATAGAAGAGTTCAGCAGAGGATCAGGATACAAGACGAACATACAAAAATCAGTTGGATTCCTCTACGCCAACAAAAAAAACATCAAAGAGGAAATCACCAAATCAATGCCATTTACAGTAGCCCCCAAGAAGATAAAATACTTAGAAATAAATCTTACCAGAGAAATAAAAGACTTATACAAAGAAACCTACAGTACGCTTCTGCAAGAAACCAAAAGAGACTTACATAAGTGGAAAAATATACCTTGCTTGTGGATAGGAAGATTTAACATTATAAAAATGTCTATTCTACCAAAAGTGATGAGTACATTTAATGCAATTCCAATCCAAATCCCAACGACATTCTTTAATGAGATGGAGAAACAAATCACCAACTTCATGTGGAAGGGAAAGAGGCCCCGGATAAATAAGACATTACTGAAAAAGAAGAACAAAGTGGGAGGCCTTACTTTACCTGATTTTAGAACCTATTATACCGCCACAGTAGTCAAAACAGCCTGGTACTGATAGAACAACAGATACATGGCCCAATGGAACAGAATTGAGAATCCAGACATAAATCCATCCACATATGAGCAGTTGATATTTGACAAAGGCCCCAAAACAGTTAAATGGGGAAAAGACAGTCTTTTTAACAAATGGTGCTGGCATAACTGGATATCCATAAGCAAAAAAATGAAACAAAACCCATACCTCACTCCACACACAAAAACTAACTCAAAATAGATGAAAGACCTAAATATAAAATCTAAAACGATAAAGATAATGGAAGAAAAAATAGGGACAGCATTAGGAGCCCTAATACATGGCATAAACAGTATACAAAACATTATAAAGAACGCAGAAGAAAAACTAGATAACTGGGAGCTCCTAAAAATCAAACACTTATGCTCATCCAAAGACTTCACCGAAAGCGTAAAAAGACGACCTACAGACTGGGAAAAAGTTTTTAGCTATGGCATTTCTGATCAGCGCCTAATCTGTAAAATCTACATAATATTGCAAAAACTCAACTGCAAAAAGACAAATAACCCAATTAAAAAATGGGCAAAAGATATGAATAGACACTTCACTAAAGAAGACATTCAGGTAGCTAACAGATGAGGAAATGTTCACAATCATTACCCATTAGAGAAATGCAGATCAAAACTACAATGAGATTTCATCTCACTCCAACAAGGCTGGCATTAATCCCCAAAACACAAACTAATAAATGTTGGAGAGGCTGTGGAGAGACTGGAACATTTCTACACTGCTGGTGGGAATGTGAAATGGTACAATCACTTTGGAAATTGATTTGGCACTTCCTTAAAAAGCTAGAAACAGAACTACCATATGATCCAGCAATCCCACTCCTTGGAATATATCTTAGAGAAATAAGAGCCTTTACACGAACAGATATATGCACACCCATGTTCAATGCAGCACTGTTTACAATAGCAAAAAGATGGAAGCAACCAAACATCAACAGATGAATGGATAATTAAATTATGGTATATTCACACAATGGAATACTACACATCGATAAAGAACAGTGAGGAATCTGTGGAACATTTCATAACATGGAGGAACCTGGAAGGCATTATGCTGAGCGAAATTAGTCAGTTGCAAAAGGACAGATATTGTATAAGACCACTATTATAAGAACTTGAGAAATAGTTTAAACTGAGAAGAAAACATTCTTTTGTGGTTACGAGAGAGGGGAGGGAGGGACGGTGGGAAAGGGGTATTCACTAATTAGATAGTAGATAAGAACTACTTTAGGTGAAGGGAAAGAGCACACAATGCAGGGGAGGTCAGCATAATTGGACTAAACCAAAAGCAAAGAAGTTTCCTGAATAAACTGAATGCTTCGAAGGCCAGCGTAGCAGGGGCAGGGGTCTGGGGACCATGGTTTCAGGGGACATCTAAGTCAACTGGCATAATAAAATCTATTAAGAAAACATTCTGCATCCCACTTTGAAGAGTGGCGTCTAGGGTCTTAAACGCTAGCAAGCAGCCATCTAAGATGCATCAATTAGTCTCAATCCACCTGGATCAAAGGAGAATGAAGACCACCAAGGACACAAGGTGATTATGAGCCCAAGAGACAGAAAGGGCCCCATGAACCAGCGACTACGTCATCCTGAGACCTGAAGAACTAGATGGTGCCCGGCTACAACCGATGACTGCCCTGACAGGGAACACAACAGAGAACCCCTGAGGGAGCAGGAGAGCAGTGGGATGCAGACCCCAAATTCTCATAAGACTAGACTTGATGTTTTGAGACTAGAAGGACCCCGGTGGTCACGGCCCCTAGACCTTCTGTTGGCCCAGGACAGGAACCATTCCCGAAGCCAACTCTTCAGACATGGATTAGACTGGACAATGGATTGGAGAGGGATGCTGGTGAGGAGTGAGCTTCTTGGATCAGGTGGCCACTTGAGACTATGTTGGCATCTCCTGCCTGGAGGGGAGATGAGAGGGTGGAGGGGGTCAGAAGCTGGCGAAAAGGACACGAAAAGAGAGAGTGGAGGGAGAGAGCAGGCTTTCTCATTTGGGGGAGGGTAATTGGGAGTGTGCAGCAAGATGTATATCGGTTTTGTATGAGACTGACTTGATTTGTAAACTTTCACTTAAAGCACAATAAAATTTATTAAAAAACAAAAAAAAAAGTAGCTGCAGCTGTATATCGACACGGAACTGCCAGAAATTCATGCCAGTTCCAGAAGAGGACGTGGAACCAGGGATATCATTGCTGATGTCAGATGGTTCCTGCCTGAAAGCAGAGAATACCAGAAGGATGTTTACCTGTGTTTTATTGACTATGCAAAGGCATTCGACTCTGTGGATCAGAACAAACTACGGATAACATTGCAAAGAATGGGAATTCCAGAACACTTAATTGTGCTCATGAGGAACCTTTACATAGATCAAGAGGCAGTTGTTCGAACAGAACAAGGGGATGCTGATTGGTTTAAAGCCAGGAAAGGTGTGCGTCAGGGTTGTAGTCTTTCACCATACCTATTTAATCTGTATGCTGAAAAAATAATACAAGAAGCTGGACTATATGAAGAATGGGGCATCAGGATTGGAGGAAGACTCATTAACAAACTGCATTATGCAGATGACACAACCTTGCTTGCTGAAAGTGAAGAGGACTTGAAGCACTTACTAATGAAGATCAAAGACCACAGCCTTCAATATGGATTACACCCGAACATAGAGAAAACAAAAATCCTCACAACTGGACCAATGAGCAACATCATGATAAATGGAGAAAAGGTTATAGTTGTCAAGGATTTCATTTTACTTGGATCCACAATCAACAGCCATGGAAGCAGCAGTCAAGAAATCAAAAGATGCATTGCATTGGTAAATGTGCTGCAAAGGACCTCTTCAAAGTGTTGAAGAGCAAAGATATCACCCTGAAGGTTAAGGTGTGCCTTACCCAAGCCATGGTATTTTCAATCTCCATAAATAAGGAAGACTGAAGAAGAGCTGATGCCTTGAATTGTGGTGTTGGCGAAGAATATTGAATATACCATGGACCGCCAAAAGAACGAACAAATCTGTCTTGGAAGAAATGCGGCCAGAATGCTCCTTAGAGGCAAGGATGGCGAGACTGTGTCTTACATACTTTGGGCATGTTGTCAGGAGGGATCAGTCCCTGGAGAAGGACATCATGCTTGGCAGAGTACAGGGTCAAAAGAAAAGAGGAAGACCCTCAACAAGGTGGACTGACACAGTGGCTACAACAATAAGGTCAAGCATAACGATTGTAAGGATGGCACAGGACCGGGCAGTGTTTCGTTCTGTTGGGCATAGGGTCGCTATGAGTTGGAACTAACAACAGCAACAATGGCTAATGATCGTGAGCTTTTCCTCATGTATCTGTTAGCTATCTGACTGTCTTCTTTAGTTAAGTGTCTGTTCCTATCCTTTGCCCATTTTTTAATTGGGTTATTTGTCTTTTTGTAGTTGAGATTAAGCAGTAGCATGTAGATTTTAGAGATCAGAAATGTCATAGCTAAAAACTTTTTGCCAGTCTGTAGGTAATCTTTTTAACTCTTTTGGTGAAGTCTTTGGATCAGCATAGGTGTTTGATTTTTAGGAGCTCCCAGTTAACCAGTTTCTCTTCTGCACTGTTAGTAATGTTTTGTACACTGTTTATGCCATGTATTAGGGCTCCTAGCGTTGTCTCTGTTATGTCTTCCATGACCTTTATCGTTTTAGATTTTATTTAGGTCTCTGTTCCATTTTGAGTTAGTTTCTGTGCATGGTGAGAGCTATGGGTCTTGTTTTATTTTTGTGCAGATTGATACCCAGTTATGCCAGCACCATTTCTTAAAGAGACTCTCTTTTCCCCATTTAACTGACCTTGGGCCTTTGTCGAACATCAACTGTTCATATGTGGATGGATTTATGTCTCCATTCTCAATTCTGTTCCATTGATCTATGTGTCTGTTGCTGTACCAGTACCAGGCTGTTCTGACTACTGTGGCTGTGTAATAGGTTCTAAAATCAGGTAGAGTGAGGCCTCCTACTTTGTTCTTCTTTTTCAGTAATGCTTTACTTATCTGGGGCCTCTTTCCCCTCAATTTGAAGTTGGTGATTTGTTTCTCCATCTCATTAAATGAGATGGAATTTGGACTTGAATTGCATTGTATCTGTAGATGTCTTTTGGTGGAATAGACATTTTTACAATGTTAAGTCTTCCTATCCATGAGCAAGGTGTCTTTCCACTTACGTAGGCCTCTTTTGGTTTCTTGCAGTTTTCTTTGCATAGGTCTTTTATGTCTCTGGTTAGATTTATTCCTAACTATTGTATCTTCTTGGGGGCTACTATAAATGGTATTGATTTGGTGATTTCCTCTGCAATGTTGTTTTTGTTGATGTAGAGAAAGCCAATTGATTTTTGTATGTTTATCTTGTATCCTGATAATCTGCTGAACTCTTCTATTAGTTTCAGTAGTTTTCTTGAGGACTCTTTAGGGTTTTCTGTGTATAAGATCATGTCATCTGCAAATAGAGATAATTTTACTTCTTCCTGTATTATGTTCAGGAATTTTCCTTCTAGTCCTATTTTGCTGAAAGTTTTTATCATGAATGGGTGCTGAACTTTGTCAAATGCCTTTTCTGCACCAATTGATAAGATCATGTGGTTCTTGACTTTTGTTTTATTTATATGATGGATTACATTAATTGTTTTTCAAATGTTGAAACATCCCTGCATACCTGGTATGAATCCCAGTTGTTCATAGTGAATTATTTTTTTGATATGTTGTTGAATTCTATTGGCTAGAATTTTGTTGAGGAATTTTGCAACTAAGTTCATGAGGGAAATAGGTATGTAATTCTTTTTTTGTGGTCCTAACCTGGTTTTCGTATCAGGGATATGCTGGCTTCACAGAATGAGTTTGGGAGTATTCTGTCCTTTCCTACGCTCTAAAATACCTTTAGCACTAGTGGTGTTGACTCTTCTGTGAAAGTTTTGTAGAACTCTGCAGTGAAGCCATCTGTATCAGGGATTTTTTTGTTGGGTGTTTTTTTGATTACCTTTTCAATCTCTTCTTTTGTAATGGGTTTATTTAGTTGTTCTACCTTAGTTTGTGTTAGTTCGGTAGGCAGCATGTTTCTAGAAATTCATCCATTTCTTCAAGGTTTTCAAATTTGTTAGAGTACAATTTTTCATAGTAATCTGATATGATCCTTTTAATTTCATTTAGATCTGCTGTAATATCTCCCATCTCATTTCTTATTTGGGTTATTTGCTTCCTCTCCTGTTTTTCTTTTGTCTGTCTGGACAATGGTTTATCGATTTTATTAATTTTTTCAAAAAACCAGCTTTTGTTGTTTTTAACTCTTTCAATTTTTTTTTGTTCTCTATTTCATTTAATTCTGCTCTTATTTTTATTATTCGCTTTCTTCTGGTGTCTGAGGGCTTGTTTTGTTGCTCTGTATTTGTTCAAGTTGTAGGGATAATTCTTTGATTTTGGCCCTTTCTTCTTTTTGAATGCGTGCATTTATTGATATAAATTGGCCTCTGAGCACTGCTTTTGCTGTGTCCCAAAGGTTTTCACAGGAAGTGTTTTCATTCTCATTGGATTCTATGAATTTCTTTATTCCATCCTTTATGTCTGCTATAATCCAGTCTTTTTTGAGCAGGGCATTGTTCAGTTTCCAAGTGTTTGATTTCTTTTCCCTGCTTTTTCTGTTATTGATTTCCACTTTTATGGCCTTATGGTCAGAGAAGATGCTTTGTAATATTTCAATGTTTTGGATTTTGTTAAGGCTTTCTTTATGACTTTTATGGCCTTATGGTCAGAGAAGATGCTTAGTAATATTTCAATGCTTTGGATTTTGTTAAGACTTCCTTTATGACCTTCCTTTTCTCTATTCTAGAGAATGTTCCATGTGTGTTGGAAAAGAAAGTATACTTGGCTGTTGTTGGTTGGAGTGTTCTGTATATGTCTATGAGGTCAAGTTGGTTTATTGCGGCATTTAGATCCTCTGTGTCTTTACTGAGCTTCTTTCTGGATGTTCTGTCTTTCACCAAAAGTGGTGTCCTGAAGTCTCCTACTGTAATGGTGGAGCTCTCTCACTTTTCAACCCTGTTAGAGTTTGTTTTATGTATCGTGAAGCCCTGTCATTCAGTGCATAAATATTTAATATGGTTATATCCTCCTGGAATACTGTCCCTTTAATCATTATATAGTGTCCTTCCTTATCCTCTCTGGTTGATTTAACTTTGAAGTCTATTTTGTCTGAAATTAATATTGCCACTGCTGCTCTTTTTTGATTGTTGTTTGATATATTTTTTCCATCCTTTGAGTTTTAATTTGTGTCTCTAAGTCTAAGGTGTGTCTCTTGGAGGCAGCATATAGATGGGTCATGCTTTTTTTTTTAAATCCGTTCTGGCACTCTCTCTTTATTGGTGCCTTTTTATTTTTATTTAGTTAATCTACATTCAGCATCACTACGGATAGGTATGAGTTTAGTGCTGTCATTTTGATGTCTTTTTTGTGTGTGTTGTTGACTCGAGGGCACTGAGTTTGATAGTTTCTTTTTCCCACTTAATTTTTTGTGGTGAGTAGTTTATATATTGTCATTTCCTCTGATCTGTTGTTGATTTTGTTTCTGCTGAGTCTCTATTTTTTTCTTGTATTTTGTTTTGATGAGTAGGATTGTTAGTCTCCTTTGTGGTTACCTTATTATTTACCCCTGTTTTTCTGTGTTTAAACCTAACTTTTATTTCTTTATATCGCCTTGTCTCCCTCTCCATATGAAAGATTTATGACTACATTTCTCAGTCCCTCTTTATTGTTTTAATGTTGTCTCCTTTTACATAACGATATCGCTGTTTTCGTGTTTTTTTAATCTTGATTTATTTTTGTGATTTCTCTATCTGGGCTGACATCTGATTGCTCTGTCTAGTGTTCTAGTCTTGCGTTGTTATCTGATATTATTGATTTTCTAACCAAAGAATTCCCTTTAGTATTTCTGGTAGTTCAGGTTTGGTTTTTATGGATTCTCTAAACTTCTGTTTATCTGGAAATGTCCTAGTTCCGGCTTCACATTTAAGTGACAGTTTTGTGGGATATGTGATTCCTGGCTGGCAATTTTTTTCCTTTAATGCTTTATATAAGTCATCGCATTGCCTTCTTGCCTGCATGCTGTCTGCTGAGCAGCTCGAGCTTATTCTTATTGACTCATCTTTGTAGGTGACTTTTCATTTATCCCTAGCTGCTCTTAAAATTCTCTCTCTTTTTTTTTTTTTTGGTTTTCACAAGTTTGATTATGTCTTGGTGGCTTTAAGATCTACCTTATGTGGAGTTTGATGAGGACCTTGGATAGGTATCTCATCTTTCATGATACCAGGGAAGTTTTCTGCCAACAAACCTTCAACAATTCTCTCTGTATTTTCTGTTATCCCTCCCTGTTCTGGTACTCCAATCACTCGTAGGTTATTTCTCTGGATAGAATCCCACATGATTCTTAGGGTTTCTTCATTTTTAATAAATTCTTTTATCCGATTTTTCTTCAAATATAATGGTGCCAAGGGCTTTATCTTCAATCTCACTAATTCTGCCTTCCACTTGCTCTATTGTGCTCTTCTGAGTTTCTACTGAGTTGTCTAATTCTGTAATTTTGTTAATCTTATGAATTTCTGATTGCTGTCTCTCTACAGGTTCTTGCAGCTTATTAAATTTTTCATTATGTTCTTGGATAACCTTTTTAATTTCTTCAACTGCTTCATCTGTGTGTTCCTTGGCTTGTTCTGCGTATTGCCTGATCTCCTTCCTGATGTCTTGAATAGCTCTGTATATTAATCTTTTATATTCTGCATCTGGTAATTCTAGGAAGGCACCTTGCAGAAGATCCCTTGATTCTTTGAGAGATTGTTGAAGTGATCATGGTCTGCTTCTTTATGTGATTTGATATTGACTGTTGTCTCCGAGCCATCTATAAATTACTGCATTAGCTTATTTTATGTTTGCTTACTGTAACCTAGCCTCTTGCTTTGTTTTGTTTTGATATGCCCAAATACGTTGCTTGAGTGAGCTAGCTTGATTATTTTTGCCTTTGGAGCTCTGACATCCTGTCCCCAGAAGACTAGAGCTGTTATCAGGTATATCAGTCTAGGAGTCCACTCCCTTTCCTTGTATGGGTTCAGCTCAGGTGTCCTGGTAGTTGGTCATCAAGTGTGTGGTGCAGGTTCTGTCCTAGAGTCTTAGAGAGGCAGTGGTGATTGGTGTAGGTACAGGTATCTGGTTGCAGCAGGGGCTCACGCTCTGAACAAGGTGGGGGGTGACAACTGGCTCCCAAGTGTCTGTGAGGAAAGCATGTCCCTGTTCCCCAGAGCAGACAGACCATGGGCACCCAGACTTTTGACTGTAAGGACTGGGAGGTACCAGTTCATTCTTGGACCCCTCTTGTGGGTGGCTAGGTGGCCTGAGTGGAGCCACCAGTCCTTACACCCCTGATGTGGGTAGGTGAGGAACCTGTTTAATAGGCAAAGCAGTGACAAAAATCAAATAGCCACCAATCCACTGCACTGCTGAAACAGTTGCAGTCTGCCAACAAGGGCCTGTTCTCCTGAAATAGGCCCACACAGGTCCATGCAAGGGGGAAAGGTGTTCAAAGTCCACGGACCATTTATGCCTTGACAGGAGCTGCTTCTGTTCTCAGGTCCCTAGGTTAGCAGAGCTGGCAGCTTATGTTTTCCCACAATTGTGAATTTATTCCTTGTCCAAGGCTGGAAGAATGGCTCAGGGCATGCAGCAGGACCTATCTAAGGCCCAGAGAAATCAACAGCCACTGAAGCTGGCTTGGGAGCCGGAGGCACGGTAAAATACACACACGTCCTTAGCTTTTGCTGAGGGCGCCATTCTTCTCTGGTTCTAGAGGTGTTAGCTGTGTGGTTGTCTGCTTCTCCCTGAGGAAACTGCACCCGGAGCCCCGCCACAGTCACTCCTGGGAGTGGCGCCTGAGGGCTCCCAGCGTTTCAGGTCCGGCAACTCCTGTCCCATTCTGAGCCATCTCTCCCTCCCCCTGCTGCTCAGTCCATTTTCTAACTTTGCCTTTGATGTTCTGGGCTCCTAGCTTGTCATAAATATAATTGTTTCACTTTTTTTGGGGGGGTTGTTGTTAAGAGGGTTCACTGGAAGTGTCTGACTACTCCACCATTTTGGCACTGCCTCTGCTCCATAAGGTTTTTAATGCTTAATTTTTCAGAAGTAGAGAGGCCTTTCTTCTGATGTGCCTCTGGGTGGATCTGAACTGCCAATCTTCCGGTTTCAGTCGAGGGCATCAACTGCTTGCACCACCCTAGTAATTTAAGTGGCACATGTACCTCACATCTCCTTTTTACTGGACAGCAGAGATCTGGGAGGCAACCTCTACAGAGTCAGCCCTGTTCAATGCCGCATCCCTCATGTGGTTCCTTCTGCCTCCCCAAATGGGTATTTTGAGAACATATATACATCCCAAACTCAGCAGTGCCAGAAAACGGGGGCCTCTTATGGGATGATCCCAACCACTCTTGTTTTCAGGATACCCTCAGGAATCCCATCGATTATAACAGACAGAGATGTGTGGAGCCTGGACACCGGCAGGAAGGCCTCAGCATGCCTATGTGGAGAGTGTCCAGAGGGGCGGGAGCCAGGGTGCTGTTTTTAAGTGACCATCTACTCGTGTGGGGTGGGTGTGGGTGCTGCGGGAAACGAAGGAGTGCTACTGCACCAGTCTAGGGAGAGTCTTGTGAGGGAGCAAGCCTTCTACTGACATAACAGAGAATTAAGGGTTGAGGACTCTGGGCTGCAATGACTGTTCCCCTTCTACTTTCTTCTTGTGCATAGGAAGAAGGTCAGAAAGGAACCTGGATGATAGTGACAGTGAGAAGCAGTTCTGGGAGGTGTCTAGCAGGTAGGCTGCCACATAGGCAGGCTGGCTGGAACAGAGAGAGTGAGCATGCTGGGCTGAGGTAACAAGATGGGTAGTGGTGGGGACTTCTGCTGGAGGTTGGTATGGACATGCTGATAGGGGGAAATCTGCATTTAGGGTTTTCGACTGAGGACATGCAAATTCATTAAGGTGTCCACTCAAAGACACAGCAGTAAAAACATCAAACCTAAAAGATCTGATCAATATCTTATACTGCCCTTTGCCAAGGGCAACCTCACCAGGAAAATGAAGGTTGACAGTCGAAAGAAAGAGAAAAAAGCTAAAATCATAGTTAAATAGGAAGGAAGTTCAGCTACCAAGGGAAAAACCTGGCCTCCATGCTAACAAACATATGATTACATATTACAAGGAAAGTACAACCTAAGACCCTGAAAAGACTGGGTGATTAGCAGGGGGAAAGGTTACAGGTTCTCTCTTCTTCAGGAGAATGACTATAAAAAATGGGCTCAGCCAAGAAGCAGCAATGCCCCAGTAGCAATGAGTACCCAGGCACCTGGATCTTGATCTCTACAACCATCTCCTTGTCAAAGAAACCAGCAACACTTGGAGAAACGGCCGATTCTAGGACAAGTGCAGGCAAAGGACAAGATAAACCTGGAGTATCTTGTTACGTCAGAAAGTAAGAAACCACTCAACAAAATACCAAAGATGATGGTAGTACGTAAAAAAGAAATCAGCAGTCAGCTTGAAGACACTCCCATTGGCCAAATCTTGCACAATTTGAGCACCAAAAATTTAAACACAGTAACGAATTGGAAACCACTGGGGGAATAATGTGAATTCATGAGTCCATACCAATAACATATAGATACAGTTACAGACAGAGATAAACAGAGAAAAGGGAGGTCTCTGGCTTACATTAGAATGCTGAGGGCCAACTCATAGATGGCATAACCTTAGTCAAAAGGAAAAAACTGCAAAAAAAAAAAAAGGACAAAATGAGGACGTTTCTATGAAAAAAGGGGAGAGGAGCCCCAAACAAACAGAAGCTGTGGGAATTTGCCAATACCATACCAGCTCTGCAAGTATTACATAGGGAAGTTCTCCAAATGGTCAGGGAAGAACATTAAACAAATACTCAAATCTACACCTGGGTGGAGGGGGGAGCACTGGGAAGACACACAGAGAGAGACAGAGAGAGAAATCTTCAAGAAACATTAACGACATGAGCAAATATAAAGACCAAGTATACAATATTTTCAAGAAATAAACTCAACAGTTAAGTTGCACAAGCAATAAAACATCAAGAGCATAAAAAAAATAAATACAAATTAAACCTATTGGATATAGGATGTACAATGTCAGTGGAGACTCACCAACAGAAAATGGGGAGGGAGGAGCAAAGCAGGAATAGTTTTAGTATGTTAATGTTACATGTTACTTGTTGCTTGTATGTTAAATGTTGCTCTAATTGCAAGTTGTGCAATATAATATTTATGGTGACCATTAAAGAACATACACAGAAGAAAGAAATAAAAAAGGCTCATCATGAAAAAGCAGCTAAACACAAAAAATAACAGAAAAATGAGAATAAAAAGACAAAGAAGATATAAGACACTCAAAAACAATTAGCAAAATGAATGAAGTAGATACTTCATTTTCAGTAATAACCTTGAATTGTAAATGGTCTAAGCTCCCCATACAAAAGGCAGAGAGTGACAGAATGGACAAAAAAACATGATCTGTCCTTTTGCTGCCTACAAGAAAAACACCTTAGGCATAAGGATACAAACAGAATGAAAATAAAAGGATGGAAAAAATATTCCATGCAACCAGTAACGAAAAAGAGCAGGGATGCTCAGCCATACTGATAAAAGATAAAATAGAATTCAAATCAAAATCTATTACAAGAGATAAAGGAGGACATTACATAATAATAAAAGGGTCCCAATTATAAATACATATTGCAACTAACATCACTGCTCCAAAATAATGAAATACTTATTAATATGAAAGGAGAGATAGATTACTCCACAATAATAGTTTGGGACTTCAACACACCACTTTTGTTTCTAAATAGAACATCTAAAAAGAGGATCAGCAAGGACATTGAGAACATAAATAAAACCATAAGCCAATTTGACCCAATAAAAAAACAAACCAAACCCACTGCTGTCGAGTTGATTCTGACTCATAGCGACCCTACGGGAAAGAGTAGAACTGCCCCATAGAGTTTCCAAGGAGCGCCTGGTGGATTTGAACTGCTGACCTCTTGGGTAGCAGCTGTAGCACTTAACCACTATGCCACCAGGGTTTCCTAATAGACAGATATAAAACATTCCACTCATAACCAGAACACATTTTTCTCCAGTGCACATGGATCTTTTTTCAGGATAGACCACATGCTAGGCCACAAGACAAGTCACAACAAATCTTAAAAGACTGAAATAATAAAGCATCTTTTCTGATCGTAACAGTGCAAAGCTAGAAATCAACAACAGGAAGAATAAAGACAAAAAAAATTACATGGAAACTAAATTAACACACTACTAGAAAGCTATTGGGTCATATAAGAAGTCAAAAGTGAAATAAAAAAATACTTAGACTCAAACAAAAATGAAAGCACAACATATTAAAATCTTTGGGATACAGCAAATGCAGCACTTGAAGGGAAATTCATAGCAATATATGCCTACATTAAAAAAGACAAATCCAAAATCAACAAATCGAACAAACAGAAAAGAGCAAAGACCAAAGCTACAAGAAAAGAAAAAATAAAGATCAGTGCAGAAATAAATGAAATAGATTTAAAAAAAAAAAAGACTCAATAAAACCAGAAGTTGGTTCTTCGAAAAGATCAACAAAACAAACAAACCACTGGCGACAATGACAAAAGAAAAAAAAACACAAGAGGCAAATAACCAAAATAAATGAAACTGAAGACATTAAAACCGATTCAACTGAGACAAATATGATCATAATAGAGTATTATGAAAAATTATAGTTCAATAAATTTGAAAGGGTAGATGAAATGGACAAATTCTTAGAAACACACTAGTTACCTAAACAAACACAAATAGAGGTAGAAAATCTAAACAGACTCCTAACAAAAGAAGAGATTGAAAATGTCATCAAAACACTGCCAACAAGAAAAAGCCCAGTACCAGAGGGCTTCTCTAGGGAATTTTATGATTCAGAGAAGAGTTGACACTAATTCTACTCAAATATTTCAAAAACAAGGAGATGAAGGAGCACCCCCTAATTCATTTTATGAAGCCAGCATCACTCTGATACCGAAACCAGGCAAAGACATCACAAGAAAATTACAGACCAATATCCCTCATGAATAGAGATGCAAACATTTTCAACAAAATTCTAGCCAACAGAATTCAAAAACATATAAAAAATAAATAAGATCATACATTATGATCAAGTGGGATTCATGCCAGGAATGCAAAGGTGGTTCAACATTAAAAATCCAGTCACTGTAATTCACCACATAAAAGCACCACATGATTGTATCAATTAATGCAGAAAAGGCACCTGATGAAACCCAACACCATTTCCTGAACAAAACTCTCAGCAAAATAGGGATAGAAGGTAAATTTATCAACATAATTGAGGGCATACAGGTCCCGTTCCAACAACTCCATCATAAGTCGACTCTGAGGTAAGTTGAGTTTTTTTTACTTTTCATTTTTATTACCTTTTATTAACAGTATTGTTATAAATTCAATATTTGGGGGTTGGAAACATTACATATAAATTTAGATATATTTCAATACATACATACATAAAAAATACACAAATCATAAAAATTTATTCTGATGATGAAAAAGAGCTGGACAATGTTGGCATTTTTCAGTTGTGGTAATAATTCCACTTTTGGAAGGTTCTGGATCATCTGGGCTATTCCTGGGAATAAGAATAGCATTTCTAGTCAGAAAATTAGTGAGAGCTCTCTGTATTGTCCTTTTCTTTTTTTCCTCATATATTCTGCGGTAACATCTCACTGCTTCTTCCATCTGCCTGTCAACTTTAGCAAGGCAATCAGAGTCTGGGTCCACGTATTCAAGCAACTGAAGCCCCTGATGTAGTTTAGAAAACTTATTCTTTCACTGTAAAATTTTTTGACAACTTCTCTCCGTTCTATTCCTCATTATTTCTTTCATCTTAAGCATTTCTTTCCTCTTCAAAATCCATTAAGTCCTGATCTGTCCATTCTCCTTCTTCGTGGTCTATGAGCTGTTCCACATTGGCGACATCAAATTCTAAATTCAGTGCTCTTGCCATATGGATGGTTTTTGACACTGATCTCTTTCATCATGTTATCCTGATCAAATGCTTGGAGTGTGTTCCTATAACTCAGCAGTTTCTTCCAAATCCTTTGCATGCATTTTCCTGTAACTTCCTCCCAGGAAGATGCAATCTTCCAGATATACTAAAGACTATTACAATTCTTCCAGAATCACGTAATGTTACCATCTGTTGCAGCTATTGCCTGAGCAAACAGTTTGCAGGTAGTATACCTCGGAAGTGGTGACTGCCTACCTGCCTCCCTGCACTCAGGCCTCTGAAACCAACCAGACAGACCTCTGGGGAGTCTTCTCCCCCTTCCAGTCAGTGCTGAGGGCTGCTGAGTGCTAGGAAGCAGGCATCTTGAGTGGAGGCTACACACACAGCCGGCATGCTATAGAGGGGTATGGGAAGGCTCTGACAGCAATAAGGCAGACCTCCCTGGGGGTCTGTTCCAAGGATGACAGGCCCTCCCCATCCAACAGTCATCTGCAAGCCAGCTGTGAATTGCTACAGAAGCCCCTGTAGCGAAGTCTGCTGCCACAGTCAACACCCCACCTACTTCCCTGTGTACCCATAGCTCAGGGCTCTGAAATCAACAGGACAAACCTTCCTTAGGGTCAACTTGCATGACATCATCTGCGCCACCTGGCAACTGTCGATTTCCAGGCTTTTGCAAACTGCTACAGAAGGCCCCTGCAGCTGAATCTGCTCCCACACCCAGCACTCTGTATGCCTCCCTATTCACCCCAGATGTCAGGCCTTTGACAACAACAAGACAGACCTTCTGGGGGACAATTTGGTTATATCTCCTCTCCCTTCTGGTTGGTTCTGAAGACTGCTAAGGTTGCTCTGTGCCAGCAAACAGGCATCTTAGTAGAGGCCATATCCACAGCCAACATACCACAAGGCAGGCTCTGAGAGCAACAAAGCAAACCTCCCTGGTGGTCCTTTCAGAGCACGACAACCCTCCCAACCTCTCAGAAGGTGGACTGATACAAAGTCCCACAGAAGGTTCCCTACAGTGAAGCCAGGAGGTGTGTCAACCAAGTGAAGACTGCTCCCCTCACCACCACAGGGCCACCAGGGCTCTGAAACCAATAAGACGGATCTTCTGGGGTTCCTTCTGGAAAGTGCTAGCCCTTCCTCCTTCTGAAACAGAGGGAAGTTGGCCTGTGCATACCCTGAATGCCAGCCAGATATAGTCAGTCCCCACAGAGGAGGGAAAAAAATCTGAGGCAAAACCAAAGGGCAATACCCAGTCCAGAAGAGAGCTTGCTGGGTGTGGGTTTCCCAACTTAAAATGTGGTTACAGCAACAGAGAAGGGAAGGGAGCAACAACCAGAGAGAGGACTGCCTCCCTGGTGGACAGACTGATTAGTGCATGATATCTCCTCAAAGTGGTGGTGCCTGCTGTGTTTGGGAGACATTAAAAGTGTGTATGTTTGGGAGACATTAAAAGTGTATGTTTGGCAGGAGACCAATGGGATACAGACCCCAAATTCTCATGAAAAGACCATACCTAATGGTATGATTGCGACTAGAGGAATCCCAGAGACAATGCTCCCCAGAACTTCTGATGGCACAGGACAGGAACCATCCCCGAAGACAAATCATCAGGCATGAAAAGGACTGGTCAGTGGGGGGAGAGAGATGCTGATGAAGAGTGAGCTAATTAAATCAGGTGGACACTGGAGAGTGTGTTGGCAACTCTTGACCGGAGGGGGGATGGGAAGATAGAGAGAGAGGGAAGATGGCAAAATTGGCACGAAACGAGAGACTGTAAGGGCTGACTCAATAGGGGGAGAGCAAGTGGGAGAAGGGAGTAAGATGTATGTAAACCTACATGTGACAGACTGATTGGAATGGTAAATGTTCACTTGAAGCTTAATAAAAAAAAAAAAAAAAAAGTGTATGTTTGGGAGACATTAAAAGTTGGAAACCAAGATCTGGAACTTCCAGATCCTAATTAATCCAGAAAGGGAGAAGGAGGTATCACAGAGACAGAGAGAGAATGCAAAAGGGGCAAAGGCTGCAGACTCAGCCCACAAGAGATTTTTCCAGTAAGTTATGAATGCAAAACCACAAAATCCTGGGGAGAAATGAGAAAATTAACACCATCAAAAATTCCAGTGCCACAACAAAAAATGACAAGACGAACACTGAAAAATGATGGCTTATCCAAATAAACACAATGAAGGGAATGAAAGCACATCTAGGGATGATCAAATAATGAAAAAATGGAAGAACATGATACAACAATTTTAAATGTAATTACAGTTAACGGAAAACACAGACAAAGATCTCAAAGAAATAAGAAAAACAACGTAAGAAGAAAATGAGGATCTAAAAAAAAAGATGGCAACTAAAAGGGACAGTAACTGAAATGAGAAACACAGTAGAAGGACTTACCAACAGATTTAATGATTAGGCAGAAGAAATAATTAGTGAATTAGAGAATAGTCAGAATTACAGAGGCTGAAGAACACGAAGGCTGAGAACAGTTGAAAGGTGTCATGGGCCAACACCATAAAACCAAAAACCCATTGCTGTCAAGTCGATTCTGACTCATAGCGACCCTGTGGGACAGAGTACAATGGCCCCATACGATTTCCAAGGCTGTGATCTTTATGGGGAGGTCCTGGTGGCATAGTGGTTAAGAGCTATGACTGCTAACCAAAAAGGCCAGCAGTTGGAATCCACCAAGTACTCCTTGGAAACCCTATGGGGCAGTTTTACTCTGTCCTTTAGGGTCACTATGAGTCAGAAACAACTCGACAGCAATTTTTTTTTTTTTTTAATCTTTATGGAAGCAGACTACCACATCTTTCTCCAACAGAGCAGCTGATGGGTTTGAACTGCTGACCTTTTGGTTAGCAGCTGAGTGCTTTAACAACTGCATTGCCAGATTCCTTGGGAAAACATCAAATGGGCTTAATATACACATCATTGGAATTCTAGAAGGAGATGAAAGGGATAGAAGAAATATCTGAAAATAAAATGACAGAAAATTCCCCACATCTAACAAAGAACAGGAATCTACAAATCCAAGAAGCACAAAGAACCCCAAGCAGGATAACCCTAAAGGGATCTACACCATAACACATCATGGTAAAAACCAACACCTGTTGCCATCGAGTTCATTCCGACTCATAGTGACCCTAAGGACAGAGTAGAACTACCCCATAGAGTTTCCAAGGAGCACCTGGTAGATTTGAGCTGCCAGCATTTTGGTTAGTAGCTGTAGCACTTACCCACTGCAACACCAGGGTTTCCCATCACAGTCAGGCTCTCAAAAAGTAAAGATAAAGAGGTCTGCCCACCACCGGCAGAGGAGGCCACGCAGGCAGGTGCAGCTGGTACACCTCATCTGCACGCATTCCACCCTGCCATCTGGCTGCCCAGCCACCAAACTCAGGCTGTTTGACTCTCCTGCCCCAGCTGATGCCACAAGGCAGGAGTGACTGCAGGAGCAGAGGGACTGCACGTCCCTCGCTGGGACAAGATGGGTCCAACTGGCCTCCCAGGGACCCTGTGGGGCAGGTGCATGCCAGACCTTCAACGTCGTGCCGTCTGGCTTCCTGTGGGGTGAGCACTGTAGGACCGGGCACACCCAGGAAACGGCCCTGACTGTCCGCCAGACCAGCCTGTACTTGGTCCGTGAATAGCCTTCTGCCTGACTCTCTGCCCATCTCCAGTGTGACATACTTGGGCACAGATTGGCTACAAGGAACTCCACCGCTCTCAGGCCTGGGTGCGAAATGCCCTAGGGCAAACACACAGTTTCAACTGTTTATTTTCCAATTACCGTGGTACTATCAAACTCAATTCATGGCTTCTTGACTTACACCTTTATTATACAAATATAATCAAAAGTAGCATTTTCAGATTATTGAATGAGGTCGAAACTCACTTCTGGAAATGCCGCCAGACGTGTGTGGCATGTGCATGGATATGCTATGCCAGAACTTTTTAACATAATTTCATTATTTTTGTGCATTACGTACATGTGTGTTACTTATGTGGACACACTATTTGCAAAGAAATACTAAAACCAAAAACCAAACCCAGTGCTGTCAAGTCGATTCCGACTCATAGCGACCCTATAGGACAGAGCAGAACTGCCCCACAGAGCGTCCAAGGAGCGCCTGGCCGATTTGAACTGCCGACCCTTTGGTTAGCAGCCGTAGCATTTAACCACTATGCCACCAGGGTTTCCTGTGAAGAAATACAGTACTCTCTAATTCATTCTATGAAGCAAACATAACCCTGATACCAAAACTAAACAAAGACACAACAAGAAAACTACAGGCCAATAACAAAAATCCTCAACAAAATACTAGCAAACAGAATACAACGACATATTAAGTCATACACCATGACCAAGTGGGGTTTATTCCAGGAATGCAGGGATGGGTCAACATTAGAAAATCAATCAACGTAATACATCACATTAACAGAACAAAGGAAAAGAACATGTCATCTCTATGGATACAGAAAAAGCATTTGATAAAATCCAACACCCTTTCGTGATGAAAACCCTGAAGAAGATTGGAATAGAAGGGAAATTCCTCAGTATGATTCAGGACATACATGAAAAGCCAACAGCCAACATTATCCTTGATGGAAAAGACTGAGAGCATTCTCCTTGAAACCAGGAACAGGACATGGGTGCCTGTTCTCACCACTTCTATTGAATATTGTATTAGAAGTCCTACCCAGAGAAATATGACAAGAAAAAGAAATAAAAGGTATCCAGATTGGAAAAGAACAAGTAAAATTATCTCCATTCACGGATGGTATGATCTTATACATAGAAAATCTCAAAGAACTTACAAAAAAAACTTCTAGAGCTAATAGAGGACTATAGCAAAGTTGCAGGGTACAAGGTCAACAAACAAAAATCAGTTGGATTTCTATACACCAGCAATGAGAAATCTGAAAGGGAAATTAGACAATTACATTTACAATAGCATCTAAGAGAATAAAATACCTAGATTAAATCTTACCAGGGATGTGAAGGGCTTATTCAATAAAAATTACAAAATACTGTTGAAAGCAATTTAAGAAGACTTAAATAAATGAAAAGTTGTTTCACGTTCTTGGGTTAGAAGACAATACTACCCAAAGTGATCTATAGATTCAACACAATCCCAATCAAAATCCCAACAGCTTTCTTTACAGAAACGGGAAAAAAACAATTCTCAACTTTATACGGAATGGCAAGAGGCCCCAAAGAGCTAAAGCAACATTGAAAGAAAAGAACAAAATAGGAGGACTCACAAATATTATACAGCTATAGTAATCAAAACAGCCTTGTACTGCTGTAACAATAGGCACATAGACCAATGGAACAGAATTGAGTCCAAAAGTAAATTCACATACCTGTGGTCAACTGGACATACCTATGAAAGCTAGACAATGAATAAGGAAGACTGAAGAAGAATTGACACCTTTGAATTGTGGTGTTAGCGAAGAATATTGAATATACTGTGGACTGCCAAAAGAACGAACAAATCTGTCTTAGAAGAAGTACAACCAGAATGCTCCTTAGAAGCAAGGATGGCAAGACTGCATCTTAACATAATTTGGACATGTTGTCAGGAGGGATCAGTCCCCCAGAGAAGAACATCGTGCTTGGCAAAGTACAGGGTCAGTGGAAAAGAGGAGGACCCTCAACGAGGTGGACTGACACAGTGACAGCGGCAATGGGCTCAGGCATAACAACGATTGTAAGGATGGCACAGCACAGGGCACTGTTTCATTCTGTTCTGCATAGGGTCGCTATGAGCTGGAACCAACTCGACGGCACCTAATGACAAAAACATGGTCAACAGCAGCCCTGGTGGTGCAGTGGTTAAAAGCTTGGCTGCTAACCAAAAGACTGGCAGTTTGAACCTGCCAACCACTCCTTGGAAACCCTATGAAGAAGTTCTACTCTGTCCTATAAGGTCGCCATGAATCAGAATCAACCTGACTACAATGGGTTTTGGTTTGGTATGGTCAACTGATTTTTGACAAAGGTGCTAAGTCCGCTTGATGGGTAAATAAGAGTCTCTTCAATAAACGGTCCTGGGAAAACTGGATTTCCATATGCAAAAAATGAAACAGAATTCATGCCTCACATGATACACAGAAACAAATTCAAAATGGATTAAGAACCTAAAACCATACAATCCTTGGAAGAAAATGCAAGGGCAACGCTATCAGTCTTAACTTACGAGAACGGATTATCTAATATAATAACGAAACCACAAACAGCAAAAGACAAACTAGGTAGGATTTCATAAAAATTAAAATTTGTTTTGTAAAATTTTATTTAGTTTGTTGTTATTGTTGAGAATATACACAGCAAAACAATGCCAATTCAAGTTTCTACGTCTACCATTCAGTGACACTGCCTACATTCTCTGAGTTGTGCAACCATTCTTACCCTCCTTTTCTGAGTTGCTCCTCCGTGATTAACAGAAATTCACTGCACCCTAAGGTTCCTATCTAATCTTTCCAGTTGCTCTTAACAATTTGATCCCAGCTAGATCTTAAAAAAGCATAATGCACAAGGCAATCATTTTTTACTAATTAAGCTATTTTATTATTTAGTTTTAAGAAGTCTTCAGGAGATACTTTTGGTTTAAGGTTGAAAGGTTATCTCAGAGCAATAGTTTCAGGGGTTCCTCCAACCTTCCTGACTCCAGGAAGTCTGGAGTTCATGAGAAAAATTAAAAACTTTTGTTCAATAAAAGACTTTATTAAAAAAGTGAAAAGGCAAGCTACCGACTTAGAGAATATCTTTGGGAAACATATGTCCCATAAGAATCTAATAACCAAAATATATCTAAAACTTCAACACTTAACAAGAAAAAGCCAAATAGCCAAATCAAAATATGGTCAAAGGACCTGAATAGGTATTTCACACACACACACAAAAAAACCAAAGAGAATATTAAATGGCCACCAAATACATGAAAAGATGCTCAATGTCATCAGCCATTAGGGAGATGCAAATCAAAACCACAACAAGATACCATTTCACTCCCACTAGGATGGCTAGGAAAAAAAACTGGAAAACAAGCGTTGGCAAGGATGTGGGGAAATTGGAACCCTTATCCATTACTAGTGGGAATGCAAAATAATACAGCTGTTGTGGAAAAGTGTGGCAGTTCCTCAAAAAACTAAAAATAGAACTACCATATGACCCAGCAATTTCACTCCTTAATATATACACAAAAGACCTGAAGGCAGAGACTCAAAAAGAGACTTGCACACCCATGTTCACTGCAGCGCTATTCACAACAGACAAAAGGTAGGAACGACCTAAACGCCCAGCAACAGATAAATGGATTAACAAAATGTGGTACATAAATACAATGGAACATTACTTAGAGAAATGAAATCTTGATACATTCTACAATATGATGGAGCTTGAGGACATTATGCTGTATGAAATAAATCAATCACAAAAGGACAAACGTAGTATGACCTCATTTATATAAAAAGACAAGAACAGGCAAATGTATAGAGACCAAAGTTTATTTGTGGTGACCTGGGATGGGACTGAGGGGTAAAGGGGAAGTCACTGCTTATGTAGAACTGAATTTCAGTTTATGTGACGGAAAAATTGCATTGATTAAGGGTAAGAATTGCACAGCTGGCTAATGAAACTGATGTCAATAAGTTGTGCACCTGTAAAAAGCTGAATTGGCAAATGTGTGATATATTTACAACAACAACAAAATGAGCAGCTGCTAAGCCTGCTTATGTACATCCAAATACCTCATTGGATTTGGTTTCTTGGTTTGGGGTTTACTGTCATGGTTTTATGGGATATCCCAGTTAACTGGCCTAGTATCGTGCTTAGTGCTTCTGTTCTACCTCCTAGTTCTTTGTACAGTGCCTAGGGTCTTAAAACTTGCAAGTGGCCATCCAAGGCACAATAACTGGTTTCTATTCACCAGGAGCAACAGAGGAAGAAGGAGGGTCAGGAATAGAAGGAGGAAATAGAATGTGTGGCTAATTGCGTCTATGAACAACTGCTCCCTTTGCTATGAGATCAGAAGAACCAGACGGTGCCCAGCTACATTACTGAACATTTTGACCAAAGATTCTACAGCAGAATCTTGATCAAAAGGGGGGAAATGCTGACATCTTCAAGCCTTGGAAGGCTGGATTAACCCTTGAAAATGTTGCCCTGAGATAACTTTTAAACCTTAAACCATAAATACTCCCTGAAGTCTTCTTTAAACTAAACAATATTTAATTAGTAAAGGATATATGCTTTGAGCATTGTTGTCTTTTAAGAACCATCTACATGAAATCAAGTTGACAACGGCAGGTCAAAAAATCATATAGAAAACTTAAGAGGGCAGTGAATTCATGTTCATGGGGAACAAATTAGAAAAGGAGGGTAAGAATGTTTGCCTAACTTGAAGAATGTAATCAATGTTACTGAATTTTACGTGTGGAAATTGCTGAATTAGTGTATGTTCTGCCGTGCATATTCTCATCAACAATGAAAACATTTATAGGTTCTCAGTCCATGCAATAAAAGGGATGAAGAAAATGTAGATGTAAGGACAATCCTAGCAGAAAAGTGCCCAGTACGTTCCGCCTGCCCAACAGCCCTAGTTACCCCCACCCCCAATCGCAGATCAGTCAGGTTCACAAAGTGACACAACTGAGCACACACAGTATTTTCAGGAGGCAGAGTCAACGTCTAGGAGAAGGTATGGGGCACTCTCAGGATTTGGGGCTGGAGGCAGAGGGAACAACAGGACAGGACAAGGAGCAGTGGGTCACTAGACACATCAGAACCACCACACGGGCTCACCTGTAGCCTCTGGTGTTGTCAGCGCGACGTGCGGCAGAAACAAAGGTCAATTCCGACTTTAAATTTGAAGGAAATTGTTGTGACGGGCATTGATAACAGACCCTCAAAATCACGTGGTAACTGTTTTACCGGTTTCTCTGGCCATAGGCACCCCATAAACGAATAATCAGCTTCCGGGATAGATGACTCTCGGTATCTGATCAACTGCCAAATCATGTAAAATCACTTCATGACGAATAGTCTGCTTAACAATGACTGTGCTAGCCCAGAAGTAATCACTGGTTTCCAGTACGATGTGACTTAGAGCAAAGACTGCGGGCAGACAGACTGACACATGGAATGAACCAGATACGATAAAACCATTGATCGTGGGAGCTAAGGCCACGTGTGTCTGTCGCATCACCACACAAGGTAACTACATATTGCCTACCCGGTAACGTTAGGTCAACCTCAGACAGTTATAAATCATGGTAGTCAACTCTGAAAACATGATCATCACTATTTATTATTAGGGCAAATTGTCAGGACAAATGAATGAGTGAACAGTGACTACTGACACCCTGAGGTTTTCCTCATTTTGCCAGCACTGATTATGTATGGCTGTAAATGGCCATGATCCCAGGAGACGTCATCGGCGATGCTGCCCAGATGGGGTTCCATGTCATCCACGTTCTTTTCAAGGCTACACAGGATTCTATTCAAGTAAGAGTCATAACGTGCCTATCTGCTCCCTGCTACCCAGCATGCAGTTGTTTCCAGTTTCTGCTGTTAAAGCTTGTTCAGCTGGAACCTTCTTTGTGCAAAGGATGTGTGCGAGAAGCTGAGTCCAGGCTGAGGTGTCTGATGGTACCCAATTCTAACCACATACACAGCCCTCTCTTTATAAAAAAGCTCTGTATTAGTTCTGCATAAATTAACTATCGGTAAGTCAAGTAATAAATTATTTTACAAACGAAAGCATTCTTCTGTATTAACAATCAACTCTAACTCAACTCTGATTCGACAGTATTTAGTGTTTGGGTTTTTGCATACTGAAATGTCTTAAAGCGGGTGATCCTATAGGCTGGAGGGTCGGGTGGATGTGGGGGATGGGAAATAAGACAGGCCACCCAGGTGTTAATCTGCAAGGTGTCTTCAGTGCACTGTTACCCTTGCAGCTCTCGGTACACCTGCATTTTACACCATTCCCCAGTCTCAGAGTGCTCAGGTGAACAGGAGGGCGGAGAGGGATGTCAGACACCCTGGGACTCTGCAGCATGCATTTTAAAATGTGCTGTCAGCACAGCACATTCATCAGTCACTGAACCTGAATGTTCTAGAACTAGAAGGGACCTGATTTGTCAGTGATTTGGCTTTTGTGAGAACGGATTAAAAGATTCAGGACCCACAGAGCTGCACGGCTGCCAGGACGGCAGTCCCAGCCTCCACTAGGGCTCCTAGGAGAGGGCTGGGGACACGCATTGCCTGGCCTTGCTCTCTGTCCACCATGAGGACAGGTGTCACGTGATACCCTAACAGACTGCAGACGTCTGCCGAGAATCCAGCAGTCTCCCATGAAGCCTGCCATTAGAGACAGTATCAGGTATGTGAAACGGCACACTTCTCATGAATTTTTCTTTCTTTTGTAAATTGTTATTTTTCATAAAAATACGTTATCTATTCTAAGCTGCCATTACGTTAACTTGTTTATTAGTTTTTAAATTAAGTCATAAATACTTAAAAATTCTCCATTTAAATTTCGATATTTAAATATTAATATAACCCACATAGCCTACACCAACAAAAGCTCTTTGGGATCCTCAATAATTTGGAAGAGTGTAAGGGGTCATGAGAAACAGGTTTCAGCCTGTGGATGTGGTTCACTGCCTTCCCCTGCTCTGCCACTTCCATCACCTAAGATGTGCACTTTCCAAAAGTTCTCATTAGTTGAGACACCTGATCATGACCCAACAGACGTTACTGCAGCCACCCCTACACTTGAGATTGACATACATTGGTAAGTTTGCATAGAAAACCTACAAAACCTAACAGAACATGAGAGTTCACAGGTGGTGCCTGGAAACACAGAAGGTGCAAAGTAGGGCAAGAGCATGGGTCACGTCTGGGAACCTGGACCTGGCCCCTGGCATACCTGTGTGGTTGTGACATGGGAGGCCTCTGTGGGATGCTGGGATGCCCCTCCTAGCACATTAATGTCCAGGACACGTGGTGTGTGTGTGTGTGCATGCGGGGGGCAGGTCCTTGCAGGAGACCATCAAGTTTGGGGTACTCGTCAGCAGAAACAAAGCTGGGAGCAGAGGCTGGACCTGCTCTGCTTCGAGAAGGTGCTCCTGGTGGTCTCCTGTTGACCACCCTTCACAGGGAGGCCAAAAGCATAGCCTGCCCAAACCTCAGGCTGCTCACAACTACCACCCAGGTATGAGCTAGACAGACCCTGGTCACCTGCAGCTCTGGCCATTCTGATGGGTACATACCATGTTCTCAGGAGGTGCAGCAGGACAGGCAGCGGGGTGGGGTGAGGCCTTTAGCAAGGAGGTCTGGAGACCCGGTGGTGTAGCCAGAGGACCATGCTCTCAGAGAAAACCCAAAGCTTCCCACAAGTGCTGGCCCTGCCCCACTACAAAATGGGCTGGGTGGACCAGAGCAGGGGTGGAGGCTTGTGTACCAGCAACAAAAACGCTGGCCTATCGCAGTCAACACAATATCCTTACATGACTGCTCGTGATGGCCAAAAGGGAAGGCAGGGCTGAGGGGGGCTCCTCCAGGCACATACCTTGCACTTGACTTCATACTCCTTCAGGATTTCTGTGAACCGTTCTTCCTGAGAGAGGAGCTCGGTGCTCTGTGGCTCCAGCTGAAGTCAGACCCAGACAGAAAGCGACAACGGCAGAGAATGCTGAGACAGGGCCTCTCGGGCCGGGTGGCCCCTGGGAGGCCACCTCCTCACCTTACCTATGAGAAGCCAACTGCCCCCCTCCAGTATCTCCAGGAACAGCCATTTAGTCCTCCCACCCCTAACGTTGTTTAAAAGGGGGCAGGGGGATTTTCCAATTTATTCAGGTCCTGGAGCCTATGATGCCCTCCTGTCCTCCTCCTGCTTCTCCGCTTACTTCCCCCTCCCCCATCCTTTTGTGATGGGGTGGAGCCAGGGAAGGTCAGTGGAGGCTCACACGTGGGCACTGAGCTCTAAGCTCGTCCTGGGCACTAGTGGGTCCCAGCCTTATCACTACAGAGGCCACATTGTGCTGGGCAGTTCTGGGTCACAGTGGCTTCTCCCGAAAGCGGAAAACAAGGAAAGTCACTGTAGTGGCTTTCTCTCCTATAGGAATAAAACTAAGTTCTATCACCCATGTATTCTTTTGCAGGACATGACCCACCCTCCTGGCCGCGGCTCTAGCAGAAAAGAGGCTCAGAATGAGCAGAAGCACTTGCCTTGTCCTTCAGTACAAACTCAAGGTCATTCTGCAGTTTCAGGACCAGCTTTTCTGATTCTGAATGTTTCTCCACAACTTCAAAAATCTCCTTCTGTAACCGACTGTTTTCCTACAGGACACAAGCCAGTGGTTTACCAGGTGTAGAATAGAGAGAAGGAAGACGATGGCAATCCTCTTCCTCACCCCTCCTTTAGGGAAAGGCTCACTCTCAGCAGTGTCGCAATCAGGCAGGCAGCCTAGCCCCTTAGCCAGGCACACACCCCCAGGTGCCTAAAGCTTCCCCATTGTCTCCTCTGCTCCTGCCGAGAGCTCAACGAGGCGATGCGATAGCTAGGAGAAGGCTGGAGACGAGAGCTCAACAAGGTGATGCGATAGCTAGGAGAAGGCTGGAGACGAGAGCTCAACAAGGCGATGTGATAGCTAGGAGAAGGCTGGAGATGCAATAGCTAGGAGAAGGCTGGAGATGCGATAGCTAGGAGAAGGCGGGAGACGAGAGCTCAACAAGGCGATGTGATAGCTAGGAGAAGGCTGGAGATGCGATAGCTAGGAGAAGGCTGGAGATGCGATAGCTAGGAGAAGGCTGGAGACGAGAGCTCAACAAGGCGATGCAATAGCTAGGAGAAGGCTGGAGACGAGAGCTCAACAAGGCGATGCGATAGCTAGGAGAAGGCTGGAGATGCATCACTTCTGAACGTATTTCTAAACGAGGGAGTTGAAACTGCACCAGTACAGCCCCGATGGCCATGTGGAAAGAAGCCTAGCATTTGTGGACACCAGGAAGCTGCAGCAAGAGGTCAGGAGGACATGGAATTGTTTCTGGGATGTGGTGGTCAATCGAGACCCAAGGGTCTGCTGAGTTCTCTGTGGGCTCGGAAAGCCAGGAGCTGGAGTGCAAGACAGAGTTCAAGGGAGGAAGGGAGGACAGAACAGGAAAGAAACCACAGCTGTGGCTGGGATGGAAAAGAAGGCAGGCAGGCAGGAGGGCAGGAGGGGCCGGGAACAGAGGCTGTGTGGGATATCCAGCTCAGCTCAGCCTGCCCCTCACCTGACACATCATTCTCTCCCCAGAGGCCTCATGGTTGGGGCATGGGATCTTGGCCCACCTGTGTCTCCTGAGGGACAAGCCAAGCTCAGCCTGACCCTTATCTGACACCTCATCCTCTCCCCGGAGGCCTCACAGCTGGGGCATGGGATCTTGGCCACCTGTCTCTCCTGAGGGACTGGCCAACTGGGGCCAGAGGCAGGGTGTGGTATGGGTCGTATGACAGACAAGCTCACAAATCTCCTCAGCTCCAGGACACACACTTGGGCTCCTGCAGGGTAGGCTTTAGGTTCTGATCTTTTTCACTAATCTCACAATGTGGTCCTGGTCTCTGGGGGTACAGGGGTGACAACTGCTGCTGGAGACCTTCCCTGACCCCCATCTACCAGCCCAGGGCAGAGGGCAGGAGCCATGAAAGCTCTGCACTGTGCTGGTCGTCCTCCTCCCTCCTCGAATGCTAAGAACA